>NC_092139.1:78279404-78591687 GCF_043159975.1 Macaca nemestrina | reverse complement strand
TTCCACAAGAACTGTCTTAGCGAAAGGCTTCTAGAGAGGAAAGCTGTAACTCTGTGAGATGATTTCACAGAACACATAGATGTTTCTCAGAAAGCTTCTTTCTCTTTGTTATCGGAGGATATTTCCTTTGGCTCTGTAGTCTCAAAGGGATCCGAAATATCTGTTCTCAGATTCCACAGAAATAAGGCTAGCAAAGAGATCCACGAAATACAGATGTAACTCTGTGAGATGAATGAACAGAACACTAAGTAGTTTCTGAGAAAGCCTCTTGCCAGATTTCATCTGAGGATATTTCCTTTTTCACCATAGCCCTCTATGGGCTTCCAAATATCACTTTGCCAATTCCATAAGAACTGTCTTAGCGAAAGGCTTCTTGAGGGGAAAGCTGTAACTCTGTGAGATGATTTCACAGAAAACAAAGAAGTTTCTCAGAAAGCTTCCTTCTCTTTTTTATCGGAGTATATTTCCTTTGGCCCTATATTCTTCAAAGGGATCCGAAATATCTGTTCTCAGATTCCACAGAAATAAGGCTAGCAAAGAGATCCACGAAATACAGATGTAACTCTGTGAGATGAATGAACAGAACACTAAGCAGTTTCTCAGAAAGCTTCTTTCCAGATTTCATCTGAGGATATTTCCTTTTTCACCATAGCCCCCTAAGGGCTTTCAAATATCACTTTGCCAATTCCACAAGAACTGTCTTAGCAAAAGTCTTCTTGAGGGGAAAGCTGTAACTCTGTGAGATGATTTCTCAGAACGCAAAGAAGTTTCTCAGAAAGCTTCTTTCTCTTTGTTATCGGAGGATATTTCCTTAGGCCCTATAGTCTTTAAAGGGATCCGAAATATCTGTTCTCAGATTCCACAGAAATAAGGCTAGCAAAGAGATCCATGAAATACAGATGTAACTCTGTGATATGAATGAACAGAACACTAAGCAGTTTCTCAGAAAGCTTCTATCCAGATTTCATCTGAGGATATTTCCTTTTTCACCATAGCCCTCTATGGGCTTCCAAATATCACTTTGCCAATTCCACAAGAACTGTCTTAGCGAAAGGCTTCTTGAGAGGAAAGCTGTAACTCTGTGAGATGATTTCACAGAACACAAAGAAGTTTCTCAGAAAGCTTCTTTCTCTTTGTTATCGGAGGATATTTCCTTTGGCCCTATAGTCTTCAAAGGGATCCGAAATATCTGTTCTCAGATTCCACAAAAATAAGGCGAGCAAAGAGATCCACGAAATACAGATGTAACTCTGTGAGATGAATTAACCGAACACTAAGCAGTTTCTCAGAAAGCTTCTTTCCAGATTTCATCTGAGGATATTTCCTTTTTCACCATAGCCCTCTATGGGCTTCCAAATATGCCTTTGCCAATTCCACAAGAACTGTCTTAGCGAAAGGCTTCTTGAGGGGAAAGCTGTAACCATGGGAGATGATTTCTCAGAACGCAAAGAAGTTTCTCAGAAAGCTTCTTTCTCTTTGTTATCGGAGGATATTTCCTTTGGCCCTCTAGTCTTCAAAGGGATCCGAAATATCTGTTCTCAGATTCCACAGAAATAAGGCTAGCAAAGAGATTCAGGAAATACAGTTGTAACTCTGTGAGATGAATTAACAGAACACTAAGCAGTTTCTCAGAAAGCTTCTTTCCAGATTTCATCTGAGGATATTTCCTTTTTCACCATAGCCCTCTATGGGCTTCCAAATATCACTTTGCCAATTCCACAAGAAGTGTCTTAGCGAAAGGCTTCTTGAGGGGAAAGCTGTAACTCTGTGAGATGATTTCACAGAACGCAAAGAAGTTTCTCAGAAAGCTTCTTTCTCTTTGTTATTGGAGGATATTTCCATTGGCCTTATAGTCTTCAATGGGATGCGAAATATCTGTTCTCAGATTCCACAGAAATAAGGCTAGCAAAGAGATCCACGAAACACAGATGTAACTCTGTGAGATGAATTAACAGAACACTAAGGAGTTTCTCAGAAAGCTTCTTTCCAGATTTCATCTGAGGATATTTCCTTTTTCACCAGAGCCCTCTATGGGCTTCCAAATATCACTTTGCCAGTTCCACAAGAACTGTCTTAGCGAAAGGCTTCTTGAGAGGAAAGGTGTAACTCTGGGAGATGATTTCACAGAACACAAAGAAGATTCTCAGAAAGCGTTTTCCTCTTTGTAATCAAAGGATATTTCCTTTGGCCCTATAGTCTTCAAAGGGATCTGAATTACCTGTTCTCAGATTCCACAGAAATAAGGCTAGCAAAGAGATCCACGAAATACAGATGTAACTCTGTGAGATGAATTAACAGAACACTAAGCAGTTTCTCAGAAAGCTTCTTTCCAGATTTCATCTGAGGATATTTCCTTTTTCACCATAGCCCTCTATGGGCTTCGAAATATCACTTTGCCAATTCCACAAGAACTGTCTTAGCGAAAGGCTTCTTGAGGGGAAAGCTGTAACTCAGTGAGATGATTTCACAGAACACAAAGAAGTTTCTCAGAAAGCTTCTATCTCTTTGTTATCGGATGATATTTCCCTTGGCCATATAGTCTTCAATGGGATCCGAAATATCTGTTCTCAGATTCCACAGAAATAAGGCTAGCAAAGAGATCCACAAAATACAGATGTAACTCTGTGAGATGAATGAACAGAACACTAAGCAGTTTCTCAGAAAGCTTCCTTCCATATTTCATCTGAGGATATTTCCTTTTTCACCATAGCCCTCTATGGGCTTCCAAATATCACTTTGCCAATTCCACAAGCACTGTCTTAGCGAAAGGCTTCTTGAGGGGAAAGCTGTAACTCTGTGAGATGATTTCTCAGAACGCAAAGAAGTTTCTCAGAAAGCTTCTTTCTCTTTGTTATCGTAGGATATTTCCTTTGGTCCTCTAAACTTCAATGGGATACGAAATATCTGTTCTCAGATTCCACAGAAATAAGGCAAGCAAAGAGATCCACGAAATACAGATGTAACTCTGTGAGATGAATAAACAGAACATTAAGCAGTTTCTCAGAAACCTTCTTTCCAGATTTCATCGGAGGATATTTCCTTTTTCACCATAGCCCTCTATGGGCTTCCAAATATCACTTTGCCACTTCCACAAGAACTGTCTTAGCGAAAGGCTTCTTGAGGGGAAAGCTGTAACTCTGTGAGATGATTTCACAGAACACAAAGAGGTTTCTCAGAAAGCTTCTTTCTCTTTGTTATCGGAAGATATTTCCTTTGGCCCTATAGTCTTCAATGGGATCCGAAATATCTGTTCTCAGATACCACAGAAATAAGGCTAGCAAAGAAATCCACGAAATACAGATGTAACTCTGTGAGATGAATTTACAGAACACTAAGCAGTTTCTCAGAAAGCTTCTTTCCAGATTTCATCTGAGGATATTCCCTTTTTCACCGTAGCCCTCTAAGGGCTTCCAAATATCACTTTGCCAATTCCACAAGAACTGTCTTAGCGAAAGGCTTCTTGAGGGGAAAGCTGTAACTCTGTGAGATGATTTCACGGAACACCAAGAAGTTCTTCAGAAAGCTTCTTTCTCTTTGTTATCGAAGGATATTTTCTTTGGCCCTATACTCTTCAAAGGGATCCGAAATATCTGTTCTCAGATTCCACAGAAATAAGGCTAGCAAAGAGATCCACGAAATACAGATGTAACTCTGTGAGATGAATTAACAGAACACTAAGCAGTTTCTCAGAAAGCTTCTTTCCAGATTTCATCTGAGGATATTTCCTTTTTCACCATAGCCCTCTATGGGCTTCCAATTATCACTTTGCCAATTCCACAAGAAGTGTCTTAGCGAAAGGCTTCTTGAGGGGAAAGCTGTAACTCTGTGAGATGATTTCACAGAACACAAAGAAGTTTCTCAGAAAGCTTCTTTCTCTTTGTTATCGGAGGATATTTTCTTTCGCCCTATAGTCTTCAAAGGGATCCGAAATATCTCTTCTCAGATTCCACAGAAATAAGGCTACCAAAGAAATCCACGAAATACAGATGTAACTCTGTGAGATGAATTAACAGAACACTAAGCAGATTCTCAGAAAGTTTCTTTCCAGATTTCATCTGAGGATATTTCCTTTTTCACCATAGCCCTCTATGGACTTCCAAATATCACTTTGCCAATTCCACAAGAACTGTCTTAGCGAAAGTCTTCTTGAGGGGAAAGCTGTAACTCTGTGAGATGATTTCACAGAACACAAAGAAGTTTCTCAGAAAGCTTCTTTCTCTTTGTTATCGGAGGATATTTCCATTGGCCTTATAGTCTTCAATGGGATGCGAAATATCTGTTCTCAGATTCCACAGAAATAAGGCTAGCAAAGAGATCCACGAAACACAGATGTAACACTGTGAGATGAATTAACAGAACACTAAGGAGTTTCTCAGAAAGCTTCTTTCCAGATTTCATCTGAGGATATTTCCTTTTTCACCATAGCCCTCTATGGGCTTCCAAATATCACTTTGCCAATTCCACAAGAACTGTCTTAGTGAAAGGCTTCTTGAGGGGAAAGCTGTAACTCTGTGAGATGATTTCACAGAACACAAAGAAGTTTCTCAGAAAGCTTCTTTCTCTTTGTTATCGAAGGTTTTTTCCTTTAGCCCTAAAGTCTTCAAAGGGATCAGAAATATCTGCTCTCAGATTCCACAGAAATAAGGCTAGCAAAGAGATCCACGAAATACAGATGTAACTCTGTGAGATGAATGAACAGAACACTAAGCAGTTTCTCAGAACGCTTCTTTCCAGATTTCATCTGAGGATATTTCCTTTTTCACCATAGCCCTCTATGGGCTTCCAAATATCACTTTGCCAATTCCACAAGAACTGTCTTAGCGAAAGTCTTCTTGAGGGGAAAGCTGTAACTCTGTGAGATGATTTCTCAGAACGCAAAGAAGTTTCTCAGAAAGCTTCTTTCTCTTTGTTATCGGAGGATATTTCCTTAGGCCCTATAGTCTTCAATGGGATCCGATATATCTCTTCTCAGATTCCACAGAAATAAGGCTAGCAAAGAGATCCACGATATACAGATGTAACTCTGTGAGATGAATGAACAGAACACTAAGCAGTTTCTCAGAAACTTCTTTCCAGATTTCATCTGAGGATATTTCCTTTTTCACCATAGCCCTCTATGGGCTTCCAAATATCACTTTGCCAATTCCACAAGAAGTGTCTTAGCGAAAGGCTACTTGAGAGGAAAGCTGTAACTCTGTGAGATGATTTCACAGAACACAAAGAAGTTTCTCAGAAAGCTTCTTTCTCTTTGTTATCGGAGGATATTTCCTTTGGCCCTATAGTCTTCAAAGGGATCCGAAATGTCTGTTCTCAGCTTCCACAAAAATAAGGCTAGCAAAGAGATCCACGAAATACAGATGTAACTCTGTGAGATGAATTAACCGAACACTAAGCAGTTTCTCAGAAAGCTTCTTTCCAGATTTCATCTGAGGATATTTCCTTTTTCACCATAGCCCTCTATGGGCTTCCAAATATCACTTTGCCAATTCCACAAGAACTGTCTTAGCGAAAGGCTTCTTGAGGGGAAAGCTGTAACTCTGTGAGATGATTTCACAGAACACAAAGAAGTTTCTCAGAAAGCTTCTTTCTCTTTGTTATCGAAGGTTTTTTCCTTTAGCCCTAAAGTCTTCAAAGGGATCCGAATTATCTGTTCTCAGATTCCACAGAAATAAGGCTGGCAAAGAGATCCACGAAATACAGATGTAACTCTGTGAGATGAATTAACAGAACACTAAGCAGTTTCTCAGAAAGCTTCTTTCCAGATTTCATCTGAGGATATTTCCTTTTTCACCATAGCCCTCTATGGGCTTCCAATTATCACTTTGCCAATTCCACAAGAAGTGTCTTAGCGAAAGGCTTCTTGAGGGGAAAGCTGTAACTCTGTGAGATGATTTCACAGAACACAAAGAAGTTTCTCAGAAAGCTTCTTTCTCTTTGTTATCGGAGGATATTTTCTTTCGCCCTATAGTCTTCAAAGGGATCCGAAATATCTCTTCTCAGATTCCACAGAAATAAGGCTACCAAAGAAATCCACGAAATACAGATGTAACTCTGTGAGATGAATTAACAGAACACTAAGCAGATTCTCAGAAAGTTTCTTTCCAGATTTCATCTGAGGATATTTCCTTTTTCACCATAGCCCTCTATGGACTTCCAAATATCACTTTGCCAATTCCACAAGAACTGTCTTAGCGAAAGTCTTCTTGAGGGGAAAGCTGTAACTCTGTGAGATGATTTCACAGAACACAAAGAAGTTTCTCAGAAAGCTTCTTTCTCTTTGTTATCGGAGGATATTTCCATTGGCCTTATAGTCTTCAATGGGATGCGAAATATCTGTTCTCAGATTCCACAGAAATAAGGCTAGCAAAGAGATCCACGAAACACAGATGTAACACTGTGAGATGAATTAACAGAACACTAAGGAGTTTCTCAGAAAGCTTCTTTCCAGATTTCATCTGAGGATATTTCCTTTTTCACCATAGCCCTCTATGGGCTTCCAAATATCACTTTGCCAATTCCACAAGAACTGTCTTAGTGAAAGGCTTCTTGAGGGGAAAGCTGTAACTCTGTGAGATGATTTCACAGAACACAAAGAAGTTTCTCAGAAAGCTTCTTTCTCTTTGTTATCGAAGGTTTTTTCCTTTAGCCCTAAAGTCTTCAAAGGGATCAGAAATATCTGCTCTCAGATTCCACAGAAATAAGGCTAGCAAAGAGATCCACGAAATACAGATGTAACTCTGTGAGATGAATGAACAGAACACTAAGCAGTTTCTCAGAACGCTTCTTTCCAGATTTCATCTGAGGATATTTCCTTTTTCACCATAGCCCTCTATGGGCTTCCAAATATCACTTTGCCAATTCCACAAGAACTGTCTTAGCGAAAGTCTTCTTGAGGGGAAAGCTGTAACTCTGTGAGATGATTTCTCAGAACGCAAAGAAGTTTCTCAGAAAGCTTCTTTCTCTTTGTTATCGGAGGATATTTCCTTAGGCCCTATAGTCTTCAATGGGATCCGATATATCTCTTCTCAGATTCCACAGAAATAAGGCTAGCAAAGAGATCCACGATATACAGATGTAACTCTGTGAGATGAATGAACAGAACACTAAGCAGTTTCTCAGAAACTTCTTTCCAGATTTCATCTGAGGATATTTCCTTTTTCACCATAGCCCTCTATGGGCTTCCAAATATCACTTTGCCAATTCCACAAGAAGTGTCTTAGCGAAAGGCTACTTGAGAGGAAAGCTGTAACTCTGTGAGATGATTTCACAGAACACAAAGAAGTTTCTCAGAAAGCTTCTTTCTCTTTGTTATCGGAGGATATTTCCTTTGGCCCTATAGTCTTCAAAGGGATCCGAAATGTCTGTTCTCAGCTTCCACAAAAATAAGGCTAGCAAAGAGATCCACGAAATACAGATGTAACTCTGTGAGATGAATTAACCGAACACTAAGCAGTTTCTCAGAAAGCTTCTTTCCAGATTTCATCTGAGGATATTTCCTTTTTCACCATAGCCCTCTATGGGCTTCCAAATATCACTTTGCCAATTCCACAAGAACTGTCTTAGCGAAAGGCTTCTTGAGGGGAAAGCTGTAACTCTGTGAGATGATTTCACAGAACACAAAGAAGTTTCTCAGAAAGCTTCCGTCTCTTTTTTATCGAAGGTTTTTTCCTTTAGCCCTAAAGTCTTCAAAGGGATCAGAAATATCTGCTCTCAGATTCCACAGAAATAAGGCTAGCAAAGAGATCCACGAAATACAGATGTAACTCTGTGAGATGAATGAACAGAACACTAAGCAGTTTCTCAGAACGCTTCTTTCCAGATTTCATCTGAGGATATTTCCTTTTTCACCATAGCCCTCTATGGGCTTCCAAATATCACTTTGCCAATTCCACAAGAACTGTCTTAGCGAAAGTCTTCTTGAGGGGAAAGCTGTAACTCTGTGAGATGATTTCTCAGAACGCAAAGAAGTTTCTCAGAAAGCTTCTTTCTCTTTGTTATCGGAGGATATTTCCTTAGGCCCTATAGTCTTCAATGGGATCCGATATATCTCTTCTCAGATTCCACAGAAATAAGGCTAGCAAAGAGATCCACGATATACAGATGTAACTCTGTGAGATGAATGAACAGAACACTAAGCAGTTTCTCAGAAAGCTTCTTTCCAGATTTCATCTGAGGATATTTCCTTTTTCACCATAGCCCTCTATGGGCTTCCAAATATCACTTTGCCAATTCCACAAGAAGTGTCTTAGCGAAAGGCTACTTGAGAGGAAAGCTGTAACTCTGTGAGATGATTTCACAGAACACAAAGAAGTTTCTCAGAAAGCTTCTTTCTCTTTGTTATCGGAGGATATTTCCTTTGGCCCTATAGTCTTCAAAGGGATCCGAAATGTCTGTTCTCAGCTTCCACAAAAATAAGGCTAGCAAAGAGATCCACGAAATACAGATGTAACTCTGTGAGATGAATTAACCGAACACTAAGCAGTTTCTCAGAAAGCTTCTTTCCAGATTTCATCTGAGGATATTTCCTTTTTCACCATAGCCCTCTATGGGCTTCCAAATATCACTTTGCCAATTCCACAAGAACTGTCTTAGCGAAAGGCTTCTTGAGGGGAAAGCTGTAACTCTGTGAGATGATTTCACAGAAAACAAAGAAGTTTCTCAGAAAGCTTCCGTCTCTTTTTTATCGGAGTATATTTCCTTAGGCCCTATAGTCTTCAAAGGGATCCGAATTATCTGTTCTCAGATTCCACAGAAATAAGGCTGGCAAAGAGATCCACGAAATACAGATGTAACTCTGTGAGATGAATTAACAGAACACTAAGCAGTTTCTCAGAAAGCTTCTTTCCAGATTTCATCTGAGGATATTTCCTTTTTCACCATAGCCCTCTATGGGCTTCGAAATATCACTTTGCCAATTCCACAAGAACTGTCTTAGTGAAAGGCTTCTTGAGGGGAAAGCTGTAACTCTGTGAGATGATTTCTCAGAACGCAAAGAAGTTTCTCAGAAAGGTTCTTTCTCTTTGTTATCGGAGGATATTTCCTTTGGCCCTGTAGTCTTCAAAGGGATCCGAAATATCTGTTCTCAGATTCCACAGAAATAAGGCTAGCAAAAATATCCACGAAATAAAGATGTAACTCTGTGAGATGAATTAACAGAACACTAAGCAGTTTCTCACAAACCTTCTTTCCAGATTTCATCTGAGGATATTTCCTTTTTCACCATATCCCTCTATGGACTTCCAAATATCACTTTGCCAATTCCACAAGAACTGTCTTAGCGAAAGGCTTCTTGAGGGGAAAGCTGTAACTCTGTGAGATGATTTCACGGAACACCAAGAAGTTCCTCAGAAAGCTTCTTTCTCTTTGTTATCGGAGGATATTTTCTTTGGCCCTATACTCTTCAAAGGGATCCGAAATATCTGTTCTCAGGTTCCACAGAAATAAGGCTAGCAAAGAGATCCACGAAATACAGATGTAACTCTGTGAGATGAATTAACAGAACACTAAGCAGTTTCTCAGAAAGCTTCTTTCCAGATTTCATCTGAGGATATTTCCTTTTTCACCATAGCCCTCTATGGGCTTTCAAATATCACTTTGCAATTCCAGAAGAACTGTCTTAGCGAAAGGCTTCTTGAAGGGGAAAGCTGTAACTCTGTGAGATGATTTCACAGAACACAAAGAAGTTTCTCAGAAAGCTTCTTTCTCTTTGTTATCGGAAGATATTTCCTTTGGCCCTATAGTCTTCAATGGGATCCGAATTATCTGTTCTCAGATTCCACAGAAATAAGGCTAGCAAAGATATCCACGAAATACCGATGTAACACTGTGAGATGAATGAACAGAACACTAAGCAGTTTCTCAGAAAGCTTCTTTCCAGATTTCATCTGAGGATATTTCCTTTTTCACCATAGCCCTCTATGGGCTTCCAAATATCACTTTGCCAGTTCCACAAGAAGTGTCTTAGCGAAAGGCTTCTTGAGGGGAAAGCTGTAACTCTATGAGATGATTTCACAGAACACAAAGTAGTTTCTCAGAAAGCTTCTTTCTGTTTGTTATCGGAAGATATTTCCTTTGGCCCCATAGTCTTCAATGGGATCCGAAATATCTGTTCTCAGATTCCACAGAAATAAGGCTAGCAAAGAGATCCACGAAATACAGATGTAACTCTGTGAGATGAATTAACAGAACACCAAGCAGTTTCTCAGAAAGCTTCTTTACAGATTTCATCTGATGATATTTCCTTTTTCACCATTGCCCTCTAAGGGCTTCCAAATATCACTTTGCCAAATCCACAAGAACTGTCTTAGGGAAAGGCTTCGTGAGGAGAAAGCTGTAACTCTGTGAGATGATTTCACAGAACACAAAGAAGTTTCTAAGAAAGCTTCTTTCTCTTTGTAATCGGAGGATATTTCCTTTGTCCCTGTAGTCTTCAAAGGGATCTGAAATACCTGTTCTCAGATTCCAAAGAAATAAGGCTAGCAAAGAGATCCACGAAATACAGATGTAACTCTGTGAGATGAATTGACAGAACAATAAGCAGTTTCTCAGAAAGCTTCTTTCCAGATTTCATCTGAGGATATTTCCTTTTTCACCATAGCCCTCTATGGGCTTCCAAATATCACTTTGCCAATTCCACAAGAACTGTCTTAGTGAAAGGCTTCTTGAGGAGAAAGCTGTAACTCTGTGTGATGATTTCACAGAACACAAAGAAGTTTCTCAGAAAGCTTCTTTCCCTTTGTTATCGAAGGTTTTTTCCTTTGGCCCTAAAGTCTTCAAAGGGATCAGAAATATCTGTTCTCAGATTCCACAGAAATAAGGCTAGCAAAGAGATCCACGAAATACATATGTAACTCTGTGAGATGAATTAACAGAACACTAAGCAGTTTCTCAGAAAGCTTCTTTCCAGATTTCATCTGAGGATATTTCCTTTTTCACCATAGCCCTCTATGGGCTTCCAAATATCACTTTGCCAATTCCACAAGAACTGTCTTAGCGAAAGGCTTCTTGAGAGGAAAGCTGTAACTCTGTGAGATGATTTCTCAGAACACAAAGGAGTTTCTCAGAAAGCTTCTTTCTCTTTGTTATCGGAGGATATTTCCTTTGGCCCTATAGTCTTCAAAGGGATCCGAAATATCTGTTCTCAGATTCCACAAAAATAAGGCTAGCAAAGAGATCCACGAAATACAGATGTAACTCTGTGAGACGAATTAACCGAACACTAAGCAGTTTCTCAGAAAGCTTCTTTCCAGATTTCATCTGAGGATATTTCCTTTTTCACCATAGCCCTCTATGGGCTTCGAAATATCACTTTGCCAGTTCCACAAGAACTGTCTTAGCGAAAGGCTTCTTGAGGGGAAAGCTGTAACTCTGTGAGATGATTTCTCAGAACGCAAAGAAGTTTCTCAGAAAGCTTCTTTCTCTTTGTTATCGGAGGATATTTCCTTTGGCCCTGTAGTCTTCAAAGGGATCCCAAATATCTGTTCTCAGATTCCACAGAAATAAGGCTAGCAAAGAGATCCAAGAAATAAAGATGTAACTCTGTGAGATGAATTAACAGAACACTAAGCAGTTTCTCACAAACCTTCTTTCCAGATTTCATCTGAGGATATTTCCTTTTTCACCATAGCCCTCTATGGACTTCCAAATATCACTTTGCCAATTCCTCAAGAACTGTCTTAGCGAAAGGCTTCTTGAGGGGAAAGCTGTAACTCTGGTAGATGATTTCACAGAACACAAAGAAGTGTCTCAGAAAGCTTCTTTCTCTTTGTAATCGGAGGATATTTCCTTTGGCCCTAAAATCTTCAAAGGGATCTGAAATACCTGTTCTCAGATTCCACAGAAATAAAGCTACCAAAGAGATCAACGAAACACAGATGTAATTCTGTGAAATGAATTAACAGAGCACTAAGCAGTTTCTCAGAAAGCTTCTTTCCAGATTTCATCTGAGGATATTTCCTTTTTCACCATAGCCCTCTATGGGCTTTCAAATATCACTTTGCCAATTCCAGAAGAACTGTCTTAGCGAAAGGCTTCTTGAGGGGAAAGCTGTAACTCTGTGAGATGATTTCACAGAACGCAAAGAAGTTTCTCAGAAAGCTTCTTTCTCTTTGTTATCGGAGGATATTTCCTTAGGCCCTATAGTCTTCAATGGGATCCGAAATATCTGTTCTCAGATTCCACAGAAATAAGGCTAGCAAAGAGATCCACGAAATACAGATGTAACTCTGTGAGATGAATGAACAGAACACTAAGCAGTTTCTCAGAAAGCTTCTTTCCAGATTTCATCTGAGGATATTTCCTTTTTCACCATAGCCCTCTATGGGCTTCCAAATATCACTTTGCCAATTCCAGAAGAACTGTCTTAGCGAAAGGCTTCTTGAGGGGAAAGCTGTACCTCTGTGAGATGATTTCTCAGAACGCAAAGAAGTTTCTCAGAAAGCTTCTTTCTCTTTGTTATCGGAGGATATTTCCTTTGGCCCTGTAGTCTTCAAAGGGATCCGAAATATCTGTTCTCAGATTCCACAGAAATAAGGCTAGCAAAGATATCCACGAAATAAAGATGTAACTCTGTGAGATGAATTAACAAAACACTAAGCAGTTTCTCAGAAAGCTTCTTTCCAGATTTCATCTGAGGATATTTGCTTTTTCACCATAGCCCTCTATGGGCTTCCAAATATCACTTTGGCAATTCCACAAGAACTGTCTTAGCGAAAGGCTTCTTAGGGGAAAGCTGTAACTCTGTGAGATGATTTCAGAGAACACAAAGAAGTTTCTAAGAAAGCTTCTTTCTCTTTGTAATCGGAGGATATTTCCATTGGCCCTATAGTCTTCAAACGGATCTGATATACCTGTTCTCAGATTCCACAGAAATAAGGCTAGCAAAGAGATCCACGAAATACAGATGTAACTCTGTGAGATGAATTAACAGAACACTAAGCAGTTTCTCAGAAAGCTTCTTTCCAGATTTCATCTGAGGATATTTCCTTTTTCACCACAGCCCTCTATGGGCCTCCAAATATCACTTTGCCAATTCAACAAGAACTGTCTTAGCGAAAGGCTTCTTGAGGGGAAAGATGTAACTCTGTGAGATGATTTCACAGAACACAAAGAAGTTTCTCAGAAAGCTTCTCTCTCATTGTTATCGGAGGATATTTCCTTTGTCCCTATAGTCTTCAATGGGATCCGAAATATCTGTTCTCAGATTTCACAAAAATAAGGCTAGCAAAGAGATCCACGAAATACAGATGTAACTCTGTGAGATGAATTAACCGAACACTAAGCAGATTCTCAGAAAGCTTCTTTCCAGATTTCATCTGAGGATATTTCCTTTTTCACCATAGCCCTCTATGGGCTTCCAAATATCACTTTGCCAATTCCACAAGAACTGTCTTAGCGAAAGGCTTCTTGAGCGGAAAGCTGTAACTCTGTGAGATGATTTCACAGAAAACAAAGAAGTTTCTCAGAAAGCTTCCTTCTCTTTTTTATCGGAGTATATTTCCTTTGGCCCTATAGTCTTCAAAGGGATCCGAAATATCTGTTCTCAGATTCCACAGAAATAAGGCTGGCAAAGAGATCCACGAAATGCAGATGTAACTCTGTGAGATGAATTAACAAAACACTAAGCAGTTTCTCAGAAAGCTTCTTTCCAGATTTCATCTGAGGAAATTTCCTTTTTCACCATAGCCCTCTAGGGGCTTCCAAATATCACTTTGCCAATTTCACAAGAACTGTCTTAGTGAAAGGCTTCTTGAGGGGAAATCTGTAACTCTGTGAGATGATTTCACAGAACACAAAGAAGTTTCTCAGAAAGCTTCTTTCTCTTTGTTATCGGAAGACATTTCCTTTGGCCCTATAATCTTCAATGGGATCAGAAATATCTGCTCTCAGATTCCACAGAAATAAGGCTAGCAAAGAGATCCACGAAATACAGATGTAACTCTGTGACATGAATTAACAGAACACTAAGCAGTTTCTCAGAAAGCTTCTTTACAGATTTCATTTGATGATATTTCCTTTTTCACCATTGCCCTCTATGGGCTTCCAAATATCACTTTGCCAATTCCACAAGAACTGTCTTAGCGAAACGCTTCTTTAGGGGAAAGCTGAAACTCTGTGAGATAATTTCACAGAACACAAAGAAGTTTCTAAAAAAGCTTCTTTCTCTTTGTAATCGAAGGATATTTCCTTTGTCCCTATAGTCTTCAAAGGGATCTGAAATACCTGTTCTCAGATTCCACAGAAATAAGGCTAGCAAAGAGATCCACGAAATACAGATGTAACTCTGTGAGATGAATGAACAGAACACTAAGCAGTTTCTCAGAAAGCTTCTTTCCAGATTTCATCTGAGGATATTTCCTTTTTCACCATAGCCCTCTATGGGCTTCCAAATATCACTTTGCCAATTCCACAAGAACTGTCTTAGCGAAAGGCTTCTTGAGAGGAAACCTGTAACTCTGTGAGATGATTTCACAGAACACAAAGAAGTTTCTCAGAAAGCTTCTTTCTCTTTGTTATCGGAGTATATTTCCTTTGGCCATATAGTCTTCAAAGGGATCCGAAATATCTGTACTCAGATTCCACAAAAATAAGGCTAGCAAAGAGATCCACGAAATACAGATGTAACTCTGTGAGATGAATTAACCGAACACTAAGCAGTTTCTCAGAAAGCTTCTTTCCAGATTTCATCTGAGGATATTTACTTTTTCACCGTAGCCCTCTATGGGCTTCCATATATCACTTTTCCAATTCCACAACAACTGTCTTAGCGAAAGGCTTCTTGAGGGGAAAGCTGTAACTCTGTGAGATGATTTCACAGAAAACAAAGAAGTTTCTCAGAAAGCTTCCTTCTCTTTTTTATCGGAGTATATTTCCTTTGGCCCTATAGTCTTCAATGGGATCCGAAATATCTGTTATCAGATTCCACAGAAATAAGGCTGGCAACGAGATCCACGAAATACAGATGTAACTCTGTGAGATGAATTATCAGAAAACTAAGCAGTTTCTCAGAAAGCTTCTTTCCAGATTTCATCTGAGGATATTTCCTTTTTCAGCTTAGCCCTCTATGGGCTTCCAAATATCACTTTGCCAATTCCACAAGAACTGTCTTAGAGAAAGGCTTCTTGAGGGGAAAGCTGTAACTCTGTGAGATGATTTCTCAGAACCCAAAGAAGTTTCTCAGAAAGCTTCTTTCTCTTTGTTATCGGAGGATATTTCCTTTGGCCCTTTAGTCTTCAAAGGGATCCGAAATATCTGTTCTCAGATTCCACAGAAATAAGGCTAGCAAAGATATCCACGAAATAAAGATGTAACTCTGTGAGATGAATGAACAGAACACTAAGCAGTTTCTCAGAAAGCTTCTTTCCAGATTTCATCTGAGGATATTTGCTTTTTCACCATAGCCCTATATGGGCTTCCAAATATCACTTTGCCAATTCCACAAGAAGTGTCTTAGCGAAAGGCTTCTTGAGGGGAAAGCTGTAACTCTGTGAGATGATTTCACAGAACACAAAGAAGTTTCTCAGAAAGCTTCTTTCTCTTTGTTATTGGAAGACATTTCCTTTGGCCCTATACTCTTCAATGGGATCCGAAATATCTGTTCTCAGATTCCACAGAAATAAGGGTAGCAAAGAGATCCACGAAACACAGATGTAACTCTGTGAGATGAATTAACAGAACACTAAGGAGTATCTCAGAAAGCTTCTTTCCATATTTCATCTGAGGATATTTCCTTTTTCACCATAGCCCTCTATAGGCTTCCAAATATCACTTTGCCAATTCCTCAAGAACTGTCTTAGCGAAAGGCTTCTTGAGGGGAAAGCTGTAACTCTGGTAGATGATTTCACAGAACACAAAGAAGTGTCTCAGAAAGCTTCTTTCTCTTTGTAATCGGAGGATATTTCCTTTGGCCCTATAATCTTCAAAGGGATCTGAAATACCTGTTCTCAGATTCCACAGAAATAAAGCTACCAAAGAGATCCACGAAACACAGATGTAATTCTGTGAAATGAATTAACAGAGCACTAAGCAGTTTCTCAGAAAGCTTCTTTCCAGATTTCATCTGAGGATATTTCCTTTTTCACCATAGCCCTCTATGGGCTTTCAAATATCACTTTGCCAATTCCAGAAGAACTGTCTTAGCGAAAGGCTTCTTGAGGGGAAAGCTGTAACTCTGTGAGATGATTTCACAGAACGCAAAGAAGTTTCTCAGAAAGCTTCTTTCTCTTTGTTATCGGAGGATATTTCCTTAGGCCCTATAGTCTTCAATGGGATCCGAAATATCTGTTCTCAGATTCCACAGAAATAAGGCTAGCAAAGAGATCCACGAAATACAGATGTAACTCTGTGAGATGAATGAACAGAACACTAAGCAGTTTCTCAGAAAGCTTCTTTCCAGATTTCATCTGAGGATATTTCCTTTTTCACCATAGCCCTCTATGGGCTTCCAAATATCACTTTGCCAATTCCAGAAGAACTGTCTTAGCGAAAGGCTTCTTGAGGGGAAAGCTGTACCTCTGTGAGATGATTTCTCAGAACGCAAAGAAGTTTCTCAGAAAGCTTCTTTCTCTTTGTTATCGGAGGATATTTCCTTTGGCCCTGTAGTCTTCAAAGGGATCCGAAATATCTGTTCTCAGATTCCACAGAAATAAGGCTAGCAAAAATATCCACGAAATAAAGATGTAACTCTGTGAGATGAATTAACAAAACACTAAGCAGTTTCTCAGAAAGCTTCTTTCCAGATTTCATCTGAGGATATTTGCTTTTTCACCATAGCCCTCTATGGGCTTCCAAATATCACTTTGGCAATTCCACAAGAACTGTCTTAGCGAAAGGCTTCTTAGGGGAAAGCTGTAACTCTGTGAGATGATTTCACAGAACACAAAGAAGTTTCTAAGAAAGCTTCTTTCTCTTTGTAATCGGAGGATATTTCCTTTGGCCCTATAGTCTTCAAACGGACCTGATATACCTGTTCTCAGATTCCACAGAAATAAGGCTAGCAAAGAGATCCACGAAATACAGATGTAACACTGTGAGATGAATTAACAGAACACTAAGCAGTTTCTCAGAAAGCTTCTTTCCAGATTTCATCTGAGGATATTTCCTTTTTCACCACAGCCCTCTATGGGCCTCCAAATATCACTTTGCCAATTCCACAAGAACTGTCTTAGCGAAAGGCTTCTTGAGGGGAAAGATGTAACTCTGTGAGATGATTTCACAGAACACAAAGAAGTTTCTCTGAAAGCTTCTTTCTCATTGTTATCGTAGGATATTTCCTTTGTCCCTATAGTCTTCAATGGGATCCGAAATATCTGTTCTCAGATTTCACAAAAATAAGGCTAGCAAAGAGATCCACGAAATACAGATGTAACTCTGTGAGATGAATTAACCGA
Source organism: Macaca nemestrina (assembly GCF_043159975.1). Classification (NCBI taxonomy): domain Eukaryota; kingdom Metazoa; phylum Chordata; class Mammalia; order Primates; family Cercopithecidae; genus Macaca; species Macaca nemestrina. The sequence goes on along the minus strand of NC_092139.1, from coordinate 78,574,300 downwards.
ACACTAAGCAGATTCTCAGAAAGCTTCTTTCCAGATTTCATCTGAGGATATTTCCTTTTTCACCATAGCCCTCTATGGGCTTCCAAATATCACTTTGCCAATTCCACAAGAACTGTCTTAGCGAAAGGCTTCTTGAGGGGAAAGCTGTAACTCTGTGAGATGATTTCACAGAAAACAAAGAAGTTTCTCAGAAAGCTTCCTTCTCTTTTTTATCGGAGTATATTTCCTTTGGCCCTATAGTCTTCAAAGGGATCCGAAATATCTGTTCTCAGATTCCACAGAAATACGGCTGGCAAAGAGATCCACGAAATACAGATGTAACTCTGTGAGATGAATTAACAGAACACTAAGCAGTTTCTCAGAAAGCTTCTTTCCAGATTTCATCTGAGGAAATTTCCTTTTTCACCATAGCCCTCTAGGGGCTTCCAAATATCACTTTGCCAATTTCACAAGAACTGTCTTAGTGAAAGGCTTCTTGAGGGGAAATCTGTAACTCTGTGAGATGATTTCACAGAACACAAAGAAGTTTCTCAGAAAGCTTCTTTCTCTTTGTTATCGGAAGACATTTCCTTTGGCCCTATAATCTTCAATGGGATCAGAAATATCTGCTCTCAGATTCCACAGAAATAAGGCTAGCAAAGAGATCCACGAAATACAGATGTAACTCTGTGACATGAATTAACAGAACACTAAGCAGTTTCTCAGAAAGCTTCTTTACAGATTTCATCTGATGATATTTCCTTTTTCACCATTGCCCTCTATGGGCTTCCAAATATCACTTTGCCAATTCCACAAGAACTGTCTTAGCGAAACGCTTCTTTAGGGGAAAGCTGAAACTCTGTGAGATGATTTCACAGAACACAAAGAAGTTTCTAAAAAAGCTTCTTTCTCTTTGTAATCGAAGGATATTTCCTTTGTCCCTATAGTCTTCAAAGGGATCTGAAATACCTGTTCTCAGATTCCACAGAAATAAGGCTAGCAAAGAGATCCACGAAATACAGATGTAACTCTGTGAGTTGAATTAACAGAACACTAAGCAGTTTCTCAGAAAGCCTCTTTCCAGATTTCATCTGAGGATATTTCCTTTTTCACCATAGCCCTCTATGGGCTTCCAAATATCACTTTGCCAATTCCACAAGAACTGTCTTAGTGAAAGGCTTCTTGAGGGGAAAGCTGTAACTCTGTGAGATGATTTCACAGAACACAAAGAAGTTTCTCAGAAAGCTTCTTTCTCTTTGTTATCGGAGGTTATTTCCTTTGGCCCTATAGTCTTCAAAGGGATCCGAAATATCTGTTCTCAGATTCCACAGAAATAAGGCTAGCAAAGATATCCACGAAATACAGATGTAACTCTGTGAGATGAATTAACAGAACACTAAGCAGTTTCTCAGAAAGCTTCTTTCCAGATTTCATCTGAGGATATTTCCTTTTTCACCATAGCCCTCTATGGGATTCCAAATATCACTTTGCCAATTCCACAAGAACTGTCTTAGCGAAAGGCTTCTTGAGGGGAAAGCTGTAACTCTGTGAGATGATTTCTCAGAACACAAAGAAGTTTCTCAGAAAGCTTCTTTCTCTTTGTTATCGGAGGATATTTCCTTTGGCCCTATAGTCTTCAAAGGGATCCGAAATATCTGTTCTCAGATTCCACAGAAATAAGGCTAGCAAAGAGATCCAAGAAATACAGATGTAACTCTGTGAGATTAATTAACAGAACACTAAGCAGTTTCTCAGAAAGCTTCTTTCCAGATTTCATCTGAGGATATTTCCTTTTTCACCATAGCCCTCTATGGGCTTCCAAATATCACTTTGCCAATTCCACAAGAACTGTCTTAGCGAAAGGCTACTTGAGGGGAAAGCTGTAACTCTGTGAGATGATTTCACAGAACACAAAGAAGTTTCTCAGAAAGCTTCTTTCTCTTTGTTATCGGAGGATATTTCCTTTGGCCCTATAGTCTTCAAAGGGATTCGAAATGTCTGTTCTCAGATTCCACAGAAAAAAGGCTAGCAAAGATATCCACGAAATACAGATGTAACTCTGTGAGATGAATTAACAGAACACTAAGCAGTTTCTCAGAAAGCTTCTTTCCAGATTTCATCTGAGGATATTTCCTTTTTCACCATAGCCCTCTAAGGGCTTCCAAATATCACTTTGCCAGTTCCACAAGAACTGTCTTAGCGAAAGGCTTCTTGAGAGGAAAGCTGTAACTCTGGGAGATGATTTCACAGAACACAAAGAAGTTTCTCAGAAAGCTTCTTTCTCTTTGTAATCGGAGGATATTTCCTTTGGCCCTATAGTCTTCAAAGGGATCTGAAATACCTTTTTTCAGATTCCACAGAAATAAGGCTAGCAAAGAGATCCACGAAATACAGATGTAACTCTGTGAGAAGAATTAACAGAACACTAAGCAGTTTCTCAGAAAGCTTCTTTCCAGATTTCATCTGAGGATATTTCCTTTTTCACCATAGCCCTCTAAGGGCTTCCAAGTATCACTTTGCCAATTCCACAAGAACTGTCTTAGCGAAAGGCTTCTTGAGGGGAAAGTTGTAACTCTGTGAGATGATTTCACAGAACACAAAGAAGTTTCTCAGAAAGCTTCTTTCTCTTTGTTATCGGAGGATATTTCCTTTGGCCCTGTAGTCATCAAAGGGATCCGAAATATCTGTTCTCAGATTCCACAGAAATAAGGTAGCAAAGATATCCACCAAATAAAGATGTAACTCTGTGAGATGAATGAACAGAACACTAAGCAGTTTCTCAGAAAGCTTCTTTCCAGATTTCGTCTGAGGATAATTCCTTTTTCACCATAGCCCTCTATGGGCTTCCAAATATCACTTTGCCAATTCCACAAGAAGTGTCTTATCGAAAGGCTTCTTGAGGGGAAAGCTGTAACTCTGTGAGATGATTTCACCGAACACATAGAAGTTTCTCAGAAAGCTTCTTTCTCTTTGTAATCAGATGATATTTCCTTTGGCCCTTTAGTCTTCAAAGGGATCTGAAATACCTGTTCTCAGATTCCACAGAAATAAGGCTAGCAAAGAGATCCACGAAATACAGATGTAACTCTGTGAGATGAATTAACAGAACACTAAGCAGTTTCTCAGAAAGCTTCTTTCCAGATTTCATCTGAGGATATTTCCTTTTTCACCATAGCCCTCTAAGTGCTTCCAAATATCACTTTGCCAATTCCACAAGAACTGTCTTAGCGAAAGGCTTCTTGAGGGGAAAGCTGTAACTCTGGTAGATGATTTCACAGAACACAAAGAAGTGTTTCAGAAAGCTTCTTTCTCTTTGTAATCGGAGGATATTTCCTTTGGCCCTATAATCTTCAAAGGGATCTGAAATACCTGTTCTCAGATTCCACAGAAATAAAGCTACCAAAGAGATCCACGAAACACAGATGTAATTCTGTGAAATGAATTAACAGAGCACTAAGCAGTTTCTCAGAAAGCTTCTTTCCAGATTTCATCTGAGGATATTTCCTTTTTCACCATAGCCCTCTATGGGCTTTCAAATATCACTTTGCCAATTCCAGAAGAACTGTCTTAGCGAAAGGCTTCTTGAGGGGAAAGCTGTAACTCTGTGAGATGATTTCACAGAAAACAAAGAAGTTTCTCAGAAAGCTTCCTTCTCTTTTTTATCGGAGTATATTTCCTTTGGCCCTATAGTCTTCAAAGGGATCCGAAATATCTGTTCTCAGATTCCACAGAAATAAGGCTGGCAAAGAGATCCACGAAATACAGATGTAACTCTGTGAGATGAATTAACAGAACACTAAGCAGTTTCTCAGAAAGCTTCTTTCCAGATTTCATCTGAGGAAATTTCCTTTTTCAACATAGCCCTCTAGGGGCTTCCAAATATCACTTTGCCAATTTCACAAGAACTGTCTTAGTGAAAGGCTTCTTGAGGGGAAATCTGTAACTCTGTGAGATGATTTCACAGAACACAAAGAAGTTTCTCAGAAAGCTTCTTTCTCTTTGTAATCGGAAGACATTTCCTTTGGCCCTGTAGTCTTCAATGGGATCCGAAATATCTGCTCTCAGATTCCACAGAAATAAGGCTAGCAAAGATATCCACGAAATACAGATGTAACTCTGTGACATGAATTAACAGAACACTAAGCAGTTTCTCAGAAAGCTTCTTTACAGATTTCATCTGGTGATATTTCCTTTTTCACCATTGCCCTCTATGGGCTTCCAAATATCACTTTGCCAATTCCACAAGAACTGTCTTAGCGAAACGCTTCTTGAGGGGAAAGCTGAAACTCTGTGAGATGATTTCACAGAACACAAAGAAGTTTCTAAAAAAGCTTCTTTCTCTTTGTAATCGAAGGATATTTCCTTTGTCCCTATAGTCTTCAAAGGGATCTGAAATACCTGTTCTCAGATTCCACAGAAATAAGGCTAGCAAAGAGATCCACGAAATACAGATGTAACTCTGTGAGATGAATTAACAGAACACTAAGCAGTTTCTCAGAAAGCCTCTTTCCAGATTTCATCTGAGGATATTTCCTTTTTCACCATAGCCCTCTATGGGCTTCCAAATATCACTTTGCCAATTCCACAAGAACTGTCTTAGTGAAAGGCTTCTTGAGGGGAAAGCTGTAACTCTGTGAGATGATTTCACAGAACACAAAGAAGTTTCTCAGAAAGCTTCTTTCTCTTTGTTATCGGAGGTTATTTCCTTTGGCCCTATAGTCTTCAAAGGGATCCGAAATATCTGTTCTCAGATTCCACAGAAATAAGGCTAGCAAAGATATCCACGAAATACAGATGTAACTCTGTGAGATGAATTAACAGAACACTAAGCAGTTTCTCAGAAAGCTTCTTTCCAGATTTCATCTGAGGATATTTCCTTTTTCACCATAGCCCTCTATGGGATTCCAAATATCACTTTGCCAATTCCACAAGAACTGTCTTAGCGAAAGGCTTCTTGAGGGGAAAGCTGTAACTCTGTGAGATGATTTCTCAGAACACAAAGAAGTTTCTCAGAAAGCTTCTTTCTCTTTGTTATCGGAGGATATTTCCTTTGGCCCTATAGTCTTCAAAGGGATCCGAAATATCTGTTCTCAGATTCCACAGAAATAAGGCTAGCAAAGAGATCCAAGAAATACAGATGTAACTCTGTGAGATGAATTAACAGAACACTAAGCAGTTTCTCAGAAAGCTTCTTTCCAGATTTCATCTGAGGATATTTCCTTTTTCACCATAGCCCTCTATGGGCTTCCAAATATCACTTTGCCAATTCCACAAGAACTGTCTTAGCGAAAGGCTACTTGAGGGGAAAGCTGTAACTCTGTGAGATGATTTCACAGAACACAAAGAAGTTTCTCAGAAAGCTTCTTTCTCTTTGTTATCGGAGGATATTTCCTTTGGCCCTATAGTCTTCAAAGGGATTCGAAATGTCTGTTCTCAGATTCCACAGAAAAAAGGCTAGCAAAGATATCCACGAAATACAGATGTAACTCTGTGAGATGAATTAACAGAACACTAAGCAGTTTCTCAGAAAGCTTCTTTCCAGATTTCATCTGAGGATATTTCCTTTTTCACCATAGCCCTCTACGGGCTTCCAAATATCACTTTGCCAGTTCCACAAGAACTGTCTTAGCGAAAGGCTTCTTGAGAGGAAAGCTGTAACTCTGGGAGATGATTTCACAGAACACAAAGAAGTTTCTCAGAAAGCTTCTTTCTCTTTGTAATCGGAGGATATTTCCTTTGGCCCTATAGTCTTCAAAGGGATCTGAAATACCTTTTTTCAGATTCCACAGAAATAAGGCTAGCAAAGAGATCCACGAAATACAGATGTAACTCTGTGAGAAGAATTAACAGAACACTAAGCAGTTTCTCAGAAAGCTTCTTTCCAGATTTCATCTGAGGATATTTCCTTTTTCACCATAGCCCTCTAAGGGCTTCCAAGTATCACTTTGCCAATTCCACAAGAACTGTCTTAGCGAAAGGCTTCTTGAGGGGAAAGTTGTAACTCTGTGAGATGATTTCACAGAACACAAAGAAGTTTCTCAGAAAGCTTCTTTCTCTTTGTTATCGGAGGATATTTCCTTTGGCCCTGTAGTCATCAAAGGGATCCGAAATATCTGTTCTCAGATTCCACAGAAATAAGGTAGCAAAGATATCCACCAAATAAAGATGTAACTCTGTGAGATGAATGAACAGAACACTAAGCAGTTTCTCAGAAAGCTTCTTTCCAGATTTCGTCTGAGGATAATTCCTTTTTCACCATAGCCCTCTATGGGCTTCCAAATATCACTTTTCCAATTCCACAAGAAGTGTCTTATCGAAAGGCTTCTTGAGGGGAAAGCTGTAACTCTGTGAGATGATTTCACCGAACACATAGAAGTTTCTCAGAAAGCTTCTTTCTCTTTGTAATCAGATGATATTTCCTTTGGCCCTTTAGTCTTCAAAGGGATCTGAAATACCTGTTCTCAGATTCCACAGAAATAAGGCTAGCAAAGAGATCCACGAAATACAGATGTAACTCTGTGAGATGAATTAACAGAACACTAAGCAGTTTCTCAGAAAGCTTCTTTCCAGATTTCATCTGAGGATATTTCCTTTTTCACCATAGCCCTCTAAGTGCTTCCAAATATCACTTTGCCAATTCCACAAGAACTGTCTTAGCGAAAGGCTTCTTGAGGGGAAAGCTGTAACTCTGGTAGATGATTTCACAGAACACAAAGAAGTGTTTCAGAAAGCTTCTTTCTCTTTGTAATCGGAGGATATTTCCTTTGGCCCTATAATCTTCAAAGGGATCTGAAATACCTGTTCTCAGATTCCACAGAAATAAAGCTACCAAAGAGATCCACGAAACACAGATGTAATTCTGTGAAATGAATTAACAGAGCACTAAGCAGTTTCTCAGAAAGCTTCTTTCCAGATTTCATCTGAGGATATTTCCTTTTTCACCATAGCCCTCTATGGGCTTTCAAATATCACTTTGCCAATTCCAGAAGAACTGTCTTAGCGAAAGGCTTCTTGAGGGGAAAGCTGTAACTCTGTGAGATGATTTCACAGAAAACAAAGAAGTTTCTCAGAAAGCTTCCTTCTCTTTTTTATCGGAGTATATTTCCTTTGGCCCTATAGTCTTCAAAGGGATCCGAAATATCTGTTCTCAGATTCCACAGAAATAAGGCTGGCAAAGAGATCCACGAAATACAGATGTAACTCTGTGAGATGAATTAACAGAACACTAAGCAGTTTCTCAGAAAGCTTCTTTCCAGATTTCATCTGAGGAAATTTCCTTTTTCACCATAGCCCTCTAGGGGCTTCCAAATATCACTTTGCCAATTTCACAAGAACTGTCTTAGTGAAAGGCTTCTTGAGGGGAAATCTGTAACTCTGTGAGATGATTTCACAGAACACAAAGAAGTTTCTCAGAAAGCTTCTTTCTCTTTCTAATCGGAAGACATTTCCTTTGGCCCTGTAGTCTTCAATGGGATCCGAAATATCTGCTCTCAGATTCCACAGAAATAAGGCTAGCAAAGAGATCCACGAAATACAGATGTAACTCTGTGACATGAATTAACAGAACACTAAGCAGTTTCTCAGAAAGCTTCTTTACAGATTTCATCTGGTGATATTTCCTTTTTCACCATTGCCCTCTATGGGCTTCCAAATATCACTTTGCCAATTCCACAAGAACTGTCTTAGCGAAACGCTTCTTGAGGGGAAAGCTGAAACTCTGTGAGATGATTTCACAGAACACAAAGAAGTTTCTAAAAAAGCTTCTTTCTCTTTGTAATCGAAGGATATTTCCTTTGTCCCTATAGTCTTCAAAGGGATCTGAAATACCTGTTCTCAGATTCCACAGAAATAAGGCTAGCACAAAGATCCACGAAATACAGATGTAACTCTGTGAGATGAATTAACAGAACACTAAGCAGTTTCTCAGAAAGCCTCTTTCCAGATTTCATCTGAGGATATTTCCTTTTTCACCATAGCCCTCTATGGGCTTCCAAATATCACTTTGCCAATTCCACAAGAACTGTCTTAGTGAAAGGCTTCTTGAGGGGAAAGCTGTAACTCTGTGAGATGATTTCACAGAACACAAAGAAGTTTCTCAGAAAGCTTCTTTCTCTTTGTTATCGGAGGTTATTTCCTTTGGCCCTATAGTCTTCAAAGGGATCCGAAATATCTGTTCTCAGATTCCACAGAAATAAGGCTAGCAAAGATATCCACGAAATACAGATGTAACTCTGTGAGATGAATTAACAGAACACTAAGCAGTTTCTCAGAAAGCTTCTTTCCAGATTTCATCTGAGGATATTTCCTTTTTCACCATAGCCCTCTATGGGATTCCAAATATCACTTTGCCAATTCCACAAGAACTGTCTTAGCGAAAGGATTCTTGAGGGAAAAGCTGTAACTCTGTGAGATGATTTCTCAGAACACAAAGAAGTTTCTCAGAAAGCTTCTTTCTTTTTGTTATCGGAGGATATTTACTTTGGCCCTATAGTCTTCAAAGGGATCCGAAATATCTGTTCTCATATTCCACAGAAATAAGGCTAGCAAAGAGATCCAAGAAATACAGATGTAACTCTGTGAGATGAATTAACAGAACACTAAGCAGTTTCTCAGAAAGCTTCTTTCCAGATTTCATCTGAGGATATTTCCTTTTTCACCATATCCCTCTATGGGCTTCCAAATATCACTTTGCCAATTCCACAAGAATTGTCTTAGCGAAAGGCTACTTGAGGGGAAAGCTGTAACTCTGTGAGATGATTTCACAGAACACAAAGAAGTTTCTCAGAAAGCTTCTTTCTCTTTGTTATCGGAGGATATTTCCTTAGGCCCTATAGTCTTCAAAGGGATTAGAAATGTCTGTTCTCAGATTCCACAGAAATAAGGTTAGCAAAGATATCCACGAAATACAGATGTAACTCTGTGAGATGAATTAACAGAACACTAAGCAGTTTCTCAGAAAGATTCTTTCCAGGTTTCATCTGAGGATATTTCCTTTTTCACCATAGCCCTCTACGGGCTTCCAAATATCACTTTGCCAGTTCCACAAGAACTGTCTTAGCGAAAGGCTTCTTGAGAGGAAAGCTGTAACTCTGGGAGATGATTTCACAGAACACAAAGAAGTTTCTCAGAAAGCTTCTTTCTCTTTGTTATCGGAGGATATTTCCTTTGGCCCTATAGTCTTCAAAGGGATCTGAAATACCTTTTTTCAGATTCCACAGAAATAAGGCTAGCAAAGAGATCCACGAAATACAGATGTAACTCTGTGAGAAGAATTAACAGAACACTAAGCAGTTTCTCAGAAAGCTTCTTTCCAGATTTCATCTGAGGATATTTCCTTTTTCTCCATAGCACTCTAAGGGCTTCCAAGTATCACTTTGCCAATTCCACAAGAACTGTCTTAGCGAAAGGCTTCTTGAGGGGAAAGTTGTAACTCTGTGAGATGATTTCACAGAACACAAAGAAGTTTCTCAGAAAGCTTCTTTCTCTTTGTTATCGGAGGATATTTCCTTTGGCCCTGTAGTCATCAAAGGGATCCGAAATATCTGTTCTCAGATTCCACAGAAATAAGGTAGCAAAGATATCCACGAAATAAAGATGTAACTCTGTGAGATGAATTAACAGAACACTAAGCAGTTTCTCAGAAAGCTTCTTTCCAGATTTCATCTGAGGATATTTCCTTTTTCACCATAGCCCTCTAAGTGCTTCCAAATATCACTTTGCCAATTCCACAAGAACTGTCTTAGCGAAAGGCTTCTTGAGGGGAAAGCTGTAACTCTGTGAGATGATTTCACAGAACACAAAGAAGTTTCTCAGAAAGCTTCTTTCTCTTTGTAATCAGAGGATATTTCCTTTGTCCCTACAGTCTTCAAAGGGATTCGAAATGTCTGTTCTCAGATTCCACAGAAAAAAGGCTAGCAAAAATATCCACGAAATGCAGATGTAACTCTGTGAGATGAATTAACAGAACACTAAGCAGTTTCTCAGAAAGCTTCTTTCCAGATTTCATCTGAGTATATTTCCTTTTTCACCATAGCCCTCTATGGGCTTCCAAATATCACTTTGCCAATTCCACAAGCACTGTCTTAGCGAAAGGCTTCTTGAGGGGAAAGCTGTAACTCTGTGAGATGATTTCTCAGAACGCAAAGAAGTTTCTCAGAATGCTTCTTTCTCTTTGTTATCGGAGGATATTTCCTTTGGCCCCATAGTCTTCAATGGGATCCGAAATATCTGTTCTCAGTTTCCACAGAAATAAGGCTAGCAAAGAGATCCACGAAATACAGATGTAACTCTGTGAGATGAATTAACAGAACACTAAGCAGTTTCTCAGAAAACTTCTTTCCAGATTTCATCTGAGGATATTTCCTTTTTCACCATAGCCCTCTATGGGCTTCCAAATATCACTTTGCCAGTTCCACAAGAACTGTCTTAGCGAAAGGCTTCTTGAGAGAAAAGCTGTACCTCTGGGAGATGATTTCATAGAACACAAAGAAGTTTCTCAGAAAGCTTCTTTTTCTTTTAATCAGAGGATATTTCCTTTGTCCCTATAGTCTTCAAAGGGATCTGAAATACCTGTTCTCAGATTCCACAGAAATAAGGCTAGCAAAGAGATCCACGAAATACAGATGTAACTCTGTGAGATGAATTAACAGAACACTAAGCAGTTTCTCAGAAAGCTTCTTTCCAGATTTCATCTGAGGATATTTCCTTTTTCACCACAGCCCTCTATGGGCCTCCAAATATCACTTTGCCAATTCCACAAGAACTGTCTTAGCGAAAGACTTCTTGAGGGGAAAGATGTAACTCTGTGAGATGATTTCACAGAACACAAAGAAGTTTCTCAGAAAGCTTCTTTCTCTTTGTTATCGGAGGTTATTTCCTTTGGCCCTATAGTCTTCAAAGGGATCCGAAATATCTGTTCTCAGATTCCACAGAAATAAGGCTAGCAAAGATATCCACGAAATACAGATGTAACTCTGTGAGATGAATTAACAGAACACTAAGCACTTTCTCAGAAAGCTTCTTTCCAGATTTCATCTGAGGATATTTCCTTTTTCACCATAGCCCTCTATGGGATTCCAAATATCACTTTGCCAATTCCACAAGAACTGTCTTAGCGAAAGTCTTCTTGAGGGGAAAGCTGTAACTCTGTGAGATGATTTCTCAGAACGCAAAGAAGTTTCTCAGAAAGCTTCTTTCTCTTTGTTATCGGAGGATATTTCCTTTGGCCCTATAGTCTTCAAAGGGATCCGAAATATCTGTTCTCAGATTCCACAGAAATAAGGCTAGCAAAGTGATCCACGAAATACAGATGTAACTCTGTGAGATGAATTAACAGAACACTAAGCAGTTTCTCAGAAAGCTTCTTTCCAGATTTCATCTGAGGATATTTCCTTTTTCACCATAGCCCTCTATGGGCTTCCAAATATCACTTTGCCAGTTCCACAAGAACTGTCTTAGCGAAAGGCTTCTTGAGGGGAAAGCTGTAACTCTGTGAGATGATTTCACAGAACACAAAGAAGTTTCTCAGAAAGCTTCTTTCTCTTTGTTATCGGAGGATATTTCCTTTGGCCCTATAATCTTCAAAGGGATTCGAAATGTCTGTTCTCAGATTCCACAGAAATAAGGCTAGCAAAGATATCCACGAAATAAAGATGTAACTCTGTGAGATGAATTAACAGAACACTAAGCAGTTTCTCAGAGAGCTTCTTTCCAGATTTCATCTGAGGATATTTCCTTTTTCACCATAGCCCTCTATGGGCTTCCAAATATCACTTTGCCACTTCCACAAGAACTGTCTTAGCGAAAGGCTTCTTGAGGGGAAAGCTGTAACTCTGTGAGATGATTTCTCAGAACGCAAAGAAGTTTCTCAGAAAGCTTCTTTCTCTTCGTTATCGGAGGATAATTCCTTTGGCCCCATAGTCTCCAATGGGATCCGAAATATCAGTTCTCAGATTCCACAGAAATAAGGCTAGCAAAGAGATCCACGAAATACAGATGTAACTCTGTGAGATGAATTAACAGAACACTAAGCAGTTTCTCAGAAAGCTTCTTTCCAGATTTCATCTGAGGATATTTCCTTTTTCACCATAGCCCTCTACGGGCTTCCAAATATCACTTTGCCAGTTCCACAAGAACTGTCTTAGCGAAAGGCTTCTTGAGAGGAAAGCTGTAACTCTGGGAGATGATTTCACAGAACACAAAGAAGTTTCTCAGAAAGCTTCTTTCTCTTTGTAATCAGAGGATATTTCCTTTGGCCCTATAGTCTTCAAAGGGATCTGAAATACCTTTTCTCAGATTCCACAGAAATAAGGCTAGCAAAGAGATCCACGAAATACAGATGTAACTCTGTGAGATGAATTAACAGAACACTAAGCAGTTTCTCAGAAAGCTTCTTTCCAGATTTCATCTGAGGATATTTCCTTTTTCACCACAGCCCTCCAAGGGCTTCCAAATATCACTTTGCCAATTCCACAAGAAGTGTCTTAGCGAAAGGCTTCTTGAGGGGAAAGCTGTAACTCTCTGAGATGATTTCACAGAACACAAAGAAGTTTCTCAGAAAGCTTCTTTCTCTTTGTTATTGGAAGACATTTCCTTTGGCCCTATAGTCTTCAATGGGATCCGAAATATCTGTTCTCAGATTCCACAGAAATAAGGCTAGCAAAGAGATCCACGAAATACAGATGTAACTCTGTGAGATGAATTAACAGAACACTAAGCAGTTTCTCAGAAAGCTTCTTTACAGATTTCATCTGATGATATTTCCTTTTTCACCATTGCCCTCTATGGGCTTCCAAATATCACTTTGCCAATTCCACAAGAACTGTCTTAGCGAAAGGCTTCTTGAGGGGAAAGCTGTAACTCTGTGAGATGATTTCACAGAACACAAAGAAGTTTCTCAGAAAGCTTCTTTCTCTTTGTAATCGGAGGTTATTTCCTTTGTCCCTATAGTCTTCAAAGGGATCTGATATACCTGTTCTCAGATTCCACAGAAATAAGGCTAGCAAAGAGATCCACGAAATACAGATGTAACTCTGTGAGATGAATTAACAGAACACTAAGCAGTTTCTCAGAAAGCTTCTTTCCAGATTTCATCTGAGGATATTTCCTTTTTCACCACAGCCCTCTATGGGCCTCCAAATATCACTTTGCCAATTCCAGAAGAACTGTTTTAGCGAAAGGCTTCTTGAGGGGAAAGATGTAACTCTGTGAGATGATTTCACAGAACACAAAGAAGTTTCTCAGAAAGCTTCTTTCTCTTTGTTATGGGAGGATATTTCCTTTGGCCCCATAGTCTTCAATGGGATCCGAAATATCTGTTCTCAGATTTCACAAAAATAAGGCTAGCAAAGAGATCCACGAAATACAGATGTAACTCTGTGAGATGAATTAACAGAACACTAAGCAGTTTCTCATAAAGCTTCTTTCCAGATTTCGTCTGAGGATAATTCCTTTTTCACCATAGCCCTCTATGGGCTTCCAAATATCACTTTGCCAATTCCACAAGAAGTGTCTTATCGAAAGGCTTCTTGAGGGGAAAGCTGTAACTCTGTGAGATGATTTCACCGAACACATAGAAGTTTCTCAGAAAGCTTCTTTCTCTTTGTAATCAGATGATATTTCCTTTGGACCTTTAGTCTTCAAAGGGATCTGAAATACCTGTTCTCAGATTCCACAGAAATAAGGCTAGCAAAGAGATCCACGAAATACAGATGTAACTCTGTGAGATGAATTAACAGAACACTAAGCAGTTTCTCAGAAAGCTTCTTTCCAGATTTCATCTGAGGATATTTCCTTTTTCACCATAGCCCTCTAAGTGCTTCCAAATATCACTTTGCCAATTCCACAAGAACTGTCTTAGCGAAAGGCTTCTTGAGGGGGAAGCTGTAACTCTGGTAGATGATTTCACAGAACACAAAGAAGTGTCTCAGAAAGCTTCTTTCTCTTTGTTATCGGAGGATATTTCCTTTGGCCCTATAATCTTCAAAGGGATCTGAAATACCTGTTCTCAGATTCCACAGAAATAAAGCTACCAAAGAGATCCACGAAACACAGATGTAATTCTGTGAAATGAATTAACAGAGCACTAAGCAGTTTCTCGGAAAGCTTCTTTCCAGATTTCTTCTGAGGATATTTCCTTTTTCACCATAGCCCTCTATGGGCTTTCAAATATCACTTTGCCAATTCCAGAAGAACTGTCTTAGCGAAAGGCTTCTTGAGGGGAAAGCTGTAACTCTGTGAGATGATTTCACAGAAAACAAAGAAGTTTCTCAGAAAGATTCCTTCTCTTTTTTATCGGAGTATATTTCCTTTGGCCCTATAGTCTTCAAAGGGATCCGAAATATCTGTTCTCAGATTCCACAGAAATAATGCTGGCAAAGAGATCCACGAAATACAGATGTAACTCTGTGAGATGAATTAACAGAACACTAAGCAGTTTCTCAGAAAGCTTCTTTCCAGATTTCATCTGAGGAAATTTCCTTTTTCACCATAGCCCTCTAGGGGCTTCCAAATATCACTTTGCCAATTTCACAAGAACTGTCTTAGTGAAAGGCTTCTTGAGGGGAAATCTGTAACTCTGTGAGATGATTTCACAGAACACAAAGAAGTTTCTCAGAAAGCTTCTTTCTCTTTGTAATCGGAAGATATTTCCTTTGGCCCTGTAGTCTTCAATGGGATCCGAAATATCTGCTCTCAGATTCCACAGAAATAAGGCTAGCAAAGAGATCCACGAAATACAGATGTAACTCTGTGACATGAATTAACAGAACACTAAGCAGTTTCTCAGAAAGCTTCTTTACAGATTTCATCTGGTGATATTTCCTTTTTCACCATTGCCCTCTATGGGCTTCCAAATATCACTTTGCCAATTCCACAAGAACTGTCTTAGCGAAACGCTTCTTTAGGGGAAAGCTGAAACTCTGTGAGATGATTTCACAGAACACAAAGAAGTTTCTAAAAAAGCTTCTTTCTCTTTGTAATCGAAGGATATTTCCTTTGTCCCTATAGTCTTCAAAGGGATCTGAAATACCTGTTCTCAGATTCCACAGAAATAAGGCTAGCAAAGAGATCCACGAAATACAGATGTAACTCTGTGAGATGAATTAACAGAACACTAAGCAGTTTCTCAGAAAGCCTCTTTCCAGATTTCATCTGAGGATATTTCCTTTTTCACCATAGCCCTCTATGGGCTTCCAAATATCACTTTGCCAATTCCACAAGAACTGTCTTAGCGAAAGGCTTCTTGAGGGGAAAGCTGTAACTCTGTGAGATGATTTCTCAGAACGCAAAGAAGTTTCTCAGAAAGCTTCTTTCTCTTTGTTATCGGAGGATATTTCCTTTGGCCCCATAGTCTTCAATGGGATCCGAAATATCTGTTCTCAGTTTCCACAGAAATAAGGCTAGCAAAGAGATCCACGAAATACAGATGTAACTCTGTGAGATGAATTAACAGAACACTAAGCAGTTTCTCAGAAAACTTCTTTCCAGATTTCATCTGAGGATATTTCCTTTTTCACCATAGCCCTCTGTGGGCTTCCAAATATCACTTTGCCAGTTCCACAAGAACTGTCTTAGCGAAAGGCTTCTTGAGAGGAAAGCTGTACCTCTGGGAGATGATTTCATAGAACACAAAGAAGTTTCTCACAAAGCTTCTTTTTCTTTGTAATCAGAGGATATTTCCTTTGTCCCTATAGTCTTCAAAGGGATCTGAAATACCTGTTCTCAGATTCCACAGAAATAAGGCTAGCAAAGAGATCCACGAAATACAGATGTAACTCTGTGAGATGAATTAACAGAACACTAAGCAGTTTCTCAGAAAGCTTCTTTCCAGATTTCATCTGAGGATATTTCCGTTTTCACCACAGCCCTCTATGGGCCTCCAAATATCACTTTGCCAATTCCACAAGAACTGTCTTAGCGAAAGACTTCTTGAGGCGAAAGATGTAACTCTGTGAGATGATTTCACAGAACACAAAGAAGTTTCTCAGAAAGCTTCTTTCTCTTTGTTATCGGAGGTTATTTCCTTTGGCCCTATAGTCTTCAAAGGGATCCGAAATATCTGTTCTCAGATTCCACAGAAATAAGGCTAGCAAAGATATCCACGAAATACAGATGTAACTCTGTGAGATGAATTAACAGAACACTACGCACTTTCTCAGAAAGCTTCTTTCCAGATTTCATCTGAGGATATTTCCTTTTTCACCATAGCCCTCTATGGGATTCCAAATATCACTTTGCCAATTCCACAAGAACTGTCTTAGCGAAAGGCTTCTTGAGGGGAAAGCTGTAACTCTGTGAGATGATTTCTCAGAACGCAAAGAAGTTTCTCAGAAAGCTTCTTTCTCTTTGTTATCGGAGGATATTTCCTTTGGCCCTATAGTCTTCAAAGGGATCCGAAATATCTGTTCTCAGATTCCACAGAAATAAGGCTAGCAAAGTGATCCACGAAATACAGATGTAACTCTGTGAGATGAATTAACAGAACACTAAGCAGTTTCTCAGAAAGCTTCTTTCCAGATTTCATATGAGGATATTTCCTTTTTCAACATAGCCCTCTATGGGCTTCCAAATATCACTTTGCCAGTTCCACAAGAACTGTCTTAGCGAAAGGCTTCTTGAGGGGAAAGCTGTAACTCTGTGAGATGATTTCATAGAACACAAAGAAGTTTCTCAGAAAGCTTCTTTCTCTTTGTTATCGGAGGATATTTCCTGTGGCCCTATAATCTTCAAAGGGATTCGAAATGTCTGTTCTCAGATTCCACAGAAATAAGGCTAGCAAAGATATCCACGAAATACAGATGTAACTCTGTGAGATGAATTAACAGAACACTAAGCAGTTTCTCAGAGAGCTTCTTTCCAGGTTTCATCTGAGGATATTTCCTTTTTCACCATAGCCCTCTATGGGCTTCCAAATATCACTTTGCCACTTCCACAAGAACTGTCTTAGCGAAAGGCTTCTTGAGGGGAAAGCTGTAACTCTGTGAGATGATTTCTCAGAACGCAAAGAAGTTTCTCAGAAAGCTTCTTTCTCTTCGTTATCGGAGGATATTTCCTTTGGCCCCATAGTCTCCAATGGGATCCGAAATATCAGTTCTCAGATTCCACAGAAATAAGGCTAGCAAAGAGATCCAAGAAATACAGATGTAACTCTGTGAGATGAATTAACAGAACACTAAGCAGTTTCTCAGAAAGCTTCTTTCCAGATTTCATCTGAGGATATTTCCTTTTTCACCATAGCCCTCTATGGGCTTCCAAATATCACTTTGCCAATTCCACAAGAACTGTCTTAGCGAAAGGATACTTGAGGGGAAAGCTGTAACTCTGTGAGATGATTTCACAGAACACAAAGAAGTTTCTCAGAAAGCTTCTTTCTCTTTGTTATCGGAGGATATTTCCTTTGGCCCTATAGTCTTCAAAGGGATTAGAAATGTCTGTTCTCAGATTCCACAGAAAAAAGGTTAGCAAAGATATCCACGAAATACAGATGTAACTCTGTGAGATGAATTAACAGAACACTAAGCAGTTTCTCAGAAAGATTCTTTCCAGGTTTCATCTGAGGATATTTCCTTTTTCACCATAGCCCTCTACGGGCTTCCAAATATCACTTTGCCAGTTCCACAAGAACTGTCTTAGCGAAAGGCTTCTTGAGAGGAAAGCTGTAACTCTGGGAGATGATTTCACAGAACACAAAGAAGTTTCTCAGAAAGCTTCTTTCTCTTTGTTATCGGAGGATATTTCCTTTGGCCCTATAGTCTTCAAAGGTATCTGAAATACCTTTTTTCAGATTCCACAGAAATAAGGCTAGCAAAGAGATCCACGAAATACAGATGTAACACTGTGAGATGAATTAACAGAACACTAAGCAGTTTCTCAGAAAGCTTCTTTCCAGATTTCATCTGAGGATATTTCCTTTTTCACCATAGCCCTCTAAGTGCTTCCAAATATCACTTTGCCAATTCCACAAGAACTGTCTTAGCGAAAGGCTTCTTGAGGGGAAAGCTGTAACTCTGTGAGATGATTTCACAGAACACAAAGAAGGTTCTCAGAAAGCTTCTTTCTCTTTGTTATCGGAGGATATTTCCTTTGTCCCTACAGTCTTCAAAGGGATTCGAAATGTCTGTTCTCAGATTCCACAGAAAAAAGGCTAGCAAAGAGATCCACGAAATACAGATGTAACTCTGTGAGATGAATTAACAGAACATTAAGCAGTTTCTCAGAAAGCTTCTTTCCAGATTTCATCTGAGGATATTTCCTTTTTCACCATAGCCCTCTATGGGCTTCCAAATATCACTTTGCCAATTCCAAAAGAACTGTCTTAGTGAAAGGCTTCTTGAGGGGAAAGCTGTAACTCTGTGAGATGATTTCTCAGAACGCAAAGAAGTTTCTCAGAAAGCTTCTTTCTCTTTGTTATCGGAGGATATTTCCTTTGGCCCCATAGTCTTCAATGGGATCCGAAATATCTGTTCTCAGATTCCACAGAAATAAGGCTAACAAAGAGATCCACGAAATACAGATGTAACTCTGTGAGATGAATTAACCGAACACTAAGCAGTTTCTCAGAAAGCTTCTTTCCAGATTTCATCTGAGGATATTTCCTTTTTCACCATAGCCCTCTATGGGCTTCCAAATATCACTTTGCCAGTTCAAAAAGAACTGTCTTAGCGAAAGGCTTCTTGAGAGGAAAGCTGTACCTCTGGGAGATGATTTCATAGAACACAAAGAAGTTTCTCAGAAAGCTTCTTTTTCTTTGTAATCAGAGGATATTTCTTTTGTCCCTATAGTCTTCAAAGGGATCTGAAATACCTGTTCTCAGATTCCAGAGAAATAAGGCTAGCAAAGAGATCCACGAAATACAGATGTAACTCTGTGAGATAAATTAACAGAACACTAAGCAGTTTCTCAGAAAGCTTCTTTCCAGATTTCATCTGAGGATATTTCCTTTTTCACCACAGCCCTCTATGGGCCTTCAAATATCACTTTGCCAATTCCAAAAGAACTGTCTTAGCGAAAGACTTCTTGAGGGGAAAGATGTAACTCTGTGAGATGATTTCACAGAACACAAAGAAGTTTCTAAGAAAGCTTCTTTCTCTTTGTAATCGGAGGATATTTCCTTTGTCCCTACAATCTTCAAAGGGATTCGAAATATCTGTTCTCAGATTCCACAGAAAAAAGGCTAGCAAAAATATCCACGAAATGCAGATGTAACTCTGTGAGATGAATTAACAGAACACTAAGCAGTTTCTGAGAAAGCTTCTTTCCAGATTTCATCTGAGTATATTTCCTTTTTCACCATAGCCCTCTATGGGCTTCCAAATATCACTTTGCCAATTCCACAAAAACTGTCTTAGCGAAAGGCTTCTTGAGGGGAAAGCTGTAACTCTGTGAGATGATTTCTCAGAACGCAAAGAAGTTTCTCAGAATGCTTCTTTCTCTTTGTTATCGGAGGATATTTCCTTTGGCCCCATAGTCTTCAATGGGATCCGAAATATCTGTTCTCAGTTTCCACAGAAATAAGGCTAGCAAAGAGATCCACGAAATACAGATGTAACTCTGTGAGATGAATTAACAGAACACTAAGCAGTTTCTCAGAAAACTTCTTTCCAGATTTCATCTGAGGATATTTCCTTTTTCACCATAGCCCTCTATGGGCTTCCAAATATCACTTTGCCAGTTCCACAAGAACTGTCTTAGCGAAAGGCTTCTTGAGAGAAAAGCTGTACCTCTGGGAGATGATTTCATAGAACACAAAGAAGTTTCTCAGAAAGCTTCTTTTTCTTTTAATCAGAGGATATTTCCTTTGTCCCTATAGTCTTCAAAGGGATCTGAAATACCTGTTCTCAGATTCCACAGAAATAAGGCTAGCAAAGAGATCCACGAAATACAGATGTAACTCTGTGAGATGAATTAACAGAACATTAAGCAGTTTCTCAGAAAGCTTCTTTCCAGATTTCATCTGAGGATATTTCCTTTTTCACCACAGCCCTCTATGGGCCTCCAAATATCACTTTGCCAATTCCACAAGAACTGTCTTAGCGAAAGACTTCTTGAGGGGAAAGATGTAACTCTGTGAGATGATTTCACAGAACACAAAGAAGTTTCTCAGAAAGCTTCTTTCTCTTTGTTATCGGAGGTTATTTCCTTTGGCCCTATAGTCTTCAAAGGGATCCGAAATATCTGTTCTCAGATTCCACAGAAATAAGGCTAGCAAAGATATCCACGAAATACAGATGTAACTCTGTGAGATGAATTAACAGAACACTAAGCACTTTCTCAGAAAGCTTCTTTCCAGATTTCATCTGAGGATATTTCCTTTTTCACCATAGCCCTCTATGGGATTCCAAATATCACTTTGCCAATTCCACAAGAACTGTCTTAGCGAAAGGCTTCTTGAGGGGAAAGCTGTAACTCTGTGAGATGATTTCTCAGAACACAAAGAAGTTTCTCAGAAAGCTTCTTTCTCTTTGTTATCGGAGGATATTTCCTTTGGCCCTATAGTCTTCAAAGGGATCCGAAATATCTGTTCTCAGATTCCACAGAAATAAGGCTAGCAAAGTGATCCACGAAATACAGATGTAACTCTGTGAGATGAATTAACAGAACACTAAGCAGTTTCTCAGAAAGCTTCTTTCCAGATTTCATCTGAGGATATTTCCTTTTTCACCATAGCCCTCTATGGGCTTCCAAATATCACTTTGCCAGTTCCACAAGAACTGTCTTAGCGAAAGGCTTCTTGAGGGGAAAGCTGTAACTCTGTGAGATGATTTCACAGAACACAAAGAAGTTTCTCAGAAAGCTTCTTTCTCTTTGTTATCGGAGGATATTTCCTTTGGCCCTATAATCTTCAAAGGGATTCGAAATGTCTGTTCTCAGATTCCACAGAAATAAGGCTAGCAAAGATATCCACGAAATAAAGATGTAACTCTGTGAGATGAATTAACAGAACACTAAGCAGTTTCTCAGAGAGCTTCTTTCCAGATTTCATCTGAGGATATTTCCT
The DNA here is from genome assembly GCF_043159975.1 of Macaca nemestrina. NCBI lineage: Eukaryota > Metazoa > Chordata > Mammalia > Primates > Cercopithecidae > Macaca > Macaca nemestrina. The sequence goes on along the minus strand of NC_092139.1, from coordinate 78,553,326 downwards.
TTTTCACCATAGCCCTCTATGGGCTTCCAAATATCACTTTGCCACTTCCACAAGAACTGTCTTAGCGAAAGGCTTCTTGAGGGGAAAGCTGTAACTCTGTGAGATGATTTCTCAGAACGCAAAGAAGTTTCTCAGAAAGCTTCTTTCTCTTCGTTATCGGAGGATATTTCCTTTGGCCCCATAGTCTCCAATGGGATCCGAAATATCAGTTCTCAGATTCCACAGAAATAAGGCTAGCAAAGAGATCCACGAAATACAGATGTAACTCTGTGAGATGAATTAACAGAACACTAAGCAGTTTCTCAGAAAGCTTCTTTCCAGATTTCATCTGAGGATATTTCCTTTTTCACCATAGCCCTCTACGGGCTTCCAAATATCACTTTGCCAGTTCCACAAGAACTGTCTTAGCGAAAGGCTTCTTGAGAGGAAAGCTGTAACTCTGGGAGATGATTTCACAGAACACAAAGAAGTTTCTCAGAAAGCTTCTTTCTCTTTGTAATCAGAGGATATTTCCTTTGGCCCTATAGTCTTCAAAGGGATCTGAAATACCTTTTCTCAGATTCCACAGAAATAAGGCTAGCAAAGAGATCCACGAAATACAGATGTAACTCTGTGAGATGAATTAACAGAACACTAAGCAGTTTCTCAGAAAGCTTCTTTCCAGATTTCATCTGAGGATATTTCCTTTTTCACCACAGCCCTCTATGGGCCTCCAAATATCACTTTGCCAATTCCACAAGAACTGTTTTAGCGAAACGCTTCTTGAGGGGAAAGATGTAACTCTGTGAGATGATTTCACAGAACACAAAGAAGTTTCTCAGAAAGCTTCTTTCTCTTTGTTATGGGAGGATATTTCCTTTGGCCCCATAGTCTTCAAAGGGATCCGAAATATCTGTTCTCAGATTTCACAAAAATAAGGCTAGCAAAGAGATCCACGAAATACAGATGTAACTCTGTGAGATGAATTAACAGAACACTAAGCAGTTTCTCAGAAAGCTTCTTTCCAGATTTCGTCTGAGGATAATTCCTTTTTCACCATAGCCCTCTATGGGCTTCCAAATATCACTTTGCCAATTCCACAAGAAGTGTCTTATCGAAAGGCTTCTTGAGGGGAAAGCTGTAACTCTGTGAGATGATTTCACCGAACACATAGAAGTTTCTCAGAAAGCTTCTTTCTCTTTGTAATCAGATGATATTTCCTTTGGACCTTTAGTCTTCAAAGGGATCTGAAATACCTGTTCTCAGATTCCACAGAAATAAGGCTAGCAAAGAGATCCACGAAATACAGATGTAACTCTGTGAGATGAATTAACAGAACACTAAGCAGTTTCTCAGAAAGCTTCATTCCAGATTTCATCTGAGGATATTTCCTTTTTCACCATAGCCCTCTAAGTGCTTCCAAATATCACTTTGCCAATTCCACAAGAACTGTCTTAGCGAAAGGCTTCTTGAGGGGAAAGCTGTAACTCTGGTAGATGATTTCACAGAACACAAAGAAGTGTCTCAGAAAGCTTCTTTCTCTTTGTAATCGGAGGATATTTCCTTTGGCCCTATAATCTTCAAAGGGATCTGAAATACCTGTTCTCAGATTCCACAGAAATAAAGCTACCAAAGAGATCCACGAAACACAGATGTAATTCTGTGAAATGAATTAACAGAGCACTAAGCAGTTTCTCAGAAAGCTTCTTTCCAGATTTCTTCTGAGGATATTTCCTTTTTCACCATAGCCCTCTATGGGCTTTCAAATATCACTTTGCCAATTCCAGAAGAACTGTCTTAGCGAAAGGCTTCTTGAGGGGAAAGCTGTAACTCTGTGAGATGATTTCACAGAAAACAAAGAAGTTTCTCAGAAAGCTTCCTTCTCTTTTTTATCGGAGTATATTTCCTTTGGCCCTATAGTCTTCAAAGGGATCCGAAATATCTGTTCTCAGATTCCACAGAAATAATGCTGGGAAAGAGATCCACGAAATACAGATGTAACTCTGTGAGATGAATTGACAGAACACTAAGCAGTTTCTCAGAAAGCTTCTTTCCAGATTTCATCTGAGGAAATTTCCTTTTTCACCATAACCCTCTAGGGGCTTCCAAATATCACTTTGCCAATTTCACAAGAACTGTCTTAGTGAAAGGCTTCTTGAGGGGAAATCTGTAACTCTGTGAGATGATTTCACAGAAAACAAAGAAGTTTCTCAGAAAGCTTCTTTCTCTTTGTAATCGGAATACATTTCCTTTGGCCCTGTAGTCTTCAATGGGATCCGAAATATCTGCTCTCAGATTCCACAGAAATAAGGCTAGCAAAGAGATCCACGAAATACAGATGTAACTCTGTGACATGAATTAACAGAACACTAAGCAGTTTCTCAGAAAGCTTCTTTACAGATTTCATCTGGTGATATTTCCTTTTTCACCATTGCCCTCTATGGGCTTCCAAATATCACTTTGCCAATTCCACAAGAACTGTCTTAGCGAAACGCTTCTTTAGGGGAAAGCTGAAACTCTGTGAGATGATTTCACAGAACACAAAGAAGTTTCTAAAAAAGCTTCTTTCTCTTTGTAATCGAAGGATATTTCCTTTGTCCCTATAGTCTTCAAAGGGATCTGAAATACCTGTTCTCAGATTCCACAGAAATAAGGCTAGCAAAGAGATCCACGAAATACAGATGTAACTCTGTGAGATGAATTAACAGAACACTAAGCAGTTTCTCAGAAAGCCTCTTTCCAGATTTCATCTGAGGATATTTCCTTTTTCACCATAGCCCTCTATGGGATTCCAAATATCACTTTGCCAATTCCACAAGAACTGTCTTAGCGAAAGGATTCTTGAGGGGAAAGCTGTAACTCTGTGAGATGATTTCTCAGAACACAAAGAAGTTTCTCAGAAAGCTTCTTTCTCTTTGTTATCGGAGGATATTTCCTTTGGCCCTATAGTCTTCAAAGGGATCCGAAATATCTGTTCTCAGATTCCACAGAAATAAGGCTAGCAAAGAGATCCAAGAAATACAGATGTAACTCTGTGAGATGAATTAACAGAACACTAAGCAGTTTCTCAGAAAGCTTCTTTCCAGATTTCATCTGAGGATATTTCCTTTTTCACCATAGCCCTCTATGGGCTTCCAAATATCACTTTGCCAATTACACAAGAACTGTCTTAGCGAAAGGCTACTTGAAGGGAAAGCTGTAACTCTGTGAGATGATTTCACAGAACACAAAGAAGTTTCTCAGAAAGCTTCTTTCTCTTTGTTATCGGAGGATATTTCCTTTGGCCCTATAGTCTTCAAAGGGATTAGAAATGTCTGTTCTCAGATTCCACAGAAAAAAGGCTAGCAAAGATATCCACGAAATACAGATGTAACTCTGTGAGATGAATTAACAGAACACTAAGCAGTTTCTCAGAAAGATTCTTTCCAGGTTTCATCTGAGGATATTTCCTTTTTCACCATAGCCCTCTACGGGCTTCCAAATATCACTTTGCCAGTTCCACAAGAACTGTCTTAGCGAAAGGCTTCTTGAGAGGAAAGCTGTAACTCTGGGAGATGATTTCACAGAACACAAAGAAGTTTCTCAGAAAGCTTCTTTCTCTTTGTTATCGGAGGATATTTCCTTTGGCCCTATAGTCTTCAAAGGGATTAGAAATGTCTGTTCTCAGATTCCACAGAAAAAAGGCTAGCAAAGATATCCACGAAATACAGATGTAACTCTGTGAGATGAATTAACAGAACACTAAGCAGTTTCTCAGAAAGATTCTTTCCAGGTTTCATCTAAGGATATTTCCTTTTTCACCATAGCCCTCTACGGGCTTCCAAATATCACTTTGCCAGTTCCACAAGAACTCTCTTAGCGAAAGGCTTCTTGAGAGGAAAGCTGTAACTCTGGGAGATGATTTCACAGAACACAAAGAAGTTTCTCAGAAAGCTTCTTTCTCTTTGTTATCGGAGGATATTTCCTTTGGCCCTATAGTCTTCAAAGGGATCTGAAATACCTTTTTTCAGATTCCACAGAAATAAGGCTAGCAAAGAGATCCACGAAATACAGATGTAACTCTGTGAGAAGAATTAACAGAACACTAAGCAGTTTCTCAGAAAGCTTCTTTCCAGATTTCATCTGAGGATATTTCCTTTTTCTCCATAGCCCTCTAAGGGCTTCCAAGTATCACTTTGCCAATTCCACAAGAACTGTCTTAGCGAAAGGCTTCTTGAGGGGAAAGTTGTAACTCTGTGAGATGATTTCACAGAACACAAAGAAGTTTCTCAGAAAGCTTCTTTCTCTTTGTTATCGGAGGATATTTCCTTTGGCCCTGTAGTCATCAAAGGGATCCGAAATATCTGTTCTCAGATTCCACAGAAATAAGGTAGCAAAGATATCCACGAAATAAAGATGTAACTCTGTGAGATGAATTAACAGAACACTAAGCAGTTTCTCAGAAAGCTTCTTTCCAGATTTCGTCTGATGATATTTCCTTTTTCACCATAGCCCTCTATGGGCTTCCAAATATCACTTTGCCAATTCCACAAGAAGTGTCTTATCGAAAGGCTTCTTGAGGGGAAAGCTGTAACTCTGTGAGATGATTTCACCGAACACATAGAAGTTTCTCAGAAAGCTTCTTTCTCTTTGTAATCAGAGGATATTTCCTTTGGGCCTTTAGTCTTCAAAGGGATCTGAAATACCTGTTCTCAGATTCCACAGAAATAAGGCTAGCAAAGAGATCCACGAAATACAGATGTAACACTGTGAGATGAATTAACAGAACACTAAGCAGTTTCTCAGAAAGCTTCTTTCCAGTTTTCATCTGAGGATATTTCCTTTTTCACCATAGCCCTCTAAGTGCTTCCAAATATCACTTTGCCAATTCCACAAGAACTGTCTTAGCGAAAGGCTTCTTGAGGGGAAAGCTGTACCTCTGGGAGATGATTTCATAGAACACAAAGAAGTTTCTCAGAAAGCTTCTTTTTCTTTGTAATCAGAGGATATTTCTTTTGTCCCTATAGTCTTCAAAGGGATCTGAAATACCTGTTCTCAGATTCCAGAGAAATAAGGCTAGCAAAGAGATCCACGAAATACAGATGTAACTCTGTGAGATGAATTAACAGAACACTAAGCAGTTTCTCAGAAAGCTTCTTTCCAGATTTCATCTGAGGATATTTCCTTTTTCACCACAGCCCTCTATGGGCCTTCAAATATCACTTTGCCAATTCCAAAAGAACTGTCTTAGCGAAAGACTTCTTGAGGGGAAAGATGTAACTCTGTGAGATGATTTCACAGAACACAAAGAAGTTTCTAAGAAAGCTTCTTTCTCTTTGTAATCGGAGGATATTTCCTTTGTCCCTACAGTCTTCAAAGGGATTCGAAATGTCTGTTCTCAGATTCCACAGAAAAAAGGCTAGCAAAAGTATCCACGAAATGCAGATGTAACTCTGTGAGATGAATTAACAGAACACTAAGCAGTTTCTCAGAAAGCTTCTTTCCAGATTTCATCTGAGTATATTTCCTTTTTCACCATAGCCCTCTATGGGCTTCCAAATATCACTTTGCCAATTCCACAAGAACTGTCTTAGCGAAAGGCTTCTTGAGGGGAAAGCTGTAACTCTGTGAGATGATTTCTCAGAACGCAAAGAAGTTTCTCAGAATGCTTCTTTCTCTTTGTTATCGGAGGATATTTCCTTTGGCCCCATAGTCTTCAATGGGATCCGAAATATCTGTTCTCAGTTTCCACAGAAATAAGGCTAGCAAAGAGATCCACGAAATACAGATGTAACTCTGTGAGATGAATTAACAGAACACTAAGCAGTTTCTCAGAAAACTTCTTACCAGATTTCATCTGAGGATATTTCCTTTTTCACCATAGCCCTCTATGGGCTTCCAAATATCATTTTGCCAGTTCCACAAGAACTGTCTTAGCGAAAGGCTTCTTGAGAGGAAAGCTGTACCTCTGGGAGATGATTTCATAGAACACAAAGAAGTTTCTCAGAAAGCTTCTTTTTCTTTGTAATCAGAGGATATTTCCTTTGTCCCTATAGTCTTCAAAGGGATCTGAAATACCTGTTCTCAGATTCCACAGAAATAAGGCTAGCAAAGAGATCCACGAAATACAGATGTAACTCTGTGAGATGAATTAACAGAACACTAAGCAGTTTCTCAGAAAGCTTCTTTCCAGATTTCATCTGAGGATATTTCCTTTTTCACCACAGCCCTCTATGGGCCTCCAAATATCACTTTGCCAATTCCACAAGAACTGTCTTAGCGAAAGACTTCTTGAGGGGAAAGATGTAACTCTGTGAGATGATTTCACAGAACACAAAGAAGTTTCTCAGAAAGCTTCTTTCTCTTTGTTATCGGAGGTTATTTCCTTTGGCCCTATAGTCTTCAAAGGGATCCGAAATATCTGTTCTCAGATTCCACAGAAATAAGGCTAGCAAAGATATCCACGAAATACAGATGTAACTCTGTGAGATGAATTAACAGAACACTAAGCACTTTCTCAGAAAGCTTCTTTCCAGATTTCATCTGAGGATATTTCCTTTTTCACCATAGCCCTCTATGGGATTCCAAATATCACTTTGCCAATTCCACAAGAACTGTCTTAGCGAAAGGCTTCTTGAGGGGAAAGCTGTAACTCTGTGAGATGATTTCTCAGAACGCAAAGAAGTTTCTCAGAAAGCTTCTTTCTCTTTGTTATCGGAGGATATTTCCTTTGGCCCTATAGTCTTCAAAGGGATCCGAAATATCTGTTCTCAGATTCCACAGAAATAAGGCTAGCAAAGTGATCCACGAAATACAGATGTAACTCTGTGAGATGAGTTAACAGAACACTAAGCAGTTTCTCAGAAAGCTTCTTTCCAGATTTCAACTGAGGATATTTCCTTTTTCACCATAGCCCTCTATGGGATTCCAAATATCACTTTGCCAATTCCACAAGAACTGTCTTAGCGAAAGGCTTCTTGAGGGGAAAGCTGTAACTCTGTGAGATGATTTCTCAGAACGCAAAGAAGTTTCTCAGAAAGCTTCTTTCTCTTTGTTATCGGAGGATATTTCCTTTGGCCCTATAGTCTTCAAAGGGATCTGAAATATCTGTTTTCAGATTCCACAGAAATAAGGCTAACAAAGTGATCCACGAAATACAGATGTAACTCTGTGAGATGAATTAACAGAACACTAAGCAGTTTCTCAGAAAGCTTCTTTCCAGATTTCATCTGAGGATATTTCCTTTTTCAACATAGCCCTCTATGGGCTTCCAAATATCACTTTGCCAGTTCCACAAGAACTGTCTTAGCGAAAGGCTTCTTGAGGGGAAAGCTGTAACTCAGTGAGATGATTTCACAGAACACAAAGAAGTTTCTCAGAAAGCTTCTTTCTCTTTGTTATCGGAGGATATTTCCTTTGGCCCTATAATCTTCAAAGGGATTCGAAATGTCTGTTCTCAGATTCCACAGAAATAAGGCTAGCAAAGATATCCACGAAATACAGATGTAACTCTGTGAGATGAATTAACAGAACACTAAGCAGTTTCTCAGAGAGCTTCTTTCCAGGTTTCATCTGAGGATATTTCCTTTTTCACCATAGCCCTCTATGGGCTTCCAAATATCACTTTGCCAATTCCACAAGAACTGTCTTAGCGAAAGGCTTCTTGAGGGGAAAGATGTAACTCTGTGAGATGATTTCACAGAACACAAAGAAGTTTCTCAGAAAGCTTCTTTCTCTTTGTTATCGGAGGATATTTCCTTTGGCCCTGTAGTCTTCAAAGGGATCCGAAATATCTGTTCTCAGATTCCACAGAAATAAGGCTAGCAAAGATATCCACGAAATAAAGATGTAACTCTGTGAGATGAATTAACAGAACACTAAGCAGTTTCTCAGAAAGCTTCTTTCCAGATTTCATCTGAGGATATTTGCTTTTTCACCATAGCCCTCTATGGGCTTCCAAATATCACTTTGCCAATTCCACAAGAACTGTCTTAGTGAAAGGCTTCTTGAGGGGAAAGCTGTAACTCTGTGAGATGATTTCACAGAACACAAAGAAGTTTCTCAGAAAGCTTCTTTCTCTTTGTTATTGGAAGACATTTCCTTTGGCCCTATATTCTTCAATGGGATCCCAAATATCTGTTCTCAGATTCCACAGAAATAAGGCTAGCAAAGAGATCCACGAAATACAGATGTAACTCTGTGAGATGAATGAACAGAACACTAAGCAGTTTCTCAGAAAGCTTCTTTCCAGATTTCATCTGAGGATATTTCCTTTTTCACCATAGCCCTCTATGGGCTTCCCAATATCACTTTGCCAATTCCACAAGAACTGTCTTAGCGAAAGGCTTCTTGAGGGGAAAGCTGTAACTCTGGGAGATGATTTCACAGAACACAAAGAAGTTTCTCAGAAAGCTTCTATCTCTTTGTTATCGGAAGATATTTCCTTTGGGCCTATAGTCTTCAATGGGATCCGAAATATCTGTTCTCAGATTCCACAGAAATAAGGCTAGCAAAGAGATCCAAGAAATACAGATGTAACTCTGTGAGATGAATTAACAGAACACTAAGCAGATTCTCAGAAAGCTTCTTTACAGATTTCATCTGAGGATATTTCCTTTTTCACCATAGCCCTCTATGGACTTCCAAATATCACTTTTCCAATTCCACAAGAACTGTCTTAGCGAAAGGCTTCTTGAGGGGAAAGCTGTAACTCTGTGAGATGATTTCACGGAACACCAAGAAGTTCCTCAGAAAGCTTCTTTCTCTTTGTTATCGGAGTATATTTTCTTTGGCCCTATACTCTTCAAAGGGATTCGAAATATCTGTTCTCAGATTCCACAGAAATAAGGCTAGCAAAGATATCCACGAAATACAGATGTAATTCTGTGAGATGAATTAACAGAACACTAAGCAGTTTATCAGAAAGCTTCTTTCCAGATTTCATCTGAGGATATTTCCTTTTTCACCATAGCCCTCTATGGGCTTCCAAATATCACTTTGCCAATTCCAAAAGAAGTGTCTTAGCGAAAGGCTTCTTGAGGGGAAAGCTGTAACTCTGTGAGATGATTTCAGAGAACACAAAGAAGTTTCTCAGAAAGCTTCTTTCTCTTTGTTATCGGAGGATATTTCCATTGGCCTTATAGTCTTCAATGGGATGCGAAATATCTGTTCTCAGATTCCACAGAAATAATGCTAGCAAAGAGATCCACGAAACACTGATGTAACTCTGTGAGATGAATTAACAGAACACTAAGCAGTTTCTCAGAAAGCTTCTTTCCAGATTTCATCTGAGTATATTTCCTTTTTCACCATAGCCCTCTATGGGCTTCCAAATATCACTTTGCCAATTCCACAAAAACTGTCTTAGCGAAAGGCTTCTTGAGGGGAAAGCTGTAACTCTGTGAGATGATTTCTCAGAACGCAAAGAAGTTTCTCAGAATGCTTCTTTCTCTTTGTTATCGGAGGATATTTCCTTTGGCCCCATAGTCTTCAATGGGATCCGAAATATCTGTTCTCAGTTTCCACAGAAATAAGGCTAGCAAAGAGATCCACGAAATACAGATGTAACTCTGTGAGATGAATTAACAGAACACTAAGCAGTTTCTCAGAAAACTTCTTTCCAGATTTCATCTGAGGATATTTCCTTTTTCACCATAGCCCTCTATGGGCTTCCAAATATCACTTTGCCAGTTCCACAAGAACTGTCTTAGCGAAAGGCTTCTTGAGAGAAAAGCTGTACCTCTGGGAGATGATTTCATAGAACACAAAGAAGTTTCTCAGAAAGCTTCTTTTTCTTTTAATCAGAGGATATTTCCTTTGTCCCTATAGTCTTCAAAGGGATCTGAAATACCTGTTCTCAGATTCCACAGAAATAAGGCTAGCAAAGAGATCCACGAAATACAGATGTAACTCTGTGAGATGAATTAACAGAACACTAAGCAGTTTCTCAGAAAGCTTCTTTCCAGATTTCATCTGAGGATATTTCCTTTTTCACCACAGCCCTCTATGGGCCTCCAAATATCACTTTGCCAATTCCACAAGAACTGTCTTAGCGAAAGACTTCTTGAGGGGAAAGATGTAACTCTGTGAGATGATTTCACAGAACACAAAGAAGTTTCTCAGAAAGCTTCTTTCTCTTTGTTATCGGAGGTTATTTCCTTTGGCCCTATAGTCTTCAAAGGGATCCGAAATATCTGTTCTCAGATTCCACAGAAATAAGGCTAGCAAAGATATCCACGAAATACAGATGTAACTCTGTGAGATGAATTAACAGAACACTAAGCACTTTCTCAGAAAGCTTCTTTCCAGATTTCATCTGAGGATATTTCCTTTTTCACCATAGCCCTCTATGGGATTCCAAATATCACTTTGCCAATTCCACAAGAACTGTCTTAGCGAAAGGCTTCTTGAGGGGAAAGCTGTAACTCTGTGAGATGATTTCTCAGAACGCAAAGAAGTTTCTCAGAAAGCTTCTTTCTCTTTGTTATCGGAGGATATTTCCTTTGGCCCTATAGTCTTCAAAGGGATCCGAAATATCTGTTCTCAGATTCCACAGAAATAAGGCTAGCAAAGTGATCCACGAAATACAGATGTAACTCTGTGAGATGAATTAACAGAACACTAAGCAGTTTCTCAGAAAGCTTCTTTCCAGATTTCATCTGAGGATATTTCCTTTTTCACCATAGCCCTCTATGGGCTTCCAAATATCACTTTGCCAGTTCCACAAGAACTGTCTTAGCGAAAGGCTTCTTGAGGGGAAAGCTGTAACTCTGTGAGATGATTTCACAGAACACAAAGAAGTTTCTCAGAAAGCTTCTTTCTCTTTGTTATCGGAGGATATTTCCTTTGGCCCTATAATCTTCAAAGGGATTCGAAATGTCTGTTCTCAGATTCCACAGAAATAAGGCTAGCAAAGATATCCACGAAATAAAGATGTAACTCTGTGAGATGAATTAACAGAACACTAAGCAGTTTCTCAGAGAGCTTCTTTCCAGATTTCATCTGAGGATATTTCCTTTTTCACCATAGCCCTCTATGGGCTTCCAAATATCACTTTGCCACTTCCACAAGAACTGTCTTAGCGAAAGGCTTCTTGAGGGGAAAGCTGTAACTCTGTGAGATGATTTCTCAGAACGCAAAGAAGTTTCTCAGAAAGCTTCTTTCTCTTCGTTATCGGAGGATATTTCCTTTGGCCCCATAGTCTCCAATGGGATCCGAAATATCAGTTCTCAGATTCCACAGAAATAAGGCTAGCAAAGAGATCCACGAAATACAGATGTAACTCTGTGAGATGAATTAACAGAACACTAAGCAGTTTCTCAGAAAGCTTCTTTCCAGATTTCATCTGAGGATATTTCCTTTTTCACCATAGCCCTCTACGGGCTTCCAAATATCACTTTGCCAGTTCCACAAGAACTGTCTTAGCGAAAGGCTTCTTGAGAGGAAAGCTGTAACTCTGGGAGATGATTTCACAGAACACAAAGAAGTTTCTCAGAAAGCTTCTTTCTCTTTGTAATCAGAGGATATTTCCTTTGGCCCTATAGTCTTCAAAGGGATCTGAAATACCTTTTCTCAGATTCCACAGAAATAAGGCTAGCAAAGAGATCCACGAAATACAGATGTAACTCTGTGAGATGAATTAACAGAACACTAAGCAGTTTCTCAGAAAGCTTCTTTCCAGATTTCATCTGAGGATATTTCCTTTTTCACCATAGCCCTCTAAGGGCTTCCAAATATCACTTTGCCAATTCCACAAGAAGTGTCTTAGCGAAAGGCTTCTTGAGGGGAAAGCTGTAACTCTCTGAGATGATTTCACAGAACACAAAGAAGTTTCTCAGAAAGCTTCTTTCTCTTTGTTATTGGAAGACATTTCCTTTGGCCCTATAGTCTTCAATGGGATCCGAAATATCTGTTCTCAGATTCCACAGAAATAAGGCTAGCAAAGAGATCCACGAAATACAGATGTAACTCTGTGAGATGAATTAACAGAACACTAAGCAGTTTCTCAGAAAGCTTCTTTACAGATTTCATCTGATGATATTTCCTTTTTCACCATTGCCCTCTATGGGCTTCCAAATATCACTTTGCCAATTCCACAAGAACTGTCTTAGCGAAAGGCTTCTTGAGGGGAAAGCTGTAACTCTGTGAGATGATTTCACAGAACACAAAGAAGTTTCTCAGAAAGCTTCTTTCTCTTTGTAATCGGAGGTTATTTCCTTTGTCCCTATAGTCTTCAAAGGGATCTGATATACCTGTTCTCAGATTCCACAGAAATAAGGCTAGCAAAGAGATCCACGAAATACAGATGTAACTCTGTGAGATGAATTAACAGAACACTAAGCAGTTTCTCAGAAAGCTTCTTTCCAGATTTCATCTGAGGATATTTCCTTTTTCACCACAGCCCTCTATGGGCCTCCAAATATCACTTTGCCAATTCCACAAGAACTGTTTTAGCGAAACGCTTCTTGAGGGGAAAGATGTAACTCTGTGAGATGATTTCACAGAACACAAAGAAGTTTCTCAGAAAGCTTCTTTCTCTTTGTTATGGGAGGATATTTCCTTTGGCCCCATAGTCTTCAATGGGATCCGAAATATCTGTTCTCAGATTTCACAAAAATAAGGCTAGCAAAGAGATCCACGAAATACAGATGTAACTCTGTGAGATGAATTAACAGAACACTAAGCAGTTTCTCAGAAAGCTTCTTTCCAGATTTCGTCTGAGGATAATTCCTTTTTCACCATAGCCCTCTATGGGCTTCCAAATGTCACTTTGCCAATTCCACAAGAAGTGTCTTATCGAAAGGCTTCTTGAGGGGAAGGCTGTAACTCTGTGAGATGATTTCACCGAACACATAGAAGTTTCTCAGAAAGCTTCTTTCTCTTTGTAATCAGATGATATTTCCTTTGGACCTTTAGTCTTCAAAGGGATCTGAAATACCTGTTCTCAGATTCCACAGAAATAAGGCTAGCAAAGAGATCCACGAAATACAGATGTAACTCTGTGAGATGAATTAACAGAACACTAAGCAGTTTCTCAGAAAGCTTCATTCCAGATTTCATCTGAGGATATTTCCTTTTTCACCATAGCCCTCTAAGTGCTTCCAAATATCACTTTGCCAATTCCACAAGAACTGTCTTAGCGAAAGGCTTCTTGAGGGGAAAGCTGTAACTCTGGTAGATGATTTCACAGAACACAAAGAAGTGTCTCAGAAAGCTTCTTTCTCTTTGTAATCGGAGGATATTTCCTTTGGCCCTATAATCTTCAAAGGGATCTGAAATACCTGTTCTCAGATTCCACAGAAATAAAGCTACCAAAGAGATCCACGAAACACAGATGTAATTCTGTGAAATGAATTAACAGAGCACTAAGCAGTTTCTCAGAAAGCTTCTTTCCAGATTTCTTCTGAGGATATTTCCTTTTTCACCATAGCCCTCTATGGGCTTTCAAATATCACTTTGCCAATTCCAGAAGAACTGTCTTAGCGAAAGGCTTCTTGAGGGGAAAGCTGTAACTCTGTGAGATGATTTCACAGAAAACAAAGAAGTTTCTCAGAAAGCTTCCTTCTCTTTTTTATCGGAGTATATTTCCTTTGGCCCTATAGTCTTCAAAGGGATCCGAAATATCTGTTCTCAGATTCCACAGAAATAATGCTGGGAAAGAGATCCACGAAATACAGATGTAACTCTGTGAGATGAATTGACAGAACACTAAGCAGTTTCTCAGAAAGCTTCTTTCCAGATTTCATCTGAGGAAATTTCCTTTTTCACCATAACCCTCTAGGGGCTTCCAAATATCACTTTGCCAATTTCACAAGAACTGTCTTAGTGAAAGGCTTCTTGAGGGGAAATCTGTAACTCTGTGAGATGATTTCACAGAACACAAAGAAGTTTCTCAGAAAGCTTCTTTCTCTTTGTAATCGGAAGACATTTCCTTTGGCCCTGTAGTCTTCAATGGGATCCGAAATATCTGCTCTCAGATTCCACAGAAATAAGGCTAGCAAAGAGATCCACGAAATACAGATGTAACTCTGTGACATGAATTAACAGAACACTAAGCAGTTTCACAGAAAGCTTCTTTACAGATTTCATCTGGTGATATTTCCTTTTTCACCATTGCCCTCTATGGGCTTCCAAATATCACTTTGCCAATTCCACAAGAACTGTCTTAGCGAAACGCTTCTTTAGGGGAAAGCTGAAACTCTGTGAGATGATTTCACAGAACACAAAGAAGTTTCTAAAAAAGCTTCTTTCTCTTTGTAATCGAAGGATATTTCCTTTGTCCCTATAGTCTTCAAAGGGATCTGAAATACCTGTTCTCAGATTCCACAGAAATAAGGCTAGCAAAGAGATCCACGAAATACAGATGTAACTCTGTGAGATGAATTAACAGAACACTAAGCAGTTTCTCAGAAAGCCTCTTTCCAGATTTCATCTGAGGATATTTCCTTTTTCACCATAGCCCTCTATGGGATTCCAAATATCACTTTTCCAATTCCACAAGAACTGTCTTAGCGAAAGGCTTCTTGAGGGGAAAGCTGTAACTCTGTGAGATGATTTCACGGAACACCAAGAAGTTCCTCAGAAAGCTTCTTTCTCTTTGTTATCGGAGTATATTTTCTTTGGCCCTATACTCTTCAAAGGGATTCGAAATATCTGTTCTCAGATTCCACAGAAATAAGGCTAGCAAAGATATCCACGAAATACAGATGTAATTCTGTGAGATGAATTAACAGAACTCTAAGCAGTTTATCAGAAAGCTTCTTTCCAGATTTCATCTGAGGATATTTCCTTTTTCACCATAGCCCTCTATGGGCTTCCAAATATCACTTTGCCAATTCCAAAAGAAGTGTCTTAGCGAAAGGCTTCTTGAGGGGAAAGCTGTAACTCTGTGAGATGATTTCAGAGAACACAAAGAAGTTTCTCAGAAAGCTTCTTTCTCTTTGTTATCGGAGGATATTTCCATTGGCCTTATAGTCTTCAATGGGATGCGAAATATCTGTTCTCAGATTCCACAGAAATAATGCTAGCAAAGAGATCCACGAAACACTGATGTAACTCTGTGAGATGAATTAACAGAACACTAAGCAGTTTCTCAGAAAGCTTCTTTCCAGATTTCATCTGAGTATATTTCCTTTTTCACCATAGCCCTCTATGGGCTTCCAAATATCACTTTGCCAATTCCACAAAAACTGTCTTAGCGAAAGGCTTCTTGAGGGGAAAGCTGTAACTCTGTGAGATGATTTCTCAGAACGCAAAGAAGTTTCTCAGAATGCTTCTTTCTCTTTGTTATCGGAGGATATTTCCTTTGGCCCCATAGTCTTCAATGGGATCCGAAATATCTGTTCTCAGTTTCCACAGAAATAAGGCTAGCAAAGAGATCCACGAAATACAGATGTAACTCTGTGAGATGAATTAACAGAACACTAAGCAGTTTCTCAGAAAACTTCTTTCCAGATTTCATCTGAGGATATTTCCTTTTTCACCATAGCCCTCTATGGGCTTCCAAATATCACTTTGCCAGTTCCACAAGAACTGTCTTAGCGAAAGGCTTCTTGAGAGAAAAGCTGTACCTCTGGGAGATGATTTCATAGAACACAAAGAAGTTTCTCAGAAAGCTTCTTTTTCTTTTAATCAGAGGATATTTCCTTTGTCCCTATAGTCTTCAAAGGGATCTGAAATACCTGTTCTCAGATTCCACAGAAATAAGGCTAGCAAAGAGATCCACGAAATACAAATGTAACTCTGTGAGATGAATTAACAGAACACTAAGCAGTTTCTCAGAAAGCTTCTTTCCAGATTTCATCTGAGGATATTTCCTTTTTCACCACAGCCCTCTATGGGCCTCCAAATATCACTTTGCCAATTCCACAAGAACTGTCTTAGCGAAAGACTTCTTGAGGGGAAAGATGTAACTCTGTGAGATGATTTCACAGAACACAAAGAAGTTTCTCAGAAAGCTTCTTTCTCTTTGTTATCGGAGGTTATTTCCTTTGGCCCTATAGTCTTCAAAGGGATCCGAAATATCTGTTCTCAGATTCCACAGAAATAAGGCTAGCAAAGATATCCACGAAATACAGATGTAACTCTGTGAGATGAATTAACAGAACACTAAGCACTTTCTCAGAAAGCTTCTTTCCAGATTTCATCTGAGGATATTTCCTTTTTCACCATAGCCCTCTATGGGATTCCAAATATCACTTTGCCAATTCCACAAGAACTGTCTTAGCGAAAGGCTTCTTGAGGGGAAAGCTGTAACTCTGTGAGATGATTTCTCAGAACGCAAAGAAGTTTCTCAGAAAGCTTCTTTCTCTTTGTTATCGGAGGATATTTCCTTTGGCCCTATAGTCTTCAAAGGGATCCGAAATATCTGTTCTCAGATTCCACAGAAATAAGGCTAGCAAAGTGATCCACGAAATACAGATGTAACTCTGTGAGATGAATTAACAGAACACTAAGCAGTTTCTCAGAAAGCTTCTTTCCAGATTTCATCTGAGGATATTTCCTTTTTCACCATAGCCCTCTATGGGCTTCCAAATATCACTTTGCCAGTTCCACAAGAACTGTCTTAGCGAAAGGCTTCTTGAGGGGAAAGCTGTAACTCTGTGAGATGATTTCACAGAACACAAAGAAGTTTCTCAGAAAGCTTCTTTCTCTTTGTTATCGGAGGATATTTCCTTTGGCCCTATAATCTTCAAAGGGATTCGAAATGTCTGTTCTCAGATTCCACAGAAATAAGGCTAGCAAAGATATCCACGAAATAAAGATGTAACTCTGTGAGATGAATTAACAGAACACTAAGCAGTTTCTCAGAGAGCTTCTTTCCAGATTTCATCTGAGGATATTTCCTTTTTCACCATAGCCCTCTATGGGCTTCCAAATATCACTTTGCCACTTCCACAAGAACTGTCTTAGCGAAAGGCTTCTTGAGGGGAAAGCTGTAACTCTGTGAGATGATTTCTCAGAACGCAAAGAAGTTTCTCAGAAAGCTTCTTTCTCTTCGTTATCGGAGGATATTTCCTTTGGCCCCATAGTCTCCAATGGGATCCGAAATATCAGTTCTCAGATTCCACAGAAATAAGGCTAGCAAAGAGATCCACGAAATACAGATGTAACTCTGTGAGATGAATTAACAGAACACTAAGCAGTTTCTCAGAAAGCTTCTTTCCAGATTTCATCTGAGGATATTTCCTTTTTCACCATAGCCCTCTACGGGCTTCCAAATATCACCTTGCCAGTTCCACAAGAACTGTCTTAGCGAAAGGCTTCTTGAGAGGAAAGCTGTAACTCTGGGAGATGATTTCACAGAACACAAAGAAGTTTCTCAGAAAGCTTCTTTCTCTTTGTAATCAGAGGATATTTCCTTTGGCCCTATAGTCTTCAAAGGGATCTGAAATACCTTTTCTCAGATTCCACAGAAATAAGGCTAGCAAAGAGATCCACGAAATACAGATGTAACTCTGTGAGATGAATTAACAGAACACTAAGCAGTTTCTCAGAAAGCTTCTTTCCAGATTTCATCTGAGGATATTTCCTTTTTCACCATAGCCCTCTAAGGGCTTCCAAATATCACTTTGCCAATTCCACAAGAAGTGTCTTAGCGAAAGGCTTCTTGAGGGGAAAGCTGTAACTCTCTGAGATGATTTCACAGAACACAAAGAAGTTTCTCAGAAAGCTTCTTTCTCTTTGTTATTGGAAGACATTTCCTTTGGCCCTATAGTCTTCAATGGGATCCGAAATATCTGTTCTCAGATTCCACAGAAATAAGGCTAGCAAAGAGATCCACGAAATACAGATGTAACTCTGTGAGATGAATTAACAGAACACTAAGCAGTTTCTCAGAAAGCTTCTTTACAGATTTCATCTGATGATATTTCCTTTTTCACCATTGCCCTCTATGGGCTTCCAAATATCACTTTGCCAATTCCACAAGAACTGTCTTAGCGAAAGGCTTCTTGAGGGGAAAGCTGTAACTCTGTGAGATGATTTCACAGAACACAAAGAAGTTTCTCAGAAAGCTTCTTTCTCTTTGTAATCGGAGGTTATTTCCTTTGTCCCTATAGTCTTCAAAGGGATCTGATATACCTGTTCTCAGATTCCACAGAAATAAGGCTAGCAAAGAGATCCACGAAATACAGATGTAACTCTGTGAGATGAATTAACAGAACACTAAGCAGTTTCTCAGAAAGCTTCTTTCCAGATTTCATCTGAGGATATTTCCTTTTTCACCACAGCCCTCTATGGGCCTCCAAATATCACTTTGCCAATTCCACAAGAACTGTTTTAGCGAAACGCTTCTTGAGGGGAAAGATGTAACTCTGTGAGATGATTTCACAGAACACAAAGAAGTTTCTCAGAAAGCTTCTTTCTCTTTGTTATGGGAGGATATTTCCTTTGGCCCCATAGTCTTCAATGGGATCCGAAATATCTGTTCTCAGATTTCACAAAAATAAGGCTAGCAAAGAGATCCACGAAATACAGATGTAACTCTGTGAGATGAATTAACAGAACACTAAGCAGTTTCTCAGAAAGCTTCTTTCCAGATTTCGTCTGAGGATAATTCCTTTTTCACCATAGCCCTCTATGGGCTTCCAAATGTCACTTTGCCAATTCCACAAGAAGTGTCTTATCGAAAGGCTTCTTGAGGGGAAGGCTGTAACTCTGTGAGATGATTTCACCGAACACATAGAAGTTTCTCAGAAAGCTTCTTTCTCTTTGTAATCAGATGATATTTCCTTTGGACCTTTAGTCTTCAAAGGGATCTGAAATACCTGTTCTCAGATTCCACAGAAATAAGGCTAGCAAAGAGATCCACGAAATACAGATGTAACTCTGTGAGATGAATTAACAGAACACTAAGCAGTTTCTCAGAAAGCTTCATTCCAGATTTCATCTGAGGATATTTCCTTTTTCACCATAGCCCTCTAAGTGCTTCCAAATATCACTTTGCCAATTCCACAAGAACTGTCTTAGCGAAAGGCTTCTTGAGGGGAAAGCTGTAACTCTGGTAGATGATTTCACAGAACACAAAGAAGTGTCTCAGAAAGCTTCTTTCTCTTTGTAATCGGAGGATATTTCCTTTGGCCCTATAATCTTCAAAGGGATCTGAAATACCTGTTCTCAGATTCCACAGAAATAAAGCTACCAAAGAGATCCACGAAACACAGATGTAATTCTGTGAAATGAATTAACAGAGCACTAAGCAGTTTCTCAGAAAGCTTCTTTCCAGATTTCTTCTGAGGATATTTCCTTTTTCACCATAGCCCTCTATGGGCTTTCAAATATCACTTTGCCAATTCCAGAAGAACTGTCTTAGCGAAAGGCTTCTTGAGGGGAAAGCTGTAACTCTGTGAGATGATTTCACAGAAAACAAAGAAGTTTCTCAGAAAGCTTCCTTCTCTTTTTTATCGGAGTATATTTCCTTTGGCCCTATAGTCTTCAAAGGGATCCGAAATATCTGTTCTCAGATTCCACAGAAATAATGCTGGGAAAGAGATCCACGAAATACAGATGTAACTCTGTGAGATGAATTGACAGAACACTAAGCAGTTTCTCAGAAAGCTTCTTTCCAGATTTCATCTGAGGAAATTTCCTTTTTCACCATAACCCTCTAGGGGCTTCCAAATATCACTTTGCCAATTTCACAAGAACTGTCTTAGTGAAAGGCTTCTTGAGGGGAAATCTGTAACTCTGTGAGATGATTTCACAGAACACAAAGAAGTTTCTCAGAAAGCTTCTTTCTCTTTGTAATCGGAAGACATTTCCTTTGGCCCTGTAGTCTTCAATGGGATCCGAAATATCTGCTCTCAGATTCCACAGAAATAAGGCTAGCAAAGAGATCCACGAAATACAGATGTAACTCTGTGACATGAATTAACAGAACACTAAGCAGTTTCACAGAAAGCTTCTTTACAGATTTCATCTGGTGATATTTCCTTTTTCACCATTGCCCTCTATGGGCTTCCAAATATCACTTTGCCAATTCCACAAGAACTGTCTTAGCGAAACGCTTCTTTAGGGGAAAGCTGAAACTCTGTGAGATGATTTCACAGAACACAAAGAAGTTTCTAAAAAAGCTTCTTTCTCTTTGTAATCGAAGGATATTTCCTTTGTCCCTATAGTCTTCAAAGGGATCTGAAATACCTGTTCTCAGATTCCACAGAAATAAGGCTAGCAAAGAGATCCACGAAATACAGATGTAACTCTGTGAGATGAATTAACAGAACACTAAGCAGTTTCTCAGAAAGCCTCTTTCCAGATTTCATCTGAGGATATTTCCTTTTTCACCATAGCCCTCTATGGGATTCCAAATATCACTTTGCCAATTCCACAAGAACTGTCTTAGCGAAAGGCTTCTTGAGGGGAAAGCTGTAACTCTGTGAGATGATTTCACGGAACACCAAGAAGTTCCTCAGAAAGCTTCTTTCTCTTTGTTATCGGAGTATATTTTCTTTGGCCCTATACTCTTCAAAGGGATTCGAAATATCTGTTCTCAGATTCCACAGAAATAAGGCTAGCAAAGATATCCACGAAATACAGATGTAATTCTGTGAGATGAATTAACAGAACACTAAGCAGTTTATCAGAAAGCTTCTTTCCAGATTTCATCTGAGGATATTTCCTTTTTCACCATAGCCCTCTATGGGCTTCCAAATATCACTTTGCCAATTCCAAAAGAAGTGTCTTAGCGAAAGGCTTCTTGAGGGGAAAGCTGTAACTCTGTGAGATGATTTCAGAGAACACAAAGAAGTTTCTCAGAAAGCTTCTTTCTCTTTGTTATCGGAGGATATTTCCATTGGCCTTATAGTCTTCAATGGGATGCGAAATATCTGTTCTCAGATTCCACAGAAATAATGCTAGCAAAGAGATCCACGAAACACTGATGTAACTCTGTGAGATGAATTAACAGAACACTAAGCAGTTTCTCAGAAAGCTTCTTTCCAGATTTCATCTGAGTATATTTCCTTTTTCACCATAGCCCTCTATGGGCTTCCAAATATCACTTTGCCAATTCCACAAAAACTGTCTTAGCGAAAGGCTTCTTGAGGGGAAAGCTGTAACTCTGTGAGATGATTTCTCAGAACGCAAAGAAGTTTCTCAGAATGCTTCTTTCTCTTTGTTATCGGAGGATATTTCCTTTGGCCCCATAGTCTTCAATGGGATCCGAAATATCTGTTCTCAGTTTCCACAGAAATAAGGCTAGCAAAGAGATCCACGAAATACAGATGTAACTCTGTGAGATGAATTAACAGAACACTAAGCAGTTTCTCAGAAAACTTCTTTCCAGATTTCATCTGAGGATATTTCCTTTTTCACCATAGCCCTCTATGGGCTTCCAAATATCACTTTGCCAGTTCCACAAGAACTGTCTTAGCGAAAGGCTTCTTGAGAGAAAAGCTGTACCTCTGGGAGATGATTTCATAGAACACAAAGAAGTTTCTCAGAAAGCTTCTTTTTCTTTTAATCAGAGGATATTTCCTTTGTCCCTATAGTCTTCAAAGGGATCTGAAATACCTGTTCTCAGATTCCACAGAAATAAGGCTAGCAAAGAGATCCACGAAATACAAATGTAACTCTGTGAGATGAATTAACAGAACACTAAGCAGTTTCTCAGAAAGCTTCTTTCCAGATTTCATCTGAGGATATTTCCTTTTTCACCACAGCCCTCTATGGGCCTCCAAATATCACTTTGCCAATTCCACAAGAACTGTCTTAGCGAAAGACTTCTTGAGGGGAAAGATGTAACTCTGTGAGATGATTTCACAGAACACAAAGAAGTTTCTCAGAAAGCTTCTTTCTCTTTGTTATCGGAGGTTATTTCCTTTGGCCCTATAGTCTTCAAAGGGATCCGAAATATCTTTTCTCAGATTCCACAGAAATAAGGCTAGCAAAGATATCCACGAAATACAGATGTAACTCTGTGAGATGAATTAACAGAACACTAAGCACTTTCTCAGAAAGCTTCTTTCCAGATTTCATCTGAGGATATTTCCTTTTTCACCATAGCCCTCTATGGGATTCCAAATATCACTTTGCCAATTCCACAAGAACTGTCTTAGCGAAAGGCTTCTTGAGGGGAAAGCTGTAACTCTGTGAGATGATTTCTCAGAACGCAAAGAAGTTTCTCAGAAAGCTTCTTTCTCTTTGTTATCGGAGGATATTTCCTTTGGCCCTATAGTCTTCAAAGGGATCCGAAATATCTGTTCTCAGATTCCACAGAAATAAGGCTAGCAAAGTGATCCACGAAATACAGATGTAACTCTGTGAGATGAATTAACAGAACACTAAGCAGTTTCTCAGAAAGCTTCTTTCCAGATTTCATCTGAGGATATTTCCTTTTTCACCATAGCCCTCTATGGGCTTCCAAATATCACTTTGCCAGTTCCACAAGAACTGTCTTAGCGAAAGGCTTCTTGAGGGGAAAGCTGTAACTCTGTGAGATGATTTCACAGAACACAAAGAAGTTTCTCAGAAAGCTTCTTTCTCTTTGTTATCGGAGGATATTTCCTTTGGCCCTATAATCTTCAAAGGGATTCGAAATGTCTGTTCTCAGATTCCACAGAAATAAGGCTAGCAAAGATATCCACGAAATAAAGATGTAACTCTGTGAGATGAATTAACAGAACACTAAGCAGTTTCTCAGAGAGCTTCTTTCCAGATTTCATCTGAGGATATTTCCTTTTTCACCATAGCCCTCTATGGGCTTCCAAATATCACTTTGCCACTTCCACAAGAACTGTCTTAGCGAAAGGCTTCTTGAGGGGAAAGCTGTAACTCTGTGAGATGATTTCTCAGAACGCAAAGAAGTTTCTCAGAAAGCTTCTTTCTCTTCGTTATCGGAGGATATTTCCTTTGGCCCCATAGTCTCCAATGGGATCCGAAATATCAGTTCTCAGATTCCACAGAAATAAGGCTAGCAAAGAGATCCACGAAATACAGATGTAACTCTGTGAGATGAATTAACAGAACACTAAGCAGTTTCTCAGAAAGCTTCTTTCCAGATTTCATCTGAGGATATTTCCTTTTTCACCATAGCCCTCTACGGGCTTCCAAATATCACCTTGCCAGTTCCACAAGAACTGTCTTAGCGAAAGGCTTCTTGAGAGGAAAGCTGTAACTCTGGGAGATGATTTCACAGAACACAAAGAAGTTTCTCAGAAAGCTTCTTTCTCTTTGTAATCAGAGGATATTTCCTTTGGCCCTATAGTCTTCAAAGGGATCTGAAATACCTTTTCTCAGATTCCACAGAAATAAGGCTAGCAAAGAGATCCACGAAATACAGATGTAACTCTGTGAGATGAATTAACAGAACACTAAGCAGTTTCTCAGAAAGCTTCTTTCCAGATTTCATCTGAGGATATTTCCTTTTTCACCATAGCCCTCTAAGGGCTTCCAAATATCACTTTGCCAATTCCACAAGAAGTGTCTTAGCGAAAGGCTTCTTGAGGGGAAAGCTGTAACTCTCTGAGATGATTTCACAGAACACAAAGAAGTTTCTCAGAAAGCTTCTTTCTCTTTGTTATTGGAAGACATTTCCTTTGGCCCTATAGTCTTCAATGGGATCCGAAATATCTGTTCTCAGATTCCACAGAAATAAGGCTAGCAAAGAGATCCACGAAATACAGATGTAACTCTGTGAGATGAATTAACAGAACACTAAGCAGTTTCTCAGAAAGCTTCTTTACAGATTTCATCTGATGATATTTCCTTTTTCACCATTGCCCTCTATGGGCTTCCAAATATCACTTTGCCAATTCCACAAGAACTGTCTTAGCGAAAGGCTTCTTGAGGGGAAAGCTGTAACTCTGTGAGATGATTTCACAGAACACAAAGAAGTTTCTCAGAAAGCTTCTTTCTCTTTGTAATCGGAGGTTATTTCCTTTGTCCCTATAGTCTTCAAAGGGATCTGATATACCTGTTCTCAGATTCCACAGAAATAAGGCTAGCAAAGAGATCCACGAAATACAGATGTAACTCTGTGAGATGAATTAACAGAACACTAAGCAGTTTCTCAGAAAGCTTCTTTCCAGATTTCATCTGAGGATATTTCCTTTTTCACCACAGCCCTCTATGGGCCTCCAAATATCACTTTGCCAATTCCACAAGAACTGTTTTAGCGAAACGCTTCTTGAGGGGAAAGATGTAACTCTGTGAGATGATTTCACAGAACACAAAGAAGTTTCTCAGAAAGCTTCTTTCTCTTTGTTATGGGAGGATATTTCCTTTGGCCCCATAGTCTTCAATGGGATCCGAAATATCTGTTCTCAGATTTCACAAAAATAAGGCTAGCAAAGAGATCCACGAAATACAGATGTAACTCTGTGAGATGAATTAACAGAACACTAAGCAGTTTCTCAGAAAGCTTCTTTCCAGATTTCGTCTGAGGATAATTCCTTTTTCACCATAGCCCTCTATGGGCTTCCAAATGTCACTTTGCCAATTCCACAAGAAGTGTCTTATCGAAAGGCTTCTTGAGGGGAAGGCTGTAACTCTGTGAGATGATTTCACCGAACACATAGAAGTTTCTCAGAAAGCTTCTTTCTCTTTGTAATCAGATGATATTTCCTTTGGACCTTTAGTCTTCAAAGGGATCTGAAATACCTGTTCTCAGATTCCACAGAAATAAGGCTAGCAAAGAGATCCACGAAATACAGATGTAACTCTGTGAGATGAATTAACAGAACACTAAGCAGTTTCTCAGAAAGCTTCATTCCAGATTTCATCTGAGGATATTTCCTTTTTCACCATAGCCCTCTAAGTGCTTCCAAATATCACTTTGCCAATTCCACAAGAACTGTCTTAGCGAAAGGCTTCTTGAGGGGAAAGCTGTAACTCTGGTAGATGATTTCACAGAACACAAAGAAGTGTCTCAGAAAGCTTCTTTCTCTTTGTAATCGGAGGATATTTCCTTTGGCCCTATAATCTTCAAAGGGATCTGAAATACCTGTTCTCAGATTCCACAGAAATAAAGCTACCAAAGAGATCCACGAAACACAGATGTAATTCTGTGAAATGAATTAACAGAGCACTAAGCAGTTTCTCAGAAAGCTTCTTTCCAGATTTCTTCTGAGGATATTTCCTTTTTCACCATAGCCCTCTATGGGCTTTCAAATATCACTTTGCCAATTCCAGAAGAACTGTCTTAGCGAAAGGCTTCTTGAGGGGAAAGCTGTAACTCTGTGAGATGATTTCACAGAAAACAAAGAAGTTTCTCAGAAAGCTTCCTTCTCTTTTTTATCGGAGTATATTTCCTTTGGCCCTATAGTCTTCAAAGGGATCCGAAATATCTGTTCTCAGATTCCACAGAAATAATGCTGGGAAAGAGATCCACGAAATACAGATGTAACTCTGTGAGATGAATTGACAGAACACTAAGCAGTTTCTCAGAAAGCTTCTTTCCAGATTTCATCTGAGGAAATTTCCTTTTTCACCATAACCCTCTAGGGGCTTCCAAATATCACTTTGCCAATTTCACAAGAACTGTCTTAGTGAAAGGCTTCTTGAGGGGAAATCTGTAACTCTGTGAGATGATTTCACAGAACACAAAGAAGTTTCTCAGAAAGCTTCTTTCTCTTTGTAATCGGAAGACATTTCCTTTGGCCCTGTAGTCTTCAATGGGATCCGAAATATCTGCTCTCAGATTCCACAGAAATAAGGCTAGCAAAGAGATCCACGAAATACAGATGTAACTCTGTGACATGAATTAACAGAACACTAAGCAGTTTCACAGAAAGCTTCTTTACAGATTTCATCTGGTGATATTTCCTTTTTCACCATTGCCCTCTATGGGCTTCCAAATATCACTTTGCCAATTCCACAAGAACTGTCTTAGCGAAACGCTTCTTTAGGGGAAAGCTGAAACTCTGTGAGATGATTTCACAGAACACAAAGAAGTTTCTAAAAAAGCTTCTTTCTCTTTGTAATCGAAGGATATTTCCTTTGTCCCTATAGTCTTCAAAGGGATCTGAAATACCTGTTCTCAGATTCCACAGAAATAAGGCTAGCAAAGAGATCCACGAAATACAGATGTAACTCTGTGAGATGAATTAACAGAACACTAAGCAGTTTCTCAGAAAGCCTCTTTCCAGATTTCATCTGAGGATATTTCCTTTTTCACCATAGCCCTCTAAGGGATTCCAAATATCACTTTTCCAATTCCACAAGAACTGTCTTATCGAAAGGATTCTTGAGGGGAAAGCTGTAACTCTGTGAGATGATTTCTCAGAACACAAAGAAGTTTCTCAGAAAGCTTCTTTCTCTTTGTTATCGGAGGATATTTCCTTTGGCCCTATAGTCTTCAAAGGACCCGAAATATCTGTTCTCAGATTCCACAGAAATAAGGCTAGCAAAGAGATCCAAGAAATACAGATGTAACTCTGTGAGATGAATTAACAGAACACTAAGCAGTTTCTCAGAAAGCTTCTTTCCAGATTTCATCTGAGGATATTTCCTTTTTCACCATAGCCCTCTATGGGATTCCAAATATCACTTTGCCAATTCCACAAGAACTGTCTTAGCGAAAGGCTACTTGAAGGGAAAGCTGTAACTCTGTGAGATGATTTCACAGAACACAAAGAAGTTTCTCAGAAAGCTTCTTTCTCTTTGTTATCGGAGGATATTTCCTTTGGCCCTATAGTCTTCAAAGGGATTAGAAATGTCTGTTCTCAGATTCCACAGAAAAAAGGCTAGCAAAGATATCCACGAAATACAGATGTAACTCTGTGAGATGAATTAACAGAACACTAAGCAGTTTCTCAGAAAGATTCTTTCCAGGTTTCATCTGAGGATATTTCCTTTTTCACCATAGCCCTCTACGGGCTTCCAAATATCACTTTGCCAGTTCCACAAGAACTGTCTTAGCGAAAGGCTTCTTGAGAGGAAAGCTGTAACTCTGGGAGATGATTTCACAGAACACAAAGAAGTTTCTCAGAAAGCTTCTTTCTCTTTGTTATCGGAGGATATTTCCTTTGGCCCTATAGTCTTCAAAGGGATTAGAAATGTCTGTTCTCAGATTCCACAGAAAAAAGGCTAGCAAAGATATCCACGAAATACAGATGTAACTCTGTGAGATGAATTAACAGAACACTAAGCAGTTTCTCAGAAAGATTCTTTCCAGGTTTCATCTGAGGATATTTCCTTTTTCACCATAGCCCTCTACGGGCTTCCAAATATCACTTTGCCAGTTCCACAAGAACTCTCTTAGCGAAAGGCTTCTTGAGAGGAAAGCTGTAACTCTGGGAGATGATTTCACAGAACACAAAGAAGTTTCTCAGAAAGCTTCTTTCTCTTTGTTATCGGAGGATATTTCCTTTGGCCCTATAGTCTTCAAAGGGATCTGAAATACCTTTTTTCAGATTCCACAGAAATAAGGCTAGCAAAGAGATCCACGAAATACAGATGTAACTCTGTGAGAAGAATTAACAGAACACTAAGCAGTTTCTCAGAAAGCTTCTTTCCAGATTTCATCTGAGGATATTTCCTTTTTCTCCATAGCCCTCTAAGGGCTTCCAAGTATCACTTTGCCAATTCCACAAGAACTGTCTTAGCGAAAGGCTTCTTGAGGGGAAAGTTGTAACTCTGTGAGATGATTTCACAGAACACAAAGAAGTTTCTCAGAAAGCTTCTTTCTCTTTGTTATCGGAGGATATTTCCTTTGGCCCTGTAGTCATCAAAGGGATCCGAAATATCTGTTCTCAGATTCCACAGAAATAAGGTAGCAAAGATATCCACGAAATAAAGATGTAACTCTGTGAGATGAATTAACAGAACACTAAGCAGTTTCTCAGAAAGCTTCTTTCCAGATTTCGTCTGATGATATTTCCTTTTTCACCATAGCCCTCTATGGGCTTCCAAATATCACTTTGCCAATTCCACAAGAAGTGTCTTATCGAAAGGCTTCTTGAGGGGAAAGCTGTAACTCTGTGAGATGATTTCACCGAACACATAGAAGTTTCTCAGAAAGCTTCTTTCTCTTTGTAATCAGAGGATATTTCCTTTGGGCCTTTAGTCTTCAAAGGGATCTGAAATACCTGTTCTCAGATTCCACAGAAATAAGGCTAGCAAAGAGATCGACGAAATACAGATGTAACACTGTGAGATGAATTAACAGAACACTAAGCAGTTTCTCAGAAAGCTTCTTTCCAGATTTCATCTGAGGATATTTCCTTTTTCACCATAGCCCTCTAAGTGCTTCCAAATATCACTTTGCCAATTCCACAATAACTGTCTTAGCGAAAGGCTTCTTGAGGGGAAAGCTGTACCTCTGGGAGATGATTTCATAGAACACAAAGAAGTTTCTCAGAAAGCTTCTTTTTCTTTGTAATCAGAGGATATTTCTTTTGTCCCTATAGTCTTCAAAGGGATCTGAAATACCTGTTCTCAGATTCCAGAGAAATAAGGCTAGCAAAGAGATCCACGAAATACAGATGTAACTCTGTGAGATGAATTAACAGAACACTAAGCAGTTTCTCAGAAAGCTTCTTTCCAGATTTCATCTGAGGATATTTCCTTTTTCACCACAGCCCTCTATGGGCCTTCAAATATCACTTTGCCAATTCCAAAAGAACTGTCTTAGCGAAAGACTTCTTGAGGGGAAAGATGTAACTCTGTGAGATGATTTCACAGAACACAAAGAAGTTTCTAAGAAAGCTTCTTTCTCTTTGTAATCGGAGGATATTTCCTTTGTCCCTACAGTCTTCAAAGGGATTCGAAATGTCTGTTCTCAGATTCCACAGAAATAAGGCTAGCAAAGATATCCACGAAATACAGATGTAACTCTGTGAGATGAATTAACAGAACACTAAGCAGTTTCTCAGAAAGCTTCTTTCCAGATTTCATCTGAGGATATTTCCTTTTTCACCATAGCCCTCTATGGGATTCCAAATATCACTTTGCCAATTCCACAAGAACTGTCTTAGCGAAAGGCTTCTTGAGGGGAAAGCTGTAACTCTGTGAGATGATTTCTCAGAACGCAAAGAAGTTTCTCAGAAAGCTTCTTTCTCTTTGTTATCGGAGGATATTTCCTTTGGCCCTATAGTCTTCAAAGGGATCCGAAATATCTGTTCTCAGATTCCACAGAAATAAGGCTAGCAAAGTGATCCACGAAATACAGATGTAACTCTGTGAGATGAATTAACAGAACACTAAGCAGTTTCTCAGAAAGCTTCTTTCCAGATTTCATCTGAGGATATTTCCTTTTTCACCATAGCCCTCTATGGGATTCCAAATATCACTTTGCCAATTCCACAAGAACTGTCTTAGCGAAAGGCTTCTTGAGGGGAAAGCTGTAACTCTGTGAGATGATTTCTCAGAACGCAAAGAAGTTTCTCAGAAAGCTTCTTTCTCTTTGTTATCGGAGGATATTTCCTTTGGCCCTATAGTCTTCAAAGGGATCCGAAATATCTGTTTTCAGATTCCACAGAAATAAGGCTAGCAAAGTGATCCACGAAATACAGATGTAACTCTGTGAGATGAATTAACAGAACACTAAGCAGTTTCTCAGAAAGCTTCTTTCCAGATTTCATCTGAGGATATTTCCTTTTTCAACATAGCCCTCTATGGGCTTCCAAATATCACTTTGCCAGTTCCACAAGAACTGTCTTAGCGAAAGGCTTCTTGAGGGGAAAGCTGTAACTCTGTGAGATGATTTCACAGAACACAAAGAAGTTTCTCAGAAAGCTTCTTTCTCTTTGTTATCGGAGGATATTTCCTTTGGCCCTATAATCTTCAAAGGGATTCGAAATGTCTGTTCTCAGATTCCACAGAAATAAGGCTAGCAAAGATATCCACGAAATACAGATGTAACTCTGTGAGATGAATTAACAGAACACTAAGCAGTTTCTCAGAGAGCTTCTTTCCAGGTTTCATCTGAGGATATTTCCTTTTTCACCATAGCCCTCTATGGGCTTCCAAATATCACTTTGCCAATTCCACAAGAACTGTCTTAGCGAAAGGCTTCTTGAGGGGAAAGATGTAACTCTGTGAGATGATTTCACAGAACACAAAGAAGTTTCTCAGAAAGCTTCTTTCTCTTTGTTATCGGAGGATATTTCCTTTGGCCCTGTAGTCTTCAAAGGGATCCGAAATATCTGTTCTCAGATTCCACAGAAATAAGGCTAGCAAAGATATCCACGAAATAAAGATGTAACTCTGTGAGATGAATTAACAGAACACTAAGCAGTTTCTCAGAAAGCTTCTTTCCAGATTTCATCTGAGGATATTTGCTTTTTCACCATAGCCCTCTATGGGCTTCCAAATATCACTTTGCCATTTCCACAAGAACTGTCTTAGTGAAAGGCTTCTTGAGGGGAAAGCTGTAACTCTGTGAGATGATTTCACAGAACACAAAGAAGTTTCTCAGAAAGCTTCTTTCTCTTTGTTATTGGAAGACATTTCCTTTGGCCCTATATTCTTCAATGGGATCCCAAATATCTGTTCTCAGATTCCACAGAAATAAGGCTAGCAAAGAGATCCACGAAATACAGATGTAACTCTGTGAGATGAATGAACAGAACACTAAGCAGTTTCTCAGAAAGCTTCTTTCCAGATTTCATCTGAGGATATTTCCTTTTTCACCATAGCCCTCTATGGGCTTCCCAATATCACTTTGCCAATTCCACAAGAACTGTCTTAGCGAAAGGCTTCTTGAGGGGAAAGCTGTAACTCTGGGAGATGATTTCACAGAACACAAAGAAGTTTCTCAGAAAGCTTCTATCTCTTTGTTATCGGAAGATATTTCCTTTGGCCCTATAGTCTTCAATGGGATCCGAAATATCTGTTCTCAGATTCCACAGAAATAAGGCTAGCAAAGAGATCCAAGAAATACAGATGTAACTCTGTGAGATGAATTAACAGAACACTAAGCAGATTCTCAGAAAGCTTCTTTACAGATTTCATCTGAGGATATTTCCTTTTTCACCATAGCCCTCTATGGACTTCCAAATATCACTTTTCCAATTCCACAAGAACTGTCTTAGCGAAAGGCTTCTTGAGGGGAAAGCTGTAACTCTGTGAGATGATTTCACGGAACACCAAGAAGTTCCTCAGAAAGCTTCTTTCTCTTTGTTATCGGAGTATATTTTCTTTGGCCCTATACTCTTCAAAGGGATTCGAAATATCTGTTCTCAGATTCCACAGAAATAAGGCTAGCAAAGATATCCACGAAATACAGATGTAATTCTGTGAGATGAATTAACAGAACACTAAGCAGTTTATCAGAAAGCTTCTTTCCAGATTTCATCTGAGGATATTTCCTTTTTCACCATAGCCCTCTATGGGCTTCCAAATATCACTTTGCCAATTCCAAAAGAAGTGTCTTAGCGAAAGGCTTCTTGAGGGGAAAGCTGTAACTCTGTGAGATGATTTCAGAGAACACAAAGAAGTTTCTCAGAAAGCTTCTTTCTCTTTGTTATCGGAGGATATTTCCATTGGCCTTATAGTCTTCAATGGGATGCGAAATATCTGTTCTCAGATTCCACAGAAATAAGGCTAGCAAAGAGATCCACGAAACACAGATGTAACTCTGTGAGATGAATTAACAGAACACTAAGGAGTTTCTCAGAAAGCTTCTTTCCAGATTTCATCTGAGGATATTTCCTTTTTCACCATAGCCCTCTATGGGCTTCCAAATATCACTTTGCCAATTCCACAAGAAGTGTCTTAGCGAAAGGCTTCTTGAGGGGAAAGCTGTAACTCCGTGAGATGATTTCACAGAACACAAAGAAGTTTCTCAGAAAGCTTCTTTCTCTTTGTTATCGGAGGATATTTCCTTTGTCCCTGTAGTCATCAAAGGGATCCGAAATATCTGTTCTCAGATTCCACAGAAATAAGGCTAGCAAAGATATCCACGAAATAAAGATGTAACTCTGTGAGATGAATTAACAGAACACTAAGCAGTTTCTCAGAAAGCTTCTTTCCAGATTTCGTCTGAGGATATTTCCTTTTTCACCATAGCCCTCTATGGGCTTCCAAATATCACTTTGCCAATTCCACAAGAAGTGTCTTAGCGAAAGGCTTCTTGAGGGGAAAGCTGTAACTCTGTGAGATGATTTCACAGAACACAAAGAAGTTTCTCAGAAAGCTCCTTTCTCTTTGTAATCAGAGGATATTTCCTTTGGCCCTTTAGTCTTCAAAGGCATCTGAAATACCTTTTCTCAGATTCCACAGAAATAAGGCTAGCAAAGAGATCCACGAAATACAGATGTAACTCTGTGACTTGAATTAACAGATCACTAAGCAGTTTCTCAGAAAGCTTCTTTCCAGATTTCATCTGAGGATATTTCCTTTTTCACCATAGCCCTCTAAGGGCTTCCAAATATCACTTTGCCAATTCCACAAGAACTGTCTTACCGAAAGGCTTCTTGAGGGGAAAGCTGTAACTCTGTGAGATGTTTTCACAGAACACAAAGAAGTTTCTCAGAAAGCTTCTTTCTCTTTGTTATCGGAGGATATTTCCTTTGTCCCTACAGTCTTCAAAGGGATTCGAAATGTCTGTTCTCAGATTCCACAGAAAAAAGGCTAGCAAAGATATCCACGAATTACAGATGTAACTCTGTGAGATGAATTAACAGAACACTAAGCAGTTTCTCAGAAGGCTTCTTTCCAGATTTCATCTGAGGATATTTCCTTTTTCACCATAGCCCTCTATGGGCTTCCAAATATCACTTTGCCAATTCCACAAGCACTGTCTTAGCGAAAGGCTTCTTGAGGGCAAAGCTGTAACTCTCTGAGATGATTTCTCAGAACGCAAAGAAGTTTCTCAGAAAGCTTCTTTCTCTTTGTGATCGGAGGATATTTCCTTTGGCCCCATAGTCTTCAATGGGTTCCGAAATATCTGTTCTCAGATTCCACAGAAATAAGGCTAGCAAAGAGATCCACGAAATACAGATGTAACTCTGTGAGATGAATTAACACAACACTAAGCAGTTTCTCAGAAAGCTTCTTTCCAGATTTCATCTGAGGATATTTCCTTTTTCACCATAGCCCTCTATGGGCTTCCAAATATCACTTTGCCAGTTCCACAAGAACTGTCTTAGCGAAAGGCTTCTTGAGAGGAAAGCTGTACCTCTGGGAGATGATTTCATAGAACACAAAGAAGTTTCTCAGAAAGCTTCTTTTTCTTTGTAATCAGAGGATATTTCTTTTGTCCCTATAGTCTTCAAAGGGATCTGAAATACCTGTTCTCAGATTCCACAGAAATAAGGCTAGCAAAGAGATCCACGAAATACAGATGTAACTCTGTGAGATGAATTAACAGAACACTAAGCAGTTTATCAGAAAGCTTCTTTCCAGATTTCCTCTGAGGATATTTCCTTTTTCACCATAGCCCTCTATGGGATTCCAAATATCACTTTGCCAATTCCACAAGAACTGTCTTAGCGAAAGGCTTCTGGAGGGGAAAGCTGTAACTCGGTGAGATGATTTCTCAGAACGCAAAGAAGTTTCTCAGAAAGCTTCTTTCTCTTTGTTATCGGAGGATATTTCCTTTGGCCCTATAGCCTTCAAAGGGATCCGAAATATCTGTTCTCAGATTCCACAGAAATAAGGCTAGCAAAGAGATCCACGAAATACAGATGTAACTCTGTGAGATGAATTAACAGAACACTAAGCAGTTTCTCAGAAAGCTTCTTTCCAGATTTCATCTGAGGATATTTGCTTTTTCACCATAGCCCTCTATGGGCTTCCAAATATCACTTTGCCAATTCCACAAGAACTGTCTTAGCGAAAGGCTTCTTGAGGGGAAAGCTGTAACTCTGTGAGATGATTTCACAGAACACAAAGAAGTTTCTCAGAAAGCTTCTTTCTCTTTGTTATTGGAAGACATTTCCTTTGGCCCTATAGTCTTCAATGGGATCCGAAATACCTGTTCTCAGATTCCACAGAAACAAGGCTAGCAAAGAGATCCACGAAATACAGATGTAACTCTGTGAGATGAATGAACAGAACACTAAGCAGTTTCTCAGAAAGCTTCTTCACAGATTTCATCTGATGATATTTCCTTTTTCACCATTGCCCTCTATGGGCTTCCAAATATCACTTTGCCAATTCCACAAGAACTGTCTTAGCGAAAGGCTTCTTGAGGGGAAAGCTGTAACTCTGTGAGATGATTTCACAGAACACAAAGAAGTTTCTAAGAAAGCTTCTTTCTCTTTGTAATCGGAGGATATTTCCTTTGTCCCTATTGTCTTCAAAGGGATCTGATATACCTGTTCTCAGATTCCACAGAAATAAGGCTATCAAAGAGATCCACG
This sequence comes from Macaca nemestrina, assembly GCF_043159975.1. Classification (NCBI taxonomy): domain Eukaryota; kingdom Metazoa; phylum Chordata; class Mammalia; order Primates; family Cercopithecidae; genus Macaca; species Macaca nemestrina. The sequence goes on along the minus strand of NC_092139.1, from coordinate 78,519,124 downwards.
AAATACAGATGTAACTCTGTGAGATGAATGAACAGAACACTAAGCAGTTTCTCAGAAAGCTTCTTTCCAGATTTCATCTGAGGATATTTCCTTTTTCACCATAGCCCTCTATGGGCTTCCAAATATCACTTTGCCAATTCCACAAGAACTGTCTTAGCGAAAGGCTTCTTGAGGGGAAAGCTGTAACTCTGGGAGATGATTTCACAGAACACAAAGAAGTTTCTCAGAAAGCTTCTTTCTCTTTGTTATTGGAAGACATTTCCTTTGGCCCTATAGTCTTCAATGGGATCCGAAATACCTGTTCTCAGATTCCACGGAAACAAGGCTAGCAAAGAGATCCACGAAATACAGATGTAACTCTGTGAGATGAATGAACAGAACACTAAGCAGTTTCTCAGAAAGCTTCTTCACAGATTTCATCTGATGATATTTCCTTTTTCACCATTGCCCTCTATGGGCTTCCAAATATCACTTTGCCAATTCCACAAGAACTGTCTTAGCGAAAGGCTTCTTGAGGGGAAAGCTGTAACTCTGTGAGATGATTTCACAGAACACAAAGAAGTTTCTAAGAAAGCTTCTTTCTCTTTGTAATCGGAGGATATTTCCTTTGTCCCTATTGTCTTCAAAGGGATCTGATATACCTGTTCTCAGATTCCACAGAAATAAGGCTATCAAAGAGATCCACGAAATACAGATGTAACTCTGTGAGATGAATGAACAGAACACTAAGCAGTTTCTCAGAAAGCTTCTTTCCAGATTTCATCTGAGGATATTTCCTTTTTCACCATAGCCCTCTATGGGCTTCCAAATATCACTTTGCCAATTCCACAAGAACTGTCTTAGCGAAAGGCTTCTTGAGGGGAAAGCTGTAACTCTGGGAGATGATTTCACAGAACACAAAGAAGTTTCTCAGAAAGCTTCCATCTGTTTGTTATCGGAAGATATTTCCTTTGGCCCTATAGTCTTCAATGGGATCCGAAATATCTGTTCTCAGATTCCACAGAAATAAGGCTAGCAAAGAAATCCACGAAATACAGATGTAACTCTGTGAGATGAATTAACAGAACACTAAGCAGTTTCTCAGAAAGCTTCTTTACAGATTTCATCTGAGCATATTTCCTTTTTCACCATAGCCCTCTATGGACTTCCAAATATCACTTTGCCAATTCCACAAGAACTGTCTTAGCGAAAGGCTTCTTGAGGGGAAAGCTGTAACTCTGTGAGATGATTTCACGGAACACCAAAAAGTTCCTCAGAAAGCTTTTTTCTCTTTGTTATCGGAGTATATTTTCTTTGGCCCTATACTCTTCAAAGGGATCCGAAATATGTGTTCTCAAATTCCACAGAAATAAGGCTAGCAAAGAGATCCACGAAATACAGATGTAATTCTGTGAGATGAATTAACAGAACACTAAGCAGTTTCTCAGAAAGCTTCTTTCCAGATTTCATCTGAGGATATTTCCTTTTTCACCATAGCCCTCTATGGGCTTCCAAATATCACTTTGCCAATTCCAAAAGAAGTGTCTTAGTGAAAGGCTTCTTGACGGGAAAGCTGTAACTCTGTGAGATGATTTCACAGAACGCAAAGAAGTTTCTCAGAAAGCTTCTTTCTCTTTGTTATCGGAGGATATTTCCATTGGCCTTATAGTCTTCAATGGGATGCGAAATATCTGTTCTCAGATTCCACAGAAATAAGGCTAGCAAAGAGATCCACGAAACACAGATGTAACTCTGTGAGATGAATTAACAGAACACTAAGGAGTTTCTCAGAAAGCTTCTTTCCAGATTTCATCTGAGGATATTTCCTTTTTCACCATAGCCCTCTATGGGCTTCCAAATATCACTTTGCCAATTCCACAAGAAGTGTCTTAGCGAAAGGCTTCTCAGGGGAAAGCTGTAACTCTGTGAGATGATTTCACAGAACACAAAGAAGTTTCTCAGAAAGCTCCTTTCTCTTTGTAATCAGAGGATATTTCCTTTGGCCCTTTAGTCTTCAAAGGGATCTGAAATACCTGTTCTCAGATTCCACAGAAATAAGGCTAGCAAAGAGATCCACGAAATACAGATGTAACTCTGTGAGATGAATTAACAGAACACTAAGCAGTTTCTCAGAAAGCTTCTTTCCAGATTTCATCTGAGGATATTTCCTTTTTCACCATAGCCCTCTAAGGGCTTCCAAATATCACTTTGCCAATTCCAGAAGAACTGTCTTAGCGAAAGGATTCTTGAGGGGAAAGCTGTAACTCTGTGAGATGATTTCACAGAACACAAAGAAGTTTCTCAGAAAGCTTCTTTCTCTTTGTTATCGGAGGGTATTTCCTTTGGCCCTGTAGTCATCAAAGGGATCCGAAATATCTGTTCTCAGATTCCACAGAAATAAGGCTAGCAAAGAGATCCACGAAATACAGATGTAACTCTGTGAGATGAATTAACAGAACACTAAGCAGTTTCTCAGAAAGCTTCTTTCCAGATTTCGTCTGAGGATATTTCCTTTTTCACCATAGCCCTCTATGGGCTTCCAAATATCACTTTGCCAATTCCACAAGAACTGTCTTAGCGAAAGGCTTCTTGAGGGGAAATCTGTAACTCTGTGAGATGATTTCACAGAACACAAAGAAGTTTCTCAGAAAGCTCCTTTCTCTTTGTAATCAGAGGATATTTCCTTTGGCCCTTTAGTCTTCAAAGGGATCTGAAATACCTGTTCTCAGATTCCACAGAAATAAGGCTAGCAAAGAGATCCACGAAATACAGATGTAACTCTGTGAGATGAATTAACAGAACACTAAGCAGTTTCTCAGAAAGCTTCTTTCCAGATTTCATCTGAGGATATTTCCTTTTTCACCATAGCCCTCTAAGGGCTTCCAAATATCACTTTGCCAATTCCACAAGAACTGTCTTAGCGAAAGGCTTCTTGAGGGGAAAGCTGTAACTCTGTGAGATGATTTCACAGAACACAAAGAAGTTTTTCAGAAAGCTTCTTTCTCTTTGTTATCGGAGGATATTTCCTTTGTCCCTACAGTCTTCAAAGGGATTCGAAATGTCTGTTCTCAGATTCCCCAGAAAAAAGGCTAGCAAAGATATCCACGAAATACAGATGTAACTCTGTGAGATGAATTAACAGAACACTAAGCAGTTTCTCAGAAAGCTTCTTTCCAGATTTCATCTGAGGATATTTCCTTTTTCACCATAGCCCTCTATGGGCTTCCAAATATCACTTTGCCAATTCCACAAGCACTGTCTTAGCGAAAGGCTTCTTGAGGGGAAAGCTGTAACTCTGTGAGATGATTTCTCAGAACGCAAAGAAGTTTCTCAGAAAGCTTCTTTCTCTTTGTTATCGGAGGATATTTCCATTGGCCTTATAGTCTTCAATGGGATGCGAAATATCTGTTCTCAGATTCCACAGAAATAAGGCTAGCAAAGAGATCCACGAAACACAGATGTAACTCTGTGAGATGAATTAACAGAACACTAAGGAGTTTCTCAGAAAGCTTCTTTCCAGATTTCATCTGAGGATATTTCCTTTTTCACCATAGCCCTCTATGGGCTTCCAAATATCACTTTGCCAATTCCACAAGAAGTGTCTTAGCGAAAGGCTTCTCAGGGGAAAGCTGTAACTCTGTGAGATGATTTCACAGAACACAAAGAAGTTTCTCAGAAAGCTCCTTTCTCTTTGTAATCAGAGGATATTTCCTTTGGCCCTTTAGTCTTCAAAGGGATCTGAAATACCTGTTCTCAGATTCCACAGAAATAAGGCTAGCAAAGAGATCCACGAAATACAGATGTAACTCTGTGAGATGAATTAACAGAACACTAAGCAGTTTCTCAGAAAGCTTCTTTCCAGATTTCATCTGAGGATATTTCCTTTTTCACCATAGCCCTCTAAGGGCTTCCAAATATCACTTTGCCAATTCCAGAAGAACTGTCTTAGCGAAAGGATTCTTGAGGGGAAAGCTGTAACTCTGTGAGATGATTTCACAGAACACAAAGAAGTTTCTCAGAAAGCTTCTTTCTCTTTGTTATCGGAGGGTATTTCCTTTGGCCCTGTAGTCATCAAAGGGATCCGAAATATCTGTTCTCAGATTCCACAGAAATAAGGCTAGCAAAGAGATCCACGAAATACAGATGTAACTCTGTGAGATGAATTAACAGAACACTAAGCAGTTTCTCAGAAAGCTTCTTTCCAGATTTCGTCTGAGGATATTTCCTTTTTCACCATAGCCCTCTATGGGCTTCCAAATATCACTTTGCCAATTCCACAAGAACTGTCTTAGCGAAAGGCTTCTTGAGGGGAAATCTGTAACTCTGTGAGATGATTTCACAGAACACAAAGAAGTTTCTCAGAAAGCTCCTTTCTCTTTGTAATCAGAGGATATTTCCTTTGGCCCTTTAGTCTTCAAAGGGATCTGAAATACCTGTTCTCAGATTCCACAGAAATAAGGCTAGCAAAGAGATCCACGAAATACAGATGTAACTCTGTGAGATGAATTAACAGAACACTAAGCAGTTTCTCAGAAAGCTTCTTTCCAGATTTCATCTGAGGATATTTCCTTTTTCACCATAGCCCTCTAAGGGCTTCCAAATATCACTTTGCCAATTCCACAAGAACTGTCTTAGCGAAAGGCTTCTTGAGGGGAAAGCTGTAACTCTGTGAGATGATTTCACAGAACACAAAGAAGTTTTTCAGAAAGCTTCTTTCTCTTTGTTATCGGAGGATATTTCCTTTGTCCCTACAGTCTTCAAAGGGATTCGAAATGTCTGTTCTCAGATTCCCCAGAAAAAAGGCTAGCAAAGATATCCACGAAATACAGATGTAACTCTGTGAGATGAATTAACAGAACACTAAGCAGTTTCTCAGAAAGCTTCTTTCCAGATTTCATCTGAGGATATTTCCTTTTTCACCATAGCCCTCTATGGGCTTCCAAATATCACTTTGCCAATTCCACAAGCACTGTCTTAGCGAAAGGCTTCTTGAGGGGAAAGCTGTAACTCTGTGAGATGATTTCTCAGAACGCAAAGAAGTTTCTCAGAAAGCTTCTTTCTCTTTGTTATCGGAGGATATTTCCTTTGGCCCCATAGTCTTCAATGGGATCCGAAATATCTGTTCTCAGATTCCACAGAAATAAGGCTAGCAAAGAGATCCACGAAATACAGATGTAACTCTGTGAGATGAATTAACAGAACACTAAGCAGTTTCTCAGAAAGCTTCTTTCCAGATTTCATCTGAGGATATTTCCTTTTTCACCATAGCCCTCTATGGGCTTCCAAATATCACTTTGCCAATACCACAAGAACTGTGTTAGCGAAAGGCTTCTTGAGGGGAAAGCTGTAACTCTGTGAGATGATTTCACAGAACGCAAAGAAGTTTCTCAGAAAGCTTCTTTCTCTTTGTTATCGGAGGATATTTGCTTTGGCCCTATAATCTTCAAAGGGATTCGAAATGTCTGTTCTCAGATTCCACAGAAATAAGGCTAGCAAAGATATCCACGAAATACAGATGTAACTCTGTGAGATGAATTAACAGAACACTAAGCAGTTTCTCAGAAAGCTTCTTTCCAGATTTCATCTGAGGATATTTCCTTTTTCACCATTGCCCTCTATGGGCTTCCAAATATCACTTTGCCAATTCCACAAGAACTGTCTTAGTGAACGGCTTCTTGAGGGGAAAGCTGTAACTCTGTGAGATGATTTCACAGAACACAAAGAAGTTTCTCAGAAAGCTTCTTTCTCTTTGTTATCGGAGGTTATTTCCTTTGGCCCTATAGTCTTCAAAGGTATCCGAAATATCTGTTCTCAGATTCCACAGTAATAAGGCTAGCAAAGATATCCACGAAATACAGATGTAACTCTGTGAGATGAATTAACAGAACACTAAGCAGTTTATCAGAAAGCTTCTTTCCAGATTTCATCTGAGGATATTTCCTTTATCACCATAGCCCTCTAAGGGCTTCCAAATATCACTTTGCCAATTCCACAAGAACTGTCTTAGTGAAAGGCATCTTGAGTGGAAAGCTGTAACTCCGTGAGATGATTTCACAGAACACAAAGAAGTTTCTCAGAAAGCTTCTCTCTCTTTGTTATCGGAGGATATTTCCTTTGGCCCTGTAGTCATCAAAGGGATCCGAAATATCTGTTCTCAGATTCCACAGAAATAAGGCTAGCAAAGATATCCACGAAATAAAGATGTAACTCTGTGAGATGAATTAACAGAACACTAAGCAGTTTCTCAGAAAGCTTCTTTCCAGATTTCGTCTGAGGATATTTCCTTTTTCACCATAGCCCTCTATGGGCTTCCAAATATCACTTTGCCAATTCCACAAGAAGTGTCTTAGCGAAAGGCTTCTTGAGGGGAAAGCTGTAACTCTGTGAGATGATTTCACAGAACACAAAGAAGTTTCTCAGAAAGCTTCTTTCTCTTTGTAATCAGAGGATATTTCCTTTGGCCCTTTAGTCTTCCAAGGGATCTGAAATACCTGTTATCAGATTCCACAGAAATAAGGCTAGCAAAGAGATCCACGAAATACAGATGTAACTCTGTGAGATGAATTAACAGAACACTAAGCAGTTTCTCAGAAAGCTTCTTTCCAGATTTCATCTGAGGATATTTCCTTTTTCACCATAGCCCTCTATGGGCTTCCAAATATCACTTTGCCAATTCCACAAGAACTGTCTTAGCGAAAGGCTTCTTGAGGGGAAAGCTGTAACTCTGTGAGATGATTTCACAGAACGCAAAGAAGTTTCTCAGAAAGCTTCTTTCTCTTTGTTATCGGAGGATATTTGCTTTGGCCCTATAATCTACAAAGGGATTCGAAATGTCTGTTCTCAGATTCCACAGAAATAAGGCTAGCAAAGATATCCACGAAATACAGATGTAACTCTGTGAGATGAATTAACAGAACACTAAGCAGTTTCTCAGAAAGCTTCTTTCCAGATTTCATCTGAGGATATTTCCTTTTTCACCATTGCCCTCTATGGGCTTCCAAATATCACTTTGCCAATTCCACAAGAACTGTCTTAGTGAACGGCTTCTTGAGGGGAAAGCTGTAACTCTGTGAGATGATTTCACAGAACACAAAGAAGTTTCTCAGAAAGCTTCTTTCTCTTTGTTATCGGAGGTTATTTCCTTTGGCCCTATAGTCTTCAAAGGTATCCGAAATATCTGTTCTCAGATTCCACAGTAATAAGGCTAGCAAAGATATCCACGAAATACAGATGTAACTCTGTGAGATGAATTAACAGAACACTAAGCAGTTTATCAGAAAGCTTCTTTCCAGATTTCATCTGAGGATATTTCCTTTATCACCATAGCCCTCTAAGGGCTTCCAAATATCACTTTGCCAATTCCACAAAAACTGTCTTAGTGAAAGGCCTCTTGAGTGGAAAGCTGTAACTCTGTGAGATGATTTCACAGAACACAAAGAAGTTTCTCAGAAATCTTCTCTCTCTTTGTTATCGGAGGATATTTCCTTTGGCCCTGTAGTCATCAAAGGGATCCGAAATATCTGTTCTCAGATTCCACAGAAATAAGGCTAGCAAAGATATCCACGAAATAAAGATGTAACTCTGTGAGATGAATTAACAGAACACTAAGCAGTTTCTCAGAAAGCTTCTTTCAAGATTTCGTCTGAGGATATTTCCTTTTTCACCATAGCCCTCTTTGGGCTTCCAAATATCACTTTGCCAATTCCACAAGAAGTGTCTTAGCGAAAGGCTTCTTGAGGGGAAAGCTGTAACTCTGTGAGATGATTTCACAGAACACAAAGAAGTTTCTAAGAAAGCTTCTTTCTCTTTGTAATCGGAGGATATTTGCTTTGTCCCTATAGTCTTCAAAGGGATCTGATATACCTGTTCTCAGATTCCACAGAAATTAGGCCAGCAAAGAGATCCACGAAATACAGATGTAACTCTGTGAGATGAATGAACAGAACACTAAGGAGTTTCTCAGAAAGCTTCTTTCCAGATTTCATCTGAGGATATTTCCTTTTTTAAACATAGCCCTCTATGGGCTTCCAAATATCACTTTGCCAATTCCACAAGAACTGTCTTAGCGAAAGGCTTCTTGAGGGGAAAGCTGTAACTCTGTGAGATGATTTCACAGAACACAAAGAAGTTTCTCAGAAAGCTTCTCTCTCTTTGTTATCGGAGGATATTTCCTTTGGCCCTGTAGTCATCAAAGGGATCCGAAATATCTGTTCTCAGATTCCACAGAAATAAGGCTAGCAAAGAGATCCACGAAATAAAGATGTAACTCTGTGAGATGAATTAACAGAACACTAAGCAGTTTCTCAGAAAGCTTCTTTCCAGATTTCGTCTGAGGATATTTCCTTTTTCACCATAGCCCTCTATGGGCTTCCAAATATCACTTTGCCAATTCCACAAGAAGTGTCTTAGCGAAAGGCTTCTTGAGGGGAAAGCTGTAACTCTGTGAGATGATTTCACAGAACACAAAGAAGTTTCTCAGAAAGCTTCTTTCTCTTTGTAATCAGAGGATATTTCCTTTGGCCCTTTAGTCTTCCAAGGGATCTGAAATACCTGTTATCAGATTCCACAGAAATAAGGCTAGCAAAGAGATCCACGAAATACAGATGTAACTCTGTGAGATGAATTAACAGAACACTAAGCAGTTTCTCAGAAAGCTTCTTTCCAGATTTCATCTGAGGATATTTCCTTTTTCACCATAGCCCTCTATGGGCTTCCAAATATCACTTTGCCAATTCCACAAGAACTGTCTTAGCGAAAGGCTTCTTGAGGGGAAAGCTGTAACTCTGTGAGATGATTTCACAGAACGCAAAGAAGTTTCTCAGAAAGCTTCTTTCTCTTTGTTATCGGAGGATATTTGCTTTGGCCCTATAATCTTCAAAGGGATTCGAAATGTCTGTTCTCAGATTCCACAGAAATAAGGCTAGCAAAGATATCCACGAAATACAGATGTAACTCTGTGAGATGAATTAACAGAACACTAAGCAGTTTCTCAGAAAGCTTCTTTCCAGATTTCATCTGAGGATATTTCCTTTTTCACCATTGCCCTCTATGGGCTTCCAAATATCACTTTGCCAATTCCACAAGAACTGTCTTAGTGAACGGCTTCTTGAGGGGAAAGCTGTAACTCTGTGAGATGATTTCACAGAACACAAAGAAGTTTCTCAGAAAGCTTCTTTCTCTTTGTTATCGGAGGTTATTTCCTTTGGCCCTATAGTCTTCAAAGGTATCCGAAATATCTGTTCTCAGATTCCACAGTAATAAGGCTAGCAAAGATATCCACGAAATACAGATGTAACTCTGTGAGATGAATTAACAGAACACTAAGCAGTTTATCAGAAAGCTTCTTTCCAGATTTCATCTGAGGATATTTCCTTTATCACCATAGCCCTCTAAGGGCTTCCAAATATCACTTTGCCAATTCCACAAGAACTGTCTTAGTGAAAGGCTTCTTGAGTGGAAAGCTGTAACTCAGTGAGATGATTTCACAGAACACAAAGAAGTTTCTCAGAAAGCTTCTCTCTCTTTGTTATCGGAGGATATTTCCTTTGGCCCTGTAGTCATCAAAGGGATCCGAAATATCTGTTCTCAGATTCCACAGAAATAAGGCTAGCAAAGAGATCCACGAAATAAAGATGTAACTCTGTGAGATGAATTAACAGAACACTAAGCAGTTTCTCAGAAAGCTTCTTTCCAGATTTCGTCTGAGGATATTTCCTTTTTCACCATAGCCCTCTATGGGCTTCCAAATATCACTTTGCCAATTCCACAAGAAGTGTCTTAAAGAAAGGCTTCTTGAGGGGAAAGCTGTAACTCTGTGAGATGATTTCACAGAACACAAAGAAGTTTCTCAGAAAGCTTCTTTCTCTTTGTAATCAGAGGATATTTCCTTTGGCCCTTTAGTCTTCCACGGGATCTGAAATACCTGTTATCAGATTCCACAGAAATAAGGCTAGCAAAGAGATCCACGAAATACAGATGTAACTCTGTGAGATGAATTAACAGAACACTAAGCAGTTTCTCAGAAAGCTTCTTTCCAGATTTCATCTGAGGATATTTCCTTTTTCACCATAGCCCTCTATGGGCTTCCAAATATCACTTTGCCAATTCCACAAGAACTGTCTTAGCGAAAGGCTTCTTGAGGGGAAAGCTGTAACTCTGTGAGATGATTTCACAGAACACAAAGAAGTTTCTAAGAAAGCTTCTTTCTCTTTGTAATCGGAGGATATTTCCTTTGTCCCTATAGTCTTCAAAGGGATCTGATATACCTGTTCTCAGATTCCACAGAAATTAGGCTAGCAAAGAGATCCACGAAATACAGATGTAACTCTGTGAGATGAATGAACAGAACACTAAGGAGTTTCTCAGAAAGCTTCTTTCCAGATTTCATCTGAGGATATTTCCTTTTTTAACCATAGCCCTCTATGGGCTTCCAAATATCACTTTGCCAATTCCACAAGAACTGTCTTAGCGAAAGGCTTCTTGAGGGGAAAGCTGTAACTCTGTGAGATGATTTCACAGAACACAAAGAAGTTTCTCAGAAAGCTTCTTTCTCTTTGTTATCGGAAGACATTTCCTTTGGCTCTATAGTCTTCAAGGGGATCCGAAATATCTGCTCTCAGATTCCACAGAAATAAGGCTAGCAAAGAGATCCACGAAATACAGATGTAACTCTGTGACATGAATTAACAGAACACTAAGCAGTTTCTCAGAAAGCTTCTTTACAGATTTCATCTGAGGATATTTCCTTTTTCTCCATTGCCCTGTAAGGGCTTCCAAATATCACTTTGCCAATTCCACAAGAACTGTCTTAGGGAAAGGCTTCTTGAAGGGAAAGCTGTAAATCTGTGAGATGATTTCACAGAATACAAAGAAGTTTCTAAAAAAGCTTCTTTCTCTTTGTAATCGAAGGATATTTCCTTTGTCCCTATAGTCTTCAAAGGGATCTGAAATACCTGTTCTCAGATTCCACAGAAATAAGGCTAGCAAAGAGATCCACGAAATACAGATGTAACTCTGTGAGATGAATTAACAGAACACTAAGCAGTTTCTCAGAAAGCTTCTTTCCAGATTTCATCTGAGGATATTTCCTTTTTCCCCATAGCCCTCTAAAGGCTTCCAAATATCACTTTGCCAATTCCACAAGAAGTGTCTTAGCGAAAGGCTTCTTGAGGGGAAAGCTGTAACTCTGTGAGATGATTTCACAGAACACAAAGAAGTTTCTCAGAAAGCTTCTTTCTCTTTGTTATTGGAAGACATTTCCTTTGGCCCTATAGTCTTCAATGGGATCCGAAATATCTGTTCTCAGATTCCACAGAAATAAGGCTAGCAAAGAGATCCACGAAAAACAGATGTAACTCTATGAGATGAATTAACAGAACACTAAGCAGTTTCTCAGAAAGCTTCTTTACAGATTTCATCTGATGATATTTCCTTTTTCACCATTGCCCTCTATGGGCTTCCAAATATCACTTTGCCAATTCCACAAGAACTGTCTTAGCGAAAGGCTTCTTGAGGGGAAAGCTGTAACTCTGGGAGATGATTTCACAGAACACAAAGAAGTTTCTCAGAAAGCTTCAATCTCTTTGTTATCGGAGGTTATTTCCTTTGGCCCTATAGTCTTCAAAGGGATCAGAAATATCTGTTCTCAGATTCCACAGTAATAAGGCTAGCAAAGATATCCACGAAATACAGATGTAACTTTCTGACATGAATTAACAGAACACTAAGCAGTTTCTCAGAAAGCTTCTTTCCAGATTTCATCTGAGGATATTTCCTTTTTCACCATAGCCCTCTATGGGCTTCCAAATATCACTTTGCCAATTCCACAAGAAGTGTCTTAGCGAAAGGCTTCTTGAGGGGAAAGCTGTAACTCTGTGAGATGATTTCTCAGAACGCAAAGAAGTTTCTCAGAAAGCTTCTTTCTCTTTGTTATCGGAGGATATTTCCTTTGGCCCTATAGTCTTCAAAGGGATTAAAATGTCTGTTCTCAGATTCCACAGAAATAAGGCTAGCAAAGAGATCCACGAAATACAGATGTAACTCTGTGAGATGAATGAACAGAACACTAAGCAGTTTCTCAGAAAGCTTCTTTCCAGATTTCATCTGAGGATATTTCCTTTTTCACCATAGCCCTCTATGGGCTTCCCAATATCACTTTGCCAATTCCACAGGAAGTGTCTTAGCGAAAGGCTTCTTGAGGGGAAAGTTGTAACTCTGGGAGATGATTTCACAGAACACAAAGAAGTTTCTCAGAAAGCTTCTTTCTCTTTGTTATCGGAAGACATTTCCTTTGGCTCTATAGTCTTCAATGGGATCCGGAATATCTGCTCTCAGATTCCACAGAAATAAGGCTAGCAAAGATATCCACGAAATACAGATGTAACTCTGTGACATGAATTAACAGAACACTAAGCAGTTTCTCAGAAAGCTTCTTTCCAGATTTCATCTGATGATATTTCCTTTTTCACCATTGCCCACTAAGGTCTTCCAAATATCACTTTGCCAATTCCACAAGAAGTGTCTTAGGGAAAGGCTTCTTGAGGGGAAAGCTGTAAATCTGTGAGATGATTTCACAGAACACAAAGAAGTTTCTAAAAAAGCTTCTTTATCTTTGTAATCGAAGGATATTTCCTTTGTCCCTATAGTCTTCAAAGGGATCTGAAATACCTGTTCTCAGATTCCACAGAAATAAGGCTAGCAAAGAGATCCACGAAATACAGATGTAACTCTGTGAGATGAATTAACAGAACACTAAGGAGTTTCTCAGAAAGCTTCTTTCCAGATTTCATCTGAGGATATTTCCTTTTTCACCATAGCCCTCTACGGGCTTCCAAATATCACTTTGCCAGTTCCACAAGAACTGTCTTAGCGAAAGGCTTCTTGAGAGGAAAGCTGTAACTCTGGGAGATGATTTCACAGAACACAAAGAAGTTTCTCAGAAAGCTTCTTTCTCTTTGTAATCAGAGGATATTTCCTTTGGCCCTATAGTCTTCAAAGGGATCTGAAATACCTTTTCTCAGATTCCACAGAACTAAGGCTAGCAAAGAGATCCACGTAATACAGATGTAACTCTGTGAGATGCATTAACAGAACACTAAGCAGTTTCTCAGAAAGCTTCTTTCCAGATTTCATCTGAGGATATTTCCTTTTTCACCATAGCCCTCTAAGGGCTTCCAAATATCACTTTGCCAATTCCACAAGAACTCTCTTGGCGAAAGGCTTCTTGAGGGGAGAGCTGTAACTCTGTGAGATGATTTCACAGAACACAAAGAAGTTTCTCAGAAAGCTTCTTTCTCTTTGTTATCGGAGGATATTTCCTTTGGCCCTGTAGTCATCAAAGGGATCCGAAATATCTGTTCTCAGATTCCACAGAAATAAGGCTAGCAAAGATATCCACGAAATAATGATGTAACTCTGTGAGATGAATTAACAGAACACTAAGCAGTTTCTCAGAAAGCTTCTTTCCAGATTTCATCTGAGGATATTTCCTTTTTCACCATAGCCCTCTATGGGATTCCAAATATCACATTGCCAATTCCACAAGAAGTGTCTTAGCGAAAGGCTTCTTGAGGGGAAAGCTGTAACTCTGTGAGATGATTTCACAGAACACAAAGAAGTTTCTCAGAAAGCTTCTTTCTCTTTGTAATCGGAGGATATTTCCTTTGGCCCTTTAGTATTCAAAGGGATCTGAAATACCTGTTCTCAGATTCCACAGAAATAAGGCTAGCAAAGAGATCCACGAAATACAGATGTAACTCTGTGAGATGAATGAACAGAACACTAAGCAGTTTCTCAGAAAGCTTCTTTCCAGATTTCATCTGAGGATGTTTCCTTTTTCACCATAGCCCTCTAAGGCCTTCCAAATATCACTTTGCCAATTCCACAAGAACTATCTTAGCCTAAGGCTTCTTGAGGGGAAAGCTGTACCTCTGTGAGATGATTTCACAGAACACAAAGAAGTTTCTCAGAAAGCTTCTTTCTCTTTGTTATCGGAGGATATTTCCTTTGGCCCTGTAGTCTTCAAAGGGATCCGAAATATCTGTTCTCCGATTCCACAGAAATAAGGCTAGCAAAGATATCCACGAAATACAGATGTAACTCTGTGAGATGAATTAACAGAACACTAAGCAGTTTCTCAGAAAGCTTCTTTACAGATTTCATCTGAGGATATTTCCTTTTTCTCCATTGCCCTGTAAGGGCTTCCAAATATCACTTTGCCAATTCCACAAGAACTGTCTTAGGGAAAGGCTTCTTGAAGGGAAAGCTGTAAATCTGTGAGATGATTTCACAGAATACAAAGAAGTTTCTAAAAAAGCTTCTTTCTCTTTGTAATCGAAGGATATTTCCTTTGTCCCTATAGTCTTCAAAGGGATCTGAAATACCTGTTCTCAGATTCCACAGAAATAAGACTAGCAAAGAGATCCACGAAATACAGATGTAACTCTGTGAGATGAATGAACAGAACACTAAGCAGTTTCTCAGAAAGCTTCTTTCCAGATTTCATCTGAGGATATTTCCTTTTTCCCCATAGCCCTCTAAAGGTTTCCAAATATCACTTTGCCAATTCCACAAGAAGTGTCTTAGCGAAAGGCTTCTTGAGGGGAAAGCTGTAACTCTGTGAGATGATTTCACAGAACACAAAGAAGTTTCTCAGAAAGCTTCTTTCTCTTTGTTATTGGAAGACATTTCCTTTGGCCCTATAGTCTTCAATGGGATCCGAAATATCTGTTCTCAGATTCCACAGAAATAAGGCTAGCAAAGAGATCCACGAAAAACAGATGTAACTCTATGAGATGAATTAACAGAACACTAAGCAGTTTCTCAGAAAGCTTCTTTACAGATTTCATCTGATGATATTTCCTTTTTCACCATTGCCCTCTATGGGCTTCCAAATATCACTTTGCCAATTCCACAAGAACTGTCTTAGCGAAAGGCTTCTTGAGGGGAAAGCTGTAACTCTGGGAGATGATTTCACAGAACACAAAGAAGTTTCTCAGAAAGCTTCAATCTCTTTGTTATCGGAGGTTATTTCCTTTGGCCCTATAGTCTTCAAAGGGATCAAAAATATCTGTTCTCAGATTCCACAGTAATAAGGCTAGCAAAGATATCCACGAAATACAGATGTAACTTTCTGACATGAATTAACAGAACACTAAGCAGTTTCTCAGAAAGCTTCTTTCCAGATTTCATCTGAGGATATTTCCTTTTTCACCATAGCCCTCTATGGGCTTCCAAATATCACTTTGCCAATTCCACAAGAAGTGTCTTAGCGAAAGGCTTCTTGAGGGGAAAGCTGTAACTCTGTGAGATGATTTCTCAGAACGCAAAGAAGTTTCTCAGAAAGCTTCTTTCTCTTTGTTATCGGAGGATATTTCCTTTGGCCCTATAGTCTTCAAAGGGATTCGAAATGTCTGTTCTCAGATTCCACAGAAATAAGGCTAGCAAAGAGATCCACGAAATACAGATGTAACTCTGTGAGATGAATGAACAGAACACTAAGCAGTTTCTCAGAAAGCTTCTTTCCAGATTTCATCTGAGGATATTTCCTTTTTCACAATAGCCCTCTATGGGCTTCCCAATATCACTTTGCCAATTCCACAGGAAGTGTCTTAGCGAAAGGCTTCTTGAGGGGAAAGTTGTAACTCTGTGAGATGATTTCACAGAACACAAAGAAGTTTCTCAGAAAGCTTCTTTCTCTTTGTTATCGGAAGACATTTCCTTTGGCTCTATAGTCTTCAATGGGATCCGGAATATCTGCTCTCAGATTCCACAGAAATAAGGCTAGCAAAGATATCCACGAAATACAGATGTAACTCTGTGACATGAATTAACAGAACACTAAGCAGTTTCTCAGAAAGCTTCTTTCCAGATTTCATCTGAGGATATTTCCTTTTTCACCATAGCCCTCTATGGGCTTCCAAATATCACTTTGCCAATTCCACAAGAACTGTCTTAGCGAAAGGCTTCTTGAGGGGAAAGCTGTAACTCTGTGAGATGATTTCAGAGAACACAAAGAAGTTTCTCAGAAAGCTTCTATCTCTTTGTTATTGGAAGACATTTCCTTTGGCTCTATAGTCTTCAATGGGATCCGAAATATCTGTTCTCAGATTCCACAGAAATAAGGCTAGCAAAGAGATCCACGAAATACAGGTGTAACTCTATGAGATGAATTAACAGAACACTAAGCAGTTTCTCAGAAAGCTTCTTTACAGATTTCATCTGATGATATTTCCTTTTTCACCATTGCCCTCTATGGGCTTCCAAATATCACTTTGCCAATTCCACAAGAACTGTCTTAGCGAAAGGCTTCTTGAGGGGAAAGCTGTAACTCTGTGAGATGATTTCACAGAACACAAAGAAGTTTCTAAGAAAGCTGCTTTCTCTTTGTAATCAGAGGATATTTCCTTTGTCCCTATAGTCTTCAAAGGGATCTGATATACCTGTTCTCAGATTCCACAGAAATAAGGCTAGCAAAGCGATCCACGAAATACAGATGTAACTCTGTGAGATGAATGAACAGAACACTAAGCAGTTTCTCAGAAAACTTCTTTCCAGATTTCATCTGAGGATATTTCCTTTTTCACCACAGCCCTCTATGGGCCTCCAAATATCACTTTGCCAATTCCACAAGAACTGTTTTAGCGAAAGGCTTCTTGAGGGGAAAGATGTAACTCTGTGAGATGATTTCACAGAACACAAAGAAGTTTCTCAGAAAGCTTCTTTCTCTTTGTTATGGTAGGATATTTCCTTTGGCCCCCTAGTCTTCAATGGGATCCGAAATATCTGTTCTCAGATTTCACAAAAATAAGGCTAGCAAAGAGATCCACGAAATACAGATGTAACTCTGTGAGATGAATTAACCGAACACTAAGCAGTTTCTCAGAAAGCTTCTTTCCAGATTTCAACTGAGGATATTTCCTTTTTCACCCTAGCCCTCTTTGGGCTTCCAAATATCACTTTGCCAATTCCACAAGAACTGTCTTAGCGAAAGGCTTCTTGGGGGAAAGCTGTAACTCTGTGAGATGTTTTCACAGAACACAAAGAAGTTTCTCAGAAAGCTTCCTTCTCTTTTTTATCGGAGTATATTTCCTTTGGCCCTATAGTCTTCAAAGGGATCCGAAATATGTGTTCTCAGATTCCACAGAAATAAGGCTGGCAAAGAGATCCACGAAATACAGATGTAACTCTGTGAGATGAATTAACAGAACACTAAGCAGTTTCTCAGAAAGCTTCTTTACAGATTTCATCTGAGGATATTTCCTTTTTCACCATAGCCCTCTATGGGCTTCCAAATATCACTTTGCCAATTCCACAAGAAGTGTCTTATCGAAAGGTTTCTTAAGGGGAAAGCTGTAACTCTGTGAGATGATTTCTCAGAACGCAAAGAAGTTTCTCAGAAAGCTTCTTTCTCTTTGTTATCGGAGGATATTTCCTTTGGCCCCATAGTCTTCAAAGGGATCCGAAATATCTGTTCTCAGATTCCACAAAAATAAGGCTAGCAAAGAGATCCACGAAATACAGATGTAACTCTGTGAGATGAATTAACAGAACACTAAGCAGTTTCTCAGAAAGCTTCTTTCCAGATTTCATCTGAGGATATTTCCTTTTTCACCACAGACCTCTATGGGCCTCCAAATATCACTTTGCCAATTCCACAAGAACTGTCTTAGCGAAAGGCTTCTTGAGGGGAAAGATGTAACTCTGTGAGATGATTTCACAGAACACAAAGAAGTTTCTCAGAAAGCTTCTTTCTCTTTGTTATCGGAGGATATTTCCTTTGGCCCTGTAGTCTTCAAAGGGATCCGAAATATCTGTTCTCAGATTCCACAGAAATAAGGCTAGCAAAGATATCCACGAAATAAAGATGTAACACTGTGAGATGAATTAACAGAACACTAAGCAGTTTCTCAGAAAGCTTCTTTCCAGATTTCATCTGAGGATATTTGCTTTTTCACCATAGCCCTCTATGGGCTTCCAAATATCACTTTGCCAATTCCACAAGAACTGTCTTAGCGAAAGGCTTCTTGAGGGGAAAGCTGTAACTCTGTGAGATGATTTCACAGAACACAAAGAAGTTTCTCAGAAAGCTTCTTTCTCTTTGTTATTGGAAGACATTTCCTTTGGCCCTATATTCTTCAATGGGATCCCAAATATCTGTTCTCAGATTCCACAGAAATAAGGCTAGCAAAGAGATCCACGAAATACAGATGTAACTCTGTGAGATGAATGAACAGAACACTAAGCAGTTTCTCAGAAAGCTTCTTTCCAGATTTCATCTGAGGATATTTCCTTTTTCACCATAGCCCTCTATGGGCTTCCCAATATCACTTTGCCAATTCCACAAGAACTGTCTTAGCGAAAGGCTTCTTGAGAGGAAAGCTGTAACTCTGGGAGATGATTTCACAGAACACAAAGAAGTTTCTCAGAAAGCTTCTATCTCTTTGTTATCGGAAGATATTTCCTTTGGCCCTATAGTCTTCAATGGGATCCGAAATATCTGTTCTCAGATTCCACAGAAATAAGGCTAGCAAAGAGATCCAAGAAATACAGATGTAACTCTGTGAGATGAATTAACAGAACACTAAGAAGATTCTCAGAAAGCTTCTTTACAGATTTCATCTGAGGATATTTCCTTTTTCACCATAGCCCTCTATGGACTTCCAAATATCACTTTGCCAATTCCACAAGAACTGTCTTAGCGAAAGGCTTCTTGACGGGAAAGCTGTAACTCTGTGAGATGATTTCACGGAACACCAAGAAGTTCCTCAGAAAGCTTCTTTCTCTTTGTTATCGGAGGATAATTCCATTGGCCTTATAGTCTTCAATGGGATGCGAAATATCTGTTCTCAGATTCCACAGAAATAAGGCTAGCAAAGAGATCCATGAAACACAGATGTAACTCTGTGAGATGAATTAACAGAACACTAAGGAGTTTCTCAGAAAGCTTCTTTCCAGATTTCATCTGAGGATATTTCCTTTTTCACCATAGCCCTCTATGGGCTTCCAAATATCACTTTGCCAATTCCACAAGAAGTGTCTTAGCGAAAGGCTTCTTGAGGGGAAAGCTGTAACTCCGTGAGATGATTTCACAGAACACAAAGAAGTTTCTCAGAAAGCTTCTTTCTCTTTTTTATCGGAGGATATTTCCTTTGTCCCTGTAGTCATCAAAGGGATCCGAAATATCTGTTCTCAGATTCCACAGAAATAAGGTAGCAAAGATATCCACGAAATAAAGATGTAACTCTGTGACTTGAATTAACAGAACACTAAGCAGTTTCTCAGAAAGCTTCTTTCCGGATTTCATCTGAGGATATTTCCTTTTTCACCATAGCCCTCTAAGGGCTTCCAAATATCACTTTGCCAATTCCACAAGAACTGTCTTAGCGAAAGGCTTCTTGAGGGGAAAGCTGTAACTCTGTGAGATGTTTTCACAGAGCACAAAGAAGTTTCTCAGAAAGCTTCTTTCTCTTTGTTATCGGAGGATATTTCCTTTGTCCCTACAGTCTTCAAAGGGATTCGAAATGTCTGTTCTCAGATTCCACAGAAAAAAGGCTAGCAAAAATATCCACGAATTACAGATGTAACTCTGTGAGATGAATTAACAGAACACTAAGCAGTTTCTCAGAAAGCTTCTTTCCAGATTTCATCTGAGGATATTTCCTTTTTCACCATAGCCCTCTATGGGCTTCCAAATATCACTTTGCCAATTCCACAAGCACTGTCTTAGCGAAAGGCTTCTTGAGGGCAAAGCTGTAACTCTGTGAGATGATTTCTCAGAACGCAAAGAAGTTTCTCAGAAAGCTTCTTTCTCTTTGTGATCGGAGGATATTTCCTTTGGCCCCATAGTCTTCAATGGGTTCCGAAATATCTGTTCTCAGATTCCACAGAAATAAGGCTAGCAAAGAGATCCACGAAATACAGATGTAACACGGTGAGATGAATTAACACAACACTAAGCAGTTTCTCAGAAAGCTTCTTTCCAGATTTCATCTGAGGATATTTCCTTTTTCACCATAGCCCTCTATGGGCTTCCAAATATCACTTTGCCAGTTCCACAAGAACTGTCTTAGCGAAAGGCTTCTTGAGAGGAAAGCTGTACCTCTGGGAGATGATTTCATAGAACACAAAGAAGTTTCTCAGAAAGCTTCTTTTTCTTTGTAATCAGAGGATATTTCTTTTGTCCCTATAGTCTTCAAAGGGATCTGAAATACCTGTTCTCAGATTCCACAGAAATAAGGCTAGCAAAGAGATCCACGAAATACAGATGTAACTCTGTGAGATGAATTAACAGAACACTAAGCAGTTTCTCAGAAAGCTTCTTTCCAGATTTCATCTGAGGATATTTCCTTTTTCACCACAGCCCTCTATGGGCCTCCAAATATCACTTTGCCAATTCCACAAGAACTGTCTTAGCGAAAGGCTTCTTCAGGGGAAAGATGTAACTCTGTGAGATGATTTCACAGAGCACAAAGAAGTTTCTCAGAAAGCTTCTTTCTCTTTGTTATCGGAGGTTATTTCCTTTGGCCCTATAGTCTTCAAAGGGATCCGAAATATCTGTTCTCAGATTCCACAGAAATAAGGCTAGCAAAGATATCCACGAAATACAGATGTAACTCTGTGAGATGAATTAACAGAACACTAAGCAGTTTATCAGAAAGCTTCTTTCCAGATTTCATCTGAGGATATTTGCTTTTTCACCATAGCCCTCTATGGGCTTCCAAATATCACTTTGCCAATTCCACAAGAACTGTCTTAGCGAAAGGCTTCTTGAGGGGAAAGCTGTAACTCTGTGAGATGATTTCACAGAACACAAAGAAGTTTCTCAGAAAGCTTCTTTCTCTTTGTTATTGGAAGACATTTCCTTTGGCCCTATAGTCTTCAATGGGATCCGAAATACCTGTTCTCAGATTCCACAGAAACAAGGCTAGCAAAGAGATCCACGAAATACAGATGTAACTCTGTGAGATGAATTAACAGAACACTAAGCAGTTTCTCAGAAAGCTTCTTCACAGATTTCATCTGATGATATTTCCTTTTTCACCATTGCCCTCTATGGGCTTCCAAATATCACTTTGCCAATTCCACAAGAACTGTCTTAGCGAAAGGCTTCTTGAGGGGAAAGCTGTAACTCTGTGAGATGATTTCACAGAACACAAAGAAGTTTCTAAGAAAGCTTCTTTCTCTTTGTAATCGGAGGATATTTCCTTTGTCCCTATTGTCTTCAAAGGGATCTGATATACCTGTTCTCAGATTCCACAGAAATAAGGCTATCAAAGAGATCCACGAAATACAGATGTAACTCTGTGAGATGAATGAACAGAACACTAAGCAGTTTCTCAGAAAGCTTCTTTCCAGATTTCATCTGAGGATATTTCCTTTTTCACCATAGCCCTCTATGGGCTTCCCAATATCACTTTGCCAATTCCACAAGAACTGTCTTAGCGAAAGGCTTCTTGAGGGGAAAGCTGTAACTCTGGGAGATGATTTCACAGAACACAAAGAAGTTTCTCAGAAAGCTTCTATCTGTTTGTTATCGGAAGATATTTCCTTTGGCCCTATACTCTTCAAAGGGATCCGAAATATGTGTTCTCAAATTCCACAGAAATAAGGCTAGCAAAGATATCCACGAAATACAGATGTAATTCTGTGAGATGAATTAACAGAACACTAAGCAGTTTCTCAGAAAGCTTCTTTCCAGATTTCATCTGAGGATATTTCCTTTTTCACCATAGCCCTCTAAGGGCTTCCAAATATCACTTTGCCAATTCCAGAAGAACTGTCTTAGCGAAAGGATTCTTGAGGGGAAAGCTGTAACTCTGTGAGATGATTTCACAGAACACAAAGAAGTTTCTCAGAAAGCTTCTTTCTCTTTGTTATCGGAGGGTATTTCCTTTGGCCCTACAGTCTTCAAAGGGATTCGAAATGTCTGTTCTCAGATTCCCCAGAAAAAAGGCTAGCAAAGAGATCCACGAAATACAGATGTAACTCTGTGAGATGAATTAACAGAACACTAAGCAGTTTCTCAGAAAGCTTCTTTCCAGATTTCATCTGAGGATATTTCCTTTTTCACCATAGCCCTCTATGGGCTTCCAAATATCACTTTGCCAGATCCACAAGAACTGTCTTTGCGAAAAGCTTCTTGAGAGGAAAGCTGTATCTCTGGGAGATGATTTCATAGAACACAAAGAAGTTTCTCAGAAAGCTTCTTTTTCTTTGTAATCAGAGGATATTTCTTTTGTCCCTATAGTCTTCAAAGGGATCTGAAATACCTGTTCTCAGATTCCACAGAAATAAGGCTAGCAAAGAGATCCACGAAATACAGATGTAACTCTGTGAGATGAATTAACAGAACATTAAGCAGTTTCTCAGAAAGCTTCTTTCCAGATTTCATCTGAGGATATTTCCTTTTTCACCACAGCCCTCTATGGGCCTCCAAATATCACTTTGCCAATTCCACAAGAACTGTCTTAGCGAAAGGCTTCTTGAGGGGAAAGATGTAACTCTGTGAGATGATTTCACAGAACACAAAGAAGTTTCTCAGAAAGCTTCTTTCTCTTTGTTATCGGAGGTTATTTCCTTTGGCCCTATAGTCTTCAAACGGATCCGAAATATCTGTTCTCAGATTCCACAGAAATAAGGCTAGCAAAGATATCCACGAAATACAGATGTAACTCTGTGAGATGAATTAACAGAACACTAAGCAGTTTATCAGAAAGCTTCTTTCCAGATTTCATCTGAGGATATTTCCTTTTTCACCATAGCCCTCTATGGGATTCCAAATATCACTTTGCCAATTTCACAAGAACTGTCTTAGCGAAAGGCTTCTGGAGGGGAAAGCTGTAACTCTGTGAGATGATTTCTCAGAACGCAAAGAAGTTTCTCAGAAAGCTTCTTTCTCTTTGTTATCGGAGGATATTTCCTTTGGCCCTATAGTCTTCAAAGGGATCCGAAATATGTGTTCTCAGATTCCAGAGAAATAAGGCTAGTAAAGAGATCCACGAAATACAGATGTAACTCTGTGAGATGAATTAACAGAACACTAAGCAGTTTCTCAGAAAGCTTCTTTCCAGATTTCATCTGAGGATATTTCCTTTTTCACCATAGCCCTCTATGGGCTTCCAAATATCACTTTGCCAATACCACAAGAACTGTCTTAGCGAAAGGCTTCTTGAGGGGAAAGCTGTAACTCTGTGAGATGATTTCACAGAACGCAAAGAAGTTTCTCAGAAAGCTTCTTTCTCTTTGTTATCGGAGGATATTTGCTTTGGCCCTATAATCTTCAAAGGGATTCGAAATGTCTGTTCTCAGATTCCACAGAAATAAGGCTAGCAAAGATATCCACGAAATACAGATGTAACTCTGTGAGATGAATTAACAGAACACTAAGCAGTTTCTCAGAAAGCTTCTTTCCAGATTTCATCTGAGGATATTTCCCTTTTCACCATTGCCCTCTATGGGCTTCCAAATATCACTTTGCCAATTCCACAAGAAGTGTCTTAGTGAACGGCTTCTTGAGGGGAAAGCTGTAACTCTGTGAGATGATTTCACAGAACACAAAGAAGTTTCTCAGAAAGCTTCTTTCTCTTTGTTATCGGAGGTTATTTCCTTTGGCCCTATAGTCTTCAAAGGTATCCGAAATATCTGTTCTCAGATTCCACAGTAATAAGGCTGGCAAAGATATCCACGAAATACAGATGTAACTCTGTGAGATGAATTAACAGAACACTAAGCAGTTTATCAGAAAGCTTCTTTCCAGATTTCATCTGAGGATATTTCCTTTATCACCATAGCCCTCTAAGGGCTTCCAAATATCACTTTGCCAATTCCACAAGAACTGTCTTAGTGAAAGGCTTCTTGAGGGGAAAGCTGTAACTCTGTGAGATGATTTCACAGAACACAAAGAAGTTTCTCAGAAAGCTTCTCTCTCTTTGTTATCGGAGGATATTTCCTTTGGCCCTGTAGTCATCAAAGGGATCCGAAATATCTGTTCTCAGATTCCACAGAAATAAGGCTAGCAAAGATATCCACGAAATAAAGATGTAACTCTGTGAGATGAATTAACAGAACACAAAGCAGTTTCTCAGAAAGCTTCTTTCCAGATTTCGTCTGAGGATATTTCCTTTTTCACCATAGCCCTCTATGGGCTTCCAAATATCACTTTGCCAATTCCACAAGAAGTGTCTTAGCGAAAGGCTTCTTGAGGGGAAAGCTGTAACTCTGTGAGATGATTTCACAGAACACAAAGAAGTTTCTCAGAAAGCTTCTTTCTCTTTGTAATCAGAGGATATTTCCTTTGGCCCTTTAGTCTTCCAAGGGATCTGAAATACCTGTTATCAGATTCCACAGAAATAAGGCTAGCAAAGAGATCCAAGAAATACAGATGTAACTCTGTGAGATGAATTAACAGAACACTAAGCAGTTTCTCAGAAAGCTTCTTTCCAGATTTCATCTGAGGATATTTCCTTTTTCACCATAGCCCTCTATGGGCTTCCAAATATCACTTTGCCAATTCCACAAGAACTGTCTTAGCGAAAGGCTTCTTGAGGGGAAAGCTGTAACTCTGTGAGATGATTTCACAGAACACAAAGAAGTTTCTAAGAAAGCTTCTTTCTCTTTGTAATCGGAGGATATTTCCTTTGTCCCTATAGTCTTCAAAGGGATCTGATATACCTGTTCTCAGATTCCACAGAAATTAGGCTAGCAAAGAGATCCACGAAATACAGATGTAACTCTGTGAGATGAATGAACAGAACACTAAGGAGTTTCTCAGAAAGCTTCTTTCCAGATTTCATCTGAGGATATTTCCTTTTTTAACCATAGCCCTCTATGGGCTTCCAAATATCACTTTGCCAATTCCACAAGAACTGTCTTAGCGAAAGGCTTCTTGAGGGGAAAGCTGTAACTCTGTGAGATGATTTCACAGAACACAAAGAAGTTTCTCAGAAAGCTTCTTTCTCTTTGTTATCGGAAGACATTTCCTTTGGCTCTATAGTCTTCAAGGGGATCCGAAATATCTGTTCTCAGATTCCACAGTAATAAGGCTAGCAAAGAGATCCACGAAATACAGATGTAACTCTGTGACATGAATTAACAGAACACTAAGCAGTTTCTCAGAAAGCTTCTTTACAGATTTCATCTGAGGATATTTCCTTTTTCTCCATTGCCCTGTAAGGGCTTCCAAATATCACTTTGCCAATTCCACAAGAACTGTCTTAGCGAAAGGCTTCTTGAGAGGAAAGCTGTAACTCTGTGAGATGATTTCACAGAATACAAAGAAGTTTCTAAAAAAGCTTCTTTCTCTTTGTAATCGAAGGATATTTCCTTTGTCCCTATAGTCTTCAAAGGGATCTGAAATACCTGTTCTCAGATTCCACAGAAATAAGGCTAGCAAAGAGATCCACGAATTACAGATGTAACTCTGTGAGATGAATTAACAGAACACTAAGCAGTTTCTCAGAAAGCCTCTTTCAAGATTTCATCTGAGGATATTTCCTTTTTCACCATAGCCCTCTATGGGCTTCCAAATATCACTTTGCCATTTCCACAAGAACTGTCTTAGTGAAAGGCTTCTTGAGGGGAAAGCTGTAACTCTGTGAGATGATTTCACAGAACACAAAGAAGTTTCTCAGAAAGCTTCTTTCTCTTTGTTATCAGAGGTTATTTCCTTTGGCCCTATAGTCTTCAAAGGGATCCGAAGTGTCTGTTCTCAGATTCCACAGAAATAAGTCTAGCAAAGATATCCACGAAATACAGATGTAACTCTGTGAGATGAATTAACAGAACACTAAGCAGTTTCTCAGAAAGCTTCTTTCCAGATTTCATCTGAGGATATTTCCTTTTTCACCATAGCCCTCTATGGGCTTCCAAATATCACTTTGCCAATTCCACAAGAACTGTCTTAGCGAAAGGCTTCTTGAGGGGAAAGCTGTAACTCTGTGAGATGATTTCTCAGAACGCAAAGAAGTTTCTCAGAAAGCTTCTTTCTCTTTGTTATTGGAAGACATTTCCTTTGGCCCTATAGTCTTCAATGGGATCCGAAATATCTGTTCTCAGATTCCACAGAAATAAGGCTAGCAAAGAGATCCACGAAATACAGATGTAACTCTATGAGATGAATTAACAGAACACTAAGCAGTTTCTCAGAAAGCTTCTTTACAGATTTCATCTGATGATATTTCCTTTTTCACCATTGCCCTCTATGGGCTTCCAAATATCACTTTGCCAATTCCACAAGAACTGTCTTAGCGAAAGGCTTCTTGAGGGGAAAGCTGTATCTCTGTGAGATGATTTCACAGAACACAAAGAAGTTTCTAAGAAAGCTTCTTTCTCTTTGTAATCAGAGGATATTTCCTTTGTCCCCATAGTCTTCAAAGGGATCTGATATACCTGTTCTCGGATACCACAGAAATAAGGCTAGCAAAGAGATCCACGAAATACAGATGTAACTCTGTGAGATGAATGAACAGAACACTAAGCAGTTTCTCAGAAAGCTTCTTTCCAGATTTCATCTGAGGATATTTCGTTTTTCACCATAGCCCTCTAGGGGCTTCCCAATATCACTTTGCCAATTCCACAAGAACTGTCTTAGCAAAAGGCTTCTTGAGGGGAAAGCTGTAACTCTGGGAGATGATTTCACAGAACACAAAGAAGTTGCTCAGAAAGCTTCAATCTCTTTGTTATCGGAGGTTATTTCCTTTGGCCCTATAGTCTTCAAAGGGATCAGAAATATCTGTTCTCAGATTCCACAGTAATAAGGCTAGCAAAGATATCCACGAAATACAGATGTAACTCTGTGACATGAATTAAAAGAACACTAAGCAGTTTCTCAGAAAGCTTCTTTCCAGATTTCAACTGATGATATTTCCTTTTTCACCATTGCCCACTAAGGTCTTCCAAATATCACTTTGCCAATTCCACAAGAAGTGTCTTAGGGAAAGGCTTCTTGAGGGGAAAGCTGTAAATCTGTGAGATGATTTCACAGAACACAAAGAAGTTTCTAAAAAAGCTTCTTTATCTTTGTAATCGAAGGATATTTCCTTTGTCCCTATAGTCTTCAAAGGGATCTGAAATACCTGTTCTCAGATTCCACAGAAATAAGGCTAGCAAAGAGATCCACGAAATACAGATGTAACTCTGTGAGATGAATTAACAGAACACTAAGGAGTTTCTCAGAAAGCTTCTTTCCAGATTTCATCTGAGGATATTTCCTTTTTCACCATAGCCCTCTATGGGATTCCAAATATCACATTGCCAATTCCACAAGAAGTGTCTTAGCGAAAGGCTTCTTGAGGGGAAAGCTGTAACTCTGTGAGATGATTTCACAGAACACAAAGAAGTTTCTCAGAAAGCTTCTTTCTCTTTGTAATCAGAGGATATTTCCTTTGGCCCTTTAGTATTCAAAGGGATCTGAAATACCTGTTCTCAGATTCCACAGAAATAAGGCTAGCAAAGAGATCCACGAAATACAGATGTAACTCTGTGAGATGAATTAACAGAACACTAAGCAGTTTCTCAGAAAGCTTTTTTCCAGATTTCATCTGAGGATGTTTCCTTTTTCACCATAGCCCTCTAAGGCCTTCCAAATATCACTTTGCCAATTCCACAAGAACTCTCTCAGCCTAAGGCTTCTTGAGGGGAAAGCTGTAACTCTGTGAGATGATTTCACAGAACACAAAGAAGTTTCTCAGAAAGCTTCTTTCTCTTTGTTATCGGAGGATATTTCCTTTGGCCCTGTAGTCTTCAAAGGGATCCGAAATATCTGTTCTCAGATTCCACATAAATAAGGCTAGCAAAGATATCCACGAAATACAGATGTAACTCTGTGAGATGAATTAACAGAACACTAAGCAGTTTCTCAGAAAGCTTCTTTCCAGATTTCATCTGAGGATATTTGCTTTTTCACCATAGCCCTCTATGGGCTTCCAAATATCACTTTGCCAATTCCACAAGAAGTGTCTTAGCGAAAGGCTTCTTGAGGGGAAAGCTGTAACTCTGTGAGATGATTTCAGAGAACACAAAGAAGTTTCTGAGAAAGCTTCTATCTCTTTGTTATTGGAAGACATTTCCTTTGGCTCTATAGTCTTCAATGGGATCCGAAATATCTGTTCTCAGATTCCACAGAAATAAGGCTAGCAAAGATATCCACGAAATACAGGTGTAACTCTATGAGATGAATTAACAGAACACTAAGCAGTTTCTCAGAAAGCTTCTTTACAGATTTCATCTGATGATATTTCCTTTTTCACCATTGCCCTCTATGGGCTTCCAAATATCACTTTGCCAATTCCACAAGAACTGACTTAGCGAAAGGCTTCTTGAGGGGAAAGCTGTAACTCTGTGAGATGATTTCACAGAACACAAAGAGGTTTCTAAGAAAGCTTCTTTCTCTTTGTAATCAGAGGATATTTCCTTTGTCCCTATAGTCTTCAAAGGGATCTGATATACCTGTTCTCAGATTCCACAGAAATAAGGCTAGAAAAGCGATCCACGAAATACAGATGTAACTCTGTGAGATGAATGAACAGAACACTAAGCAGTTTCTCAGAAAGCTTCTTTCCAGATTTCACCTGAGGATATTTCCTTTTTCACCATAGCCCTCTAGGGGCTTCCCAATATCACTTTGCCTATTCCACAAGAACTGTCTTAGCGAAAGGCTTCTTGAGGGGAAAGCTGTAACTCTGGGAGATGATTTCACAGAACACAAGGAAGTTTCTCAGAAAGCTTCAATCTCTTTGTTATCGGAGGTTATTTCCTTTGGCCCTATAGTCTTCAAAGGGATCAGAAACATCTGTTCTCAGATTCCACAGTAATAAGGCTAGCAAAGATATCCACGAAATACAGATGTAACTTTCTGACATGAATTAACAGAACACTAAGCAGTTTCTCAGAAAGCTTCTTTCCAGATTTCATCTGAGGATATTTCCTTTTTCACCATAGCCCTCTATGGGCTTCCAAATATCACTTTGCCAATTCCACAAGAACTGTCTTAGCGAAAGGCTTCTTGAGGGGAAAGCTGTAACTCTGTGAGATGATTTCTCAGAACGCAAAGAAGTTTCTCAGAAAGCTTCTTTCTCTTTGTTATCGGAGGATATTTCCTTTGGCCCTATAGTCTTCAATGGGATCCGAAATATCTGTTCTCAGATTCCACAGAAATAAGGCTAGCAAAGAGATCCACGAAATACAGATGTAACTCTGTGAGATGAATGAACAGAACACTAAGCAGTTTCTCAGAAAGCTTCTTTCCAGATTTCATCTGAGGATATTTCCTTTTTCACCATAGCCCTCTATGTTCTTCCAAATATCACTTTGCCAATTCCACAAGAAGTGTCTTAGCGAAAGGCTTCTTGAGGGGAAAGCTGTAACTCTGTGAGATGATTTCTCAGAACGCAAAGAAGTTTCTCAGAAAGCTTCTTTCTCTTTGTTATCGGAGGATATTTCCTTTGGCCCTATAGTCTTCAAAGGGATTCGAAATGTCTGTTCTCAGATTCCACAGAAATAAGGCTAGCAAAGAGATCCACGAAATACAGATGTAACTGTGAGATGAATGAACAGAACACTAAGCAGTTTCTCAGAAAGCTTCTTTCCAGATTTCATCTGAGGATATTTCCTTTTTCACCATAGCCCTCTATGGGCTTCCCAATATCACTTTGCCAATTCCACAGGAAGTGTCTTAGCGAAAGGCTTCTTGAGGGGAAAGCTGTAACTCTGGGAGATGATTTCACAGAACACAAAGAAGTTTCTCAGAAAGCTTCTTTCTCTTTGTTATCGGAAGACATTTCCTTTGGCTCTATAGTCTTCAATGGGATCCGGAATATCTGCTCTCAGATTCCACAGAAATAAGGCTAGCAAAGATATCCACGAAATACAGATGTAACTCTGTGACATGAATTAACAGAACACTAAGCAGTTTCTCAGAAAGCTTCTTTCCAGATTTCATCTGATGATATTTCCTTTTTCACCATTGCCCACTAAGGTCTTCCAAATATCACTTTGCCAATTCCACAAGAAGTGTCTTAGGGAAAGGCTCCTTGAGGGGAAAGCTGTAAATCTGTGAGATGATTTCACAGAACACAAAGAAGTTTCTAAAAAAGCTTCTTTATCTTTGTAATCGAAGGATATTTCCTTTGTCCCTATAGTCTTCAAAGGGATCTGAAATACCTGTTCTCAGATTCCACAGAAATAAGGCTAGCAAAGAGATCCACGAAATACAGATGTAACTCTGTGAGATGAATTAACAGAACACTAAGGAGTTTCTCAGAAAGCTTCTTTCCAGATTTCATCTGAGGATATTTCCTTTTTCACCATAGCCCTCTACGGGCTTCCAAATATCACTTTGCCAGTTCCACAAGAACTGTCTTAGCGAAAGGCTTCTTGAGAGGAAAGCTGTAACTCTGGGAGATGATTTCACAGAACACAAAGAAGTTTCTCAGAAAGCTTCTTTCTCTTTGTAATCAGAGGATATTTCCTTTGGCCCTATAGTCTTCAAAGGGATCTGAAATACCTTTTCTCAGATTCCACAGAACTAAGGCTAGCAAAGAGATCCACGAAATACAGATGTAACTCTGTGAGATGCATTAACAGAACACTAAGCAGTTTCTCAGAAAGCTTCTTTCCAGATTTCATCTGAGGATATTTCCTTTTTCACCATAGCCCTCTACGGGCTTCCAAATATCACTTTGCCAATTCCACAAGAACTCTCTTGGCGAAAGGCTTCTTGAGGGGAGAGCTGTAACTCTGTGAGATGATTTCACAGAACACAAAGAAGTTTCTCAGAAAGCTTCTTTCTCTTTGTTATCGGAGGATATTTCCTTTGGCCCTGTAGTCATCAAAGGGATCCGAAATATCTGTTCTCAGATTCAACAGAAATAAGGCTAGCAAAGATATCCACGAAATAATGATGTAACTCTGTGAGATGAATTAACAGAACACTAAGCAGTTTCTCAGAAAGCTTCTTTCCAGATTTCATCTGAGGATATTTCCTTTTTCACCATAGGCCTCTATGGGATTCCAAATATCACATTGCCAATTCCACAAGAAGTGTCTTAGCGAAAGGCTTCTTGAGGGGAAAGCTGTAACTCTGTGAGATGATTTCACAGAACACAAAGAAGTTTCTCAGAAAGCTTCTTTCTCTTTGTAATCAGAGGATATTTCCTTTGGCCCTTTAGTATTCAAAGGGATCTGAAATACCTGTTCTCAGATTCCACAGAAATAAGGCTAGCAAAGAGATCCACGAAATACAGATGTAACTCTGTGAGATGAATTAACAGAACACTAAGCAGTTTCTCAGAAAGCTTTTTTCCAGATTTCATCTGAGGATGTTTCCTTTTTCATCATAGCCCTCTAAGGCCTTCCAAATATCTCTTTGCCAATTCCACAAGAACTCTCTCATCCTAAGGCTTCTTGAGGGGAAAGCTGTAACTCTGTGAGATGATTTCACAGAACACAAAGAAGTTTCTCAGAAAGCTTCTTTCTCTTTGTTATCGGAGGATATTTCCTTTGGCCCTGTAGTCTTCAAAGGGATCCGAAATATCTGTTCTCAGATTCCACATAAATAAGGCTAGCAAAGATATCCACGAAATACAGATGTAACTCTGTGAGATGAATTAACAGAACACTAAGCAGTTTCTCAGAAAGCTTCTTTCCAGATTTCATCTGAGGATATTTGCTTTTTCACCATAGCCCTCTATGGGCTTCCAAATATCACTTTGCCAATTCCACAAGAACTGTCTTAGCGAAAGGCTTCTTGAGGGGAAAGCTGTAACTCTGTGAGATGATTTCAGAGAACACAAAGAAGTTTCTCAGAAAGCTTCTATCTCTTTGTTATTGGAAGACATTTCCTTTGGCTCTATAATCTTCAATTGGATCCGAAATATCTGTTCTCAGATTCCACAGAAATAAGGCTAGCAAAGATATCCACGAAATACAGGTGTAACTCTATGAGATGAATTAACAGAACACTAAGCAGTTTCTCAGAAAGCTTCTTTACAGATTTCATCTGATGATATTTCCTTTTTCACCATTGCCCTCTATGGGCTTCCAAATATCACTTTGCCAATTCCACAAGAACTGTCTTAGCGAAAGGCTTCTTGAGGGGAAAGCTGTAACTCTGTGAGATGATTTCACAGAACACAAAGAAGTTTCTAAGAAAGCTTCTTTCTCTTTGTAATCAGAGGATATTTCCTTTGTCCCTATAGTCTTCAAAGGGATCTGATATACCTGTTCTCAGATTCCACAGAAATAAGGCTAGAAAAGCGATCCACGAAATACAAATGTAACTCTGTGAGATGAATGAACAGAACACTAAGCAGTTTCTCAGAAAGCTTCTTTCCAGATTTCACCTGAGGATATTTCCTTTTTCACCATAGCCCTCTAGGGGCTTCCAAATATCACTTTGCCAATTCCACAGGAAGTGTCTTAGCGAAAGGCTTCTTGAGCGGAAAGTTGTAACTCTGGGAGATGATTTCACAGAACACAAAG
Organism: Macaca nemestrina; assembly: GCF_043159975.1. Lineage (NCBI taxonomy): Eukaryota > Metazoa > Chordata > Mammalia > Primates > Cercopithecidae > Macaca > Macaca nemestrina. The sequence goes on along the minus strand of NC_092139.1, from coordinate 78,486,670 downwards.
AAGTTTCTCAGAAAGCTTCTTTCTCTTTGTTATCGGAAGACATTTCCTTTGGCCCTATAGTCTTCAAAGGGATCAGAAACATCTGTTCTCAGATTCCACAGTAATAAGGCTAGCAAAGATATCCACGAAATACAGATGTAACTTTCTGACATGAATTAACAGAACACTAAGCAGTTTCTCAGAAAGCTTCTTTCCAGATTTCATCTGAGGATATTTCCTTTTTCACCATAGCCCTCTATGGGCTTCCAAATATCACTTTGCCAATTCCACAAGAAGTGTCTTAGCGAAAGGCTTCTTGAGGGGAAAGCTGTAACTCTGTGAGATGATTTCTCAGAACGCAAAGAAGTTTCTCAGAAAGCTTCTTTCTCTTTGTTATCGGAGGATATTTCCTTTGGCCCTATAGTCTTCAATGGGATCCGAAATATCTGTTCTCAGATTCCACAGAAATAAGGCTAGCAAAGAGATCCACGAATTACAGATGTAACTCTGTGAGATGAATGAACAGAACACTAAGCAGTTTCTCAGAAAGCTTCTTTCCAGATTTCATCTGAGGATATTTCCTTTTTCACCATAGCCCTCTATGGGCTTCCAAATATCACTTTGCCAATTCCACAAGAAGTGTCTTAGCGAAAGGCTTCTTGAGGGGAAAGCTGTAACTCTGTGAGATGATTTCTCAGAACGCAAAGAAGTTTCTCAGAAAGCTTCTTTCTCTTTGTTATCGGAGGATATTTCCTTTGGCCCTATAGTCTTCAAAGGGATTCGAAATGTCTGTTCTCAGATTCCACAGAAATAAGGCTAGCAAAGAGATCCACGAAATACAGATGTAACTGTGAGATGAATGAACAGAACACTAAGCAGTTTCTCAGAAAGCTTCTTTCCAGATTTCATCTGAGGATATTTCCTTTTTCACCATAGCCCTCTATGGGCTTCCCAATATCACTTTGCCAATTCCACAGGAAGTGTCTTAGCGAAAGGCTTCTTGAGGGGAAAGCTGTAACTCTGGGAGATGATTTCACAGAACACAAAGAAGTTTCTCAGAAAGCTTCTTTCTCTTTGTTATCGGAAGACATTTCCTTTGGCTCTATAGTCTTCAATGGGATCCGGAATATCTGCTCTCAGATTCCACAGAAATAAGGCTAGCAAAGATATCCACGAAATACAGATGTAACTCTGTGACATGAATTAACAGAACACTAAGCAGTTTCTCAGAAAGCTTCTTTCCAGATTTCATCTGATGATATTTCCTTTTTCACCATTGCCCACTAAGGTCTTCCAAATATCACTTTGCCAATTCCACAAGAAGTGTCTTAGGGAAAGGCTCCTTGAGGGGAAAGCTGTAAATCTGTGAGATGATTTCACAGAACACAAAGAAGTTTCTAAAAAAGCTTCTTTATCTTTGTAATCGAAGGATATTTCCTTTGTCCCTAGAGTCTTCAAAGGGATCTGAAATACCTGTTCTCAGATTCCACAGAAATAAGGCTAGCAAAGAGATCCACGAAATACAGATGTAACTCTGTGAGATGAATTAACAGAACACTAAGGAGTTTCTCAGAAAGCTTCTTTCCAGATTTCATCTGAGGATATTTCCTTTTTCACCGTAGCCCTCTACGGGCTTCCAAATATCACTTTGCCAGTTACACAAGAACTGTCTTAGCGAAAGGCTTCTTGAGAGGAAAGCTGTAACTCTGGGAGATGATTTCACAGAACACAAAGAAGTTTCTCAGAAAGCTTCTTTCTCTTTGTAATCAGAGGATATTTCCTTTGGCCCTATAGTCTTCAAAGGGATCTGAAATACCTTTTCTCAGATTCCACAGAACTAAGGCTAGCAAAGAGATCCACGAAATACAGATGTAACTCTGTGAGATGCATTAACAGAACACTAAGCAGTTTCTCAGAAAGCTTCTTTCCAGATTTCATCTGAGGATATTTCCTTTTTCACCATAGCCCTCTACGGGCTTTCAAATATCACTTTGCCAATTCCACAAGAACTCTCTTGGCGAAAGGCTTCTTGAGGGGAGAGCTGTAACTCTGTGAGATGATTTCACAGAACACAAAGAAGTTTCTCAGAAAGCTTCTTTCTCTTTGTTATCGGAGGATATTTCCTTTGGCCCTGTAGTCATCAAAGGGATCCGAAATATCTGTTCTCAGATTCAACAGAAATAAGGCTAGCAAAGATATCCACGAAATAATGATGTAACTCTGTGAGATGAATTAACAGAACACTAAGCAGTTTCTCAGAAAGCTTCTTTCCAGATTTCATCTGAGGATATTTCCTTTTTCACCATAGCCCTCTATGGGATTCCAAATATCACATTGCCAATTCCACAAGAAGTGTCTTAGCGAAAGGCTTCTTGAGGGGAAAGCTGTAACTCTGTGAGATGATTTCACAGAACACAAAGAAGTTTCTCAGAAAGCTTCTTTCTCTTTGTAATCAGAGGATATTTCCTTTGGCCCTTTAGTATTCAAAGGGATCTGAAATACCTGTTCTCAGATTCCACAGAAATAAGGCTAGCAAAGAGATCCACGAAATACAGATGTAACTCTGTGAGATGAATTAACAGAACACTAAGCAGTTTCTCAGAAAGCTTTTTTCCAGATTTCATCTGAGGATGTTTCCTTTTTCACCATAGCCCTCTAAGGCCTTCCAAATATCTCTTTGCCAATTCCACAAGAACTCTCTCAGCCTAAGGCTTCTTGAGGGGAAAGCTGTAACTCTGTGAGATGATTTCACAGAACACAAAGAAGTTTCTCAGAAAGCTTCTTTCTCTTTGTTATCGGAGGATATTTCCTTTGGCCCTGTAGTCTTCAAAGAGATCCGAAATATCTGTTCTCAGATTCCACATAAATAAGGCTAGCAAAGATATCCACGAAATACAGATGTAACTCTGTGAGATGAATTAACAGAACACTAAGCAGTTTCTCAGAAAGCTTCTTTCCAGATTTCATCTGAGGATATTTGCTTTTTCACCATAGCCCTCTATGGGCTTCCAAATATCACTTTGCCAATTCCACAAGAACTGTCTTAGCGAAAGGCTTCTTGAGGGGAAAGCTGTAACTCTGTGAGATGATTTCAGAGAACACAAAGAAGTTTCTCAGAAAGCTTCTATCTCTTTGTTATTGGAAGACATTTCCTTTGGCTCTATAATCTTCAATTGGATCCGAAATATCTGTTCTCAGATTCCACAGAAATAAGGCTAGCAAAGAGATCCACGAAATACAGGTGTAACTCTATGAGATGAATTAACAGAACACTAAGCAGTTTCTCAGAAAGCTTCTTTACAGATTTCATCTGATGATATTTCCTTTTTCACCATTGCCCTCTATGGGCTTCCAAATATCACTTTGCCAATTCCACAAGAACTGTCTTAGCGAAAGGCTTCTTGAGGGGAAAGCTGTAACTCTGTGAGATGATTTCACAGAACACAAAGAAGTTTCTAAGAAAGCTTCTTTCTCTTTGTAATCAGAGGATATTTCCTTTGTCCCTATAGTCTTCAAAGGGATCTGATATACCTGTTCTCAGATTCCACAGAAATAAGGCTAGAAAAGCGATCCACGAAATACAGATGTAACTCTGTGAGATGAATGAACAGAACACTAAGCAGTTTCTCAGAAAGCTTCTTTCCAGATTTCACCTGAGGATATTTCCTTTTTCACCATAGCCCTCTAGGGGCTTCCCAATATCACTTTGCCAATTCCACAAGAACTGTCTTAGCGAAAGGCTTCTTGAGGGGAAAGCTGTAACTCTGGGAGATGATTTCACAGAACACAAGGAAGTTTCTCAGAAAGCTTCAATCTCTTTGTTATCGGAGGTTATTTCCTTTGGCCCTATAGTCTTCAAAGGGATCAGAAACATCTGTTCTCAGATTCCACAGTAATAAGGCTAGCAAAGATATCCACGAAATACAGATGTAACTTTCTGACATGAATTAACAGAACACTAAGCAGTTTCTCAGAAAGCTTCTTTCCAGATTTCATCTGAGGATATTTCCTTTTTCACCATAGCCCTCTATGGGCTTCCAAATATCACTTTGCCAATTTCACAAGAACTGTCTTAGCGAAAGGCTTCTTGAGGGGAAAGCTGTAACTCTGTGAGATGATTTCTCAGAACGCAAAGAAGTTTCTCAGAAAGCTTCTTTCTCTTTGTTATCGGAGGATATTTCCTTTGGCCCTATAGTCTTCAAAGGGATCCGAAATATCTGTTCTCAGATTCCACAGAAATAAGGCTAGCAAAGAGATCCACGAAATACAGATGTAACTCTGTGAGATGAATGAACAGAACACTAAGCAGTTTCTCAGAAAGCTTCTTTCCAGATTTCATCTGAGGATATTTCCTTTTTCACCATAGCCCTCTATGGGCTTCCAAATATCACTTTGCCAATTCCACAGGAAGTGTCTTAGCGAAAGGCTTCTTGAGCGGAAAGTTGTAACTCTGGGAGATGATTTCACAGAACACAAAGAAGTTTCTCAGAAAGCTTCTTTCTCTTTGTTATCGGAAGACATTTCCTTTGGCTCTATAGTCTTCAATGGGATCCGGAATATCTGCTCTCAGATTCCACAGAAATAAGGCTAGCAAAGATATCCACGAAATACAGATGTAACTCTGTGACATGAATTAACAGAACACTAAGCAGTTTCTCAGAAAGCTTCTTTCCAGATTTCATCTGATGATATTTCTTTTTTCACCATTGCCCTCTAAGGTCTTCCATATATCACTTTGCCAATTCCACAAGAAGTGTCTTAGGGAAAGGCTTCTTGAGGGGAAAGCTGTAAATCTGTGAGATGATTTCACAGAACACAAAGAAGTTTCTAAAAAAGCTTCTTTCTCTTTGTAATCGAAGGATATTTCCTTTCTCCCTATAGTCTTCAAAGGGATCTGAAATACCTGTTCTCAGATTCCACAGAAATAAGGCTAGCAAAGAGATCCACGTAATACAGATGTAACTCTGTGAGATGAATTAACAGAACACTAAGCAGTTTCTCAGAAAGCCTCTTTCCAGATTTCATCTGAGGATATTTCCTTTTTCACCATAGCCCTCTATGGGCTTCCAAATATCACTTTGCCAATTCCACAAGAACTGTCTTAGTGAAAGGCTTCTTGAGGGGAAAGCTGTAACTCTGTGAGATGATTTAACAGAACACAAAGAAGTTTCTCAGAAAGCTTCTTTCTCTTTGTTATCAGAGGTTATTTCCTTTGGCCCTATAGTCTTCAAAGGGATCCGAAATATCTGTTCTAAGATTCCACAGAAATAAGGCTAGCAAAGAGATCCACGAAATACAGATGTAACTCTGTGAGATGAATTAACAGAACACTAAGCAGTTTCTCAGAAAGCTTCTTTCCAGATTTCATCTGAGGATATTTCCTTTTTCACCATAGCCCCCTATGGGATTCCAAATATCACTTTGCCACTTCCACAAGTACTGTCGTAGCGAAAGGCTTCTTGAGGGGAAAGCTGTAACTCTGTGAGATGATTTCTCAGAACGCAAAGAAGTTTCTCAGAAAGCTTCTTTCTCTTTGTTATCGGAGGATATTACCTTTGGCCCTATAGTCTTCAAAGGGATCCGAAATATCTGTTCTCAGATTCCACAGAAATAAGGCTAGCAAAGAGATCCACGAAATACAGATGTAACTCTGTGAGATGAATTAACAGAACACTAAGCAGTTTCTCAGAAAGCTTCTTTCCAGATTTCATCTGAGGATATTTCCTTTTTCACCATAGCCCTCTATGGGCTTCCAAATATCACTTTGCCAATTCCACAAGAACTGTCTTAACGAAAGGCTTCTTGAGGGGAAAGCTGTAACTCTGTGAGATGATTTCACGGAACACAAAGAAGTTTCTCAGAAAGCTTCTTTCTCTTTGTTATCGGAGGATATTTCCTTTGGCCCTATAGTCTTCAAAGGGATTTGAAATGTCTGTTCTCAGATTCCACAGAAATAAGGCTAGCAAAGATATCCACGAAATACAGATGTAACTCTGTGAGATGAATTAACAGAATACTAAGCAGTTTCTCAGAAAGCTTCTTTCCAGATTTCATCTGAGGATATTTCCTTTTTCACCATAGCCCTCTATGGGCTTCCAAATATCACTTTGCTACTTCCACAAGAACTGTCTTAGCGAAAGGCTTCTTGAGGGGAAAGCTGTAACTCTGTGAGATGATTTCTCAGAACGCAAAGAAGTTTCTCAGAAAGCTTCTTTCTCTTCGTTATCGGAGGATATTTCCTTTGGCCCCATAGTCTTTAAAGGGATCCGAAATATCAGTTCTCAGATTCCACAGAAATAAGGCTAGCAAAGAGATCCACGAAATACAGATGTAACTCTGTGAGATGAATTAACAGAACACTAAGGAGTTTCTCAGAAAGCTTCTTTCCAGATTTCATCTGAGGATATTTCCTTTTTCACCATAGCCCTCTACGGGCTTCCAAATATCACTTTGCCAGTTCCACAAGAACTGTCTTAGCGAAAGGCTTCTTGAGAGGAAAGCTGTAACTCTGGGAGATGATTTCACAGAACACAAAAAGTTTCTCAGAAAGCTTCTTTCTCTTTGTAATCAGAGGATATTTCCTTTGGCCCTATAGTCTTCAACGGGATCTGAAATACCTGTTCTCAGATTCCACAGAAATAAGGCTAGCAAAGAGATCCACGAAATACAGATGTAACTCTGTGAGATGCATTAACAGAACACTAAGCAGTTTCTCAGAAAGCTTCTTTCCAGATTTCATCTGAGGATATTTCCTTTTTCACCATAGCCCTCTAAGGCCTTCCAAATATCACTTTGCCAATTCCACAAGAACTCTCTCAGCCTAAGGCTTCTTGAGGGGAAAGCTGTAACTCTGTGAGATGATTTCACAGAACACAAAGAAGTTTCTCAGAAAGCTTCTTTCTCTTTGTTATCGGAGGATATTTCCTTTGGCCCTGTAGTCTTCAAAGGGATCCGAAATATCTGTTCTCAGATTCCACATAAATAAGGCTAGCAAAGATATCCACGAAATACAGATGTAACTCTGTGAGATGAATTAACAGAACACTAAGCAGTTTCTCAGAAAGCTTCTTTCCAGATTTCATCTGAGGATATTTGCTTTTTCACCATAGCCCTCTATGGGCTTCCAAATATCACTTTGCCAATTCCACAAGAACTGTCTTAGCGAAAGGCTTCTTGAGGGGAAAGCTGTAACTCTGTGAGATGATTTCAGAGAACACAAAGAAGTTTCTCAGAAAGCTTCTATCTCTTTGTTATTGGAAGACATTTCCTTTGGCTCTATAGTCTTCAATGGGATCCGAAATATCTGTTCTCAGATTCCACAGAAATAAGGCTAGCAAAGATATCCACGAAATACAGGTGTAACTCTATGAGATGAATTAACAGAACACTAAGCAGTTTCTCAGAAAGCTTCTTTACAGATTTCATCTGATGATATTTCCTTTTTCACCATTGCCCTCTATGGGCTTCCAAATATCACTTTGCCAATTCCACAAGAACTGTCTTAGCGAAAGGCTTCTTGAGGGGAAAGCTGTAACTCTGTGAGATGATTTCACAGAACACAAAGAAGTTTCTAAGAAAGCTTCTTTCTCTTTGTAATCAGAGGATATTTCCTTTGTCCCTATAGTCTTCAAAGGGATCTGATATACCTGTTCTCAGATTCCACAGAAATAAGGCTAGAAAAGCGATCCACGAAATACAGATGTAACTCTGTGAGATGAATGAACAGAACACTAAGCAGTTTCTCAGAAAGCTTCTTTCCAGATTTCACCTGAGGATATTTCCTTTTTCACCATAGCCCTCTAGGGGCTTCCCAATATCACTTTGCCAATTCCACAAGAACTGTCTTAGCGAAAGGCTTCTTGAGGGGAAAGCTGTAACTCTGTGAGATGATTTCTCAGAACGCAAAGAAGTTTCTCAGAAAGCTTCTTTCTCTTTGTTATCGGAGGATATTTCCTTTGGCCCTATAGTCTTCAATGGGATCCGAAATATCTGTTCTCAGATTCCACAGAAATAAGGCTAGCAAAGAGATCCACGAAATACAGATGTAACTCTGTGAGATGAATTAACAGAACACTAAGCAGTTTCTCATAAAGCTTCTTTCCAGATTTCATCTGAGGATAATTCCTTTTTCACCATAGCCCTCTATGGGCTTCCAAATATCACTTTGCCAATTCCACAAGAAGTGTCTTATCGAAAGGCTTCTTGAGGGGAAAGCTGTAACTCTGTGAGATGATTTCACCGAACACATAGAAGTTTCTCAGAAAGCTTCTTTCTCTTTGTAATCAGATGATATTTCCTTTGGACCTTTAGTCTTCAAAGGGATCTGAAATACCTGTTCTCAGATTCCACAGAAATAAGGCTAGCAAAGAGATCCACGAAATACAGATGTAACTCTGTGAGATGAATTAACAGAACACTAAGCAGTTTCTCAGAAAGCTTCTTTCCAGATTTCATCTGAGGATATTTCCTTTTTCACCATAGCCCTCTAAGTGCTTCCAAATATCACTTTGCCAATTCCACAAGAACTGTCTTAGCGAAAGGCTTCTTGAGGGGGAAGCTGTAACTCTGGTAGATGATTTCACAGAACACAAAGAAGTGTCTCAGAAAGCTTCTTTCTCTTTGTTATCAGAGGATATTTCCTTTGGCCCTATAATCTTCAAAGGGATCTGAAATACCTGTTCTCAGATTCCACAGAAATAAAGCTACCAAAGAGATCCACGAAACACAGATGTAATTCTGTGAAATGAATTAACAGAGCACTAAGCAGTTTCTCGGAAAGCTTCTTTCCAGATTTCTTCTGAGGATATTTCCTTTTTCACCATAGCCCTCTATGGGCTTTCAAATATCACTTTGCCAATTCCAGAAGAACTGTCTTAGCGAAAGGCTTCTTGAGGGGAAAGCTGTAACTCTGTGAGATGATTTCACAGAAAACAAAGAAGTTTCTCAGAAAGATTCCTTCTCTTTTTTATCGGAGTATATTTCCTTTGGCCCTATAGTCTTCAAAGGGATCCGAAATATCTGTTCTCAGATTCCACAGAAATAATGCTGGCAAAGAGATCCACGAAATACAGATGTAACTCTGTGAGATGAATTAACAGAACACTAAGCAGTTTCTCAGAAAGCTTCTTTCCAGATTTCATCTGAGGAAATTTCCTTTTTCACCATAGCCCTCTAGGGGCTTCCAAATATCACTTTGCCAATTTCACAAGAACTGTCTTAGTGAAAGGCTTCTTGAGGGGAAATCTGTAACTCTGTGAGATGATTTCACAGAACACAAAGAAGTTTCTCAGAAAGCTTCTTTCTCTTTGTAATCGGAAGATATTTCCTTTGGCCCTGTAGTCTTCAATGGGATCCGAAATATCTGCTCTCAGATTCCACAGAAATAAGGCTAGCAAAGAGATCCACGAAATACAGATGTAACTCTGTGACATGAATTAACAGAACACTAAGCAGTTTCTCAGAAAGCTTCTTTACAGATTTCATCTGGTGATATTTCCTTTTTCACCATTGCCCTCTATGGGCTTCCAAATATCACTTTGCCAATTCCACAAGAACTGTCTTAGCGAAACGCTTCTTTAGGGGAAAGCTGAAACTCTGTGAGATGATTTCACAGAACACAAAGAAGTTTCTAAAAAAGCTTCTTTCTCTTTGTAATCGAAGGATATTTCCTTTGTCCCTATAGTCTTCAAAGGGATCTGAAATACCTGTTCTCAGATTCCACAGAAATAAGGCTAGCAAAGAGATCCACGAAATACAGATGTAACTCTGTGAGATGAATTAACAGAACACTAAGCAGTTTCTCAGAAAGCCTCTTTCCAGATTTCATCTGAGGATATTTCCTTTTTCACCATAGCCCTCTATGGGCTTCCAAATATCACTTTGCCAATTCCACAAGAACTGTCTTAGCGAAAGGCTTCTTGAGGGGAAAGCTGTAACTCTGTGAGATGATTTCTCAGAACGCAAAGAAGTTTCTCAGAAAGCTTCTTTCTCTTTGTTATCGGAGGATATTTCCTTTGGCCCCATAGTCTTCAATGGGATCCGAAATATCTGTTCTCAGTTTCCACAGAAATAAGGCTAGCAAAGAGATCCACGAAATACAGATGTAACTCTGTGAGATGAATTAACAGAACACTAAGCAGTTTCTCAGAAAACTTCTTTCCAGATTTCATCTGAGGATATTTCCTTTTTCACCATAGCCCTCTGTGGGCTTCCAAATATCACTTTGCCAGTTCCACAAGAACTGTCTTAGCGAAAGGCTTCTTGAGAGGAAAGCTGTACCTCTGGGAGATGATTTCATAGAACACAAAGAAGTTTCTCACAAAGCTTCTTTTTCTTTGTAATCAGAGGATATTTCCTTTGTCCCTATAGTCTTCAAAGGGATCTGAAATACCTGTTCTCAGATTCCACAGAAATAAGGCTAGCAAAGAGATCCACGAAATACAGATGTAACTCTGTGAGATGAATTAACAGAACACTAAGCAGTTTCTCAGAAAGCTTCTTTCCAGATTTCATCTGAGGATATTTCCGTTTTCACCACAGCCCTCTATGGGCCTCCAAATATCACTTTGCCAATTCCACAAGAACTGTCTTAGCGAAAGACTTCTTGAGGGGAAAGATGTAACTCTGTGAGATGATTTCACAGAACACAAAGAAGTTTCTCAGAAAGCTTCTTTCTCTTTGTTATCGGAGGTTATTTCCTTTGGCCCTATAGTCTTCAAAGGGATCCGAAATATCTGTTCTCAGATTCCACAGAAATAAGGCTAGCAAAGATATCCACGAAATACAGATGTAACTCTGTGAGATGAATTAACAGAACACTACGCACTTTCTCAGAAAGCTTCTTTCCAGATTTCATCTGAGGATATTTCCTTTTTCACCATAGCCCTCTATGGGATTCCAAATATCACTTTGCCAATTCCACAAGAACTGTCTTAGCGAAAGGCTTCTTGAGGGGAAAGCTGTAACTCTGTGAGATGATTTCTCAGAACGCAAAGAAGTTTCTCAGAAAGCTTCTTTCTCTTTGTTATCGGAGGATATTTCCTTTGGCCCTATAGTCTTCAAAGGGATCCGAAATATCTGTTCTCAGATTCCACAGAAATAAGGCTAGCAAAGTGATCCACGAAATACAGATGTAACTCTGTGAGATGAATTAACAGAACACTAAGCAGTTTCTCAGAAAGCTTCTTTCCAGATTTCATATGAGGATATTTCCTTTTTCAACATAGCCCTCTATGGGCTTCCAAATATCACTTTGCCAGTTCCACAAGAACTGTCTTAGCGAAAGGCTTCTTGAGGGGAAAGCTGTAACTCTGTGAGATGATTTCATAGAACACAAAGAAGTTTCTCAGAAAGCTTCTTTCTCTTTGTTATCGGAGGATATTTCCTTTGGCCCTATAATCTTCAAAGGGATTCGAAATGTCTGTTCTCAGATTCCACAGAAATAAGGCTAGCAAAGATATCCACGAAATACAGATGTAACTCTGTGAGATGAATTAACAGAACACTAAGCAGTTTCTCAGAGAGCTTCTTTCCAGGTTTCATCTGAGGATATTTCCTTTTTCACCATAGCCCTCTATGGGCTTCCAAATATCACTTTGCCACTTCCACAAGAACTGTCTTAGCGAAAGGCTTCTTGAGGGGAAAGCTGTAACTCTGTGAGATGATTTCTCTGAACGCAAAGAAGTTTCTCAGAAAGCTTCTTTCTCTTCGTTATCGGAGGATATTTCCTTTGGCCCCATAGTCTCCAATGGGATCCGAAATATCAGTTCTCAGATTCCACAGAAATAAGGCTAGCAAAGAGATCCAAGAAATACAGATGTAACTCTGTGAGATGAATTAACAGAACACTAAGCAGTTTCTCAGAAAGCTTCTTTCCAGATTTCATCTGAGGATATTTCCTTTTTCACCATAGCCCTCTATGGGCTTCCAAATATCACTTTGCCAATTCCACAAGAACTGTCTTAGCGAAAGGATACTTGAGGGGAAAGCTGTAACTCTGTGAGATGATTTCACAGAACACAAAGAAGTTTCTCAGAAAGCTTCTTTCTCTTTGTTATCGGAGGATATTTCCTTTGGCCCTATAGTCTTCAAAGGGATTAGAAATGTCTGTTCTCAGATTCCACAGAAAAAAGGTTAGCAAAGATATCCACGAAATACAGATGTAACTCTGTGAGATGAATTAACAGAACACTAAGCAGTTTCTCAGAAAGATTCTTTCCAAGTTTCATCTGAGGATATTTCCTTTTTCACCATAGCCCTCTACGGGCTTCCAAATATCACTTTGCCAGTTCCACAAGAACTGTCTTAGCGAAAGGCTTCTTGAGAGGAAAGCTGTAACTCTGGGAGATGATTTCACAGAACACAAAGAAGTTTCTCAGAAAGCTTCTTTCTCTTTGTTATCGGAGGATATTTCCTTTGGCCCTATAGTCTTCAAAGGTATCTGAAATACCTTTTTTCAGATTCCACAGAAATAAGGCTAGCAAAGAGATCCACGAAATACAGATGTAACACTGTGAGATGAATTAACAGAACACTAAGCAGTTTCTCAGAAAGCTTCTTTCCAGATTTCATCTGAGGATATTTCCTTTTTCACCATAGCCCTCTAAGTGCTTCCAAATATCACTTTGCCAATTCCACAAGAACTGTCTTAGCGAAAGGCTTCTTGAGGGGAAAGCTGTAACTCTGTGAGATGATTTCACAGAACACAAAGAAGTTTCTCAGAAAGCTTCTTTCTCTTTGTTATCGGAGGATATTTCCTTTGTCCCTACAGTCTTCAAAGGGATTCGAAATGTCTGTTCTCAGATTCCACAGAAAAAAGGCTAGCAAAGAGATCCACGAAATACAGATGTAACTCTGTGAGATGAATTAACAGAACACTAAGCAGTTTCTCAGAAAGCTTCTTTCCATATTTCATCTGAGGATATTTCCTTTTTCACCATAGCCCTCTATGGGCTTCCAAATATCACTTTGCCAATTCCAAAAGAACTGTCTTAGTGAAAGGCTTCTTGAGGGGAAAGCTGTAACTCTGTGAGATGATTTCTCAGAACGCAAAGAAGTTTCTCAGAAAGCTTCTTTCTCTTTGTTATCGGAGGATATTTCCTTTGGCCCCATAGTCTTCAATGGGATCCGAAATATCTGTTCTCAGATTCCACAGAAATAAGGCTAGCAAAGAGATCCACGAAATACAGATGTAACTCTGTGAGATGAATTAACCGAACACTAAGCAGTTTCTCAGAAAGCTTCTTTCCAGATTTCATCTGAGGATATTTCCTTTTTCACCATAGCCCTCTATGGGCTTCCAAATATCACTTTGCCAGTTCAAAAAGAACTGTCTTAGCGAAAGGCTTCTTGAGAGGAAAGCTGTACCTCTGGGACATGATTTCATAGAACACAAAGAAGTTTCTCAGAAAGCTTCTTTTTCTTTGTAATCAGAGGATATTTCTTTTGTCCCTATAGTCTTCAAAGGGATCTGAAATACCTGTTCTCAGATTCCAGAGAAATAAGGCTAGCAAAGAGATCCACGAAATACAGATGTAACTCTGTGAGATAAATTAACAGAACACTAAGCAGTTTCTCAGAAAGCTTCTTTCCAGATTTCATCTGAGGATATTTCCTTTTTCACCACAGCCCTCTATGGGCCTTCAAATATCACTTTGCCAATTCCAAAAGAACTGTCTTAGCGAAAGACTTCTTGAGGGGAAAGATGTAACTCTGTGAGATGATTTCACAGAACACAAAGAAGTTTCTAAGAAAGCTTCTTTCTCTTTGTAATCGGAGGATATTTCCTTTGTCCCTACAATCTTCAAAGGGATTCGAAATATCTGTTCTCAGATTCCACAGAAAAAAGGCTAGCAAAAATATCCACGAAATGCAGATGTAACTCTGTGAGATGAATTAACAGAACACTAAGCAGTTTCTGAGAAAGCTTCTTTCCAGATTTCATCTGAGTATATTTCCTTTTTCACCATAGCCCTCTATGGGCTTCCAAATATCACTTTGCCAATTCCACAAAAACTGTCTTAGCGAAAGGCTTCTTGAGGGGAAAGCTGTAACTCTGTGAGATGATTTCTCAGAACGCAAAGAAGTTTCTCAGAATGCTTCTTTCTCTTTGTTATCGGAGGATATTTCCTTTGGCCCCATAGTCTTCAATGGGATCCGAAATATCTGTTCTCAGTTTCCACAGAAATAAGGCTAGCAAAGAGATCCACGAAATACAGATGTAACTCTGTGAGATGAATTAACAGAACACTAAGCAGTTTCTCAGAAAACTTCTTTCCAGATTTCATCTGAGGATATTTCCTTTTTCACCATAGCCCTCTATGGGCTTCCAAATATCACTTTGCCAGTTCCACAAGAACTGTCTTAGCGAAAGGCTTCTTGAGAGAAAAGCTGTACCTCTGGGAGATGATTTCATAGAACACAAAGAAGTTTCTCAGAAAGCTTCTTTTTCTTTTAATCAGAGGATATTTCCTTTGTCCCTATAGTCTTCAAAGGGATCTGAAATACCTGTTCTCAGATTCCACAGAAATAAGGCTAGCAAAGAGATCCACGAAATACAGATGTAACTCTGTGAGATGAATTAACAGAACATTAAGCAGTTTCTCAGAAAGCTTCTTTCCAGATTTCATCTGAGGATATTTCCTTTTTCACCACAGCCCTCTATGGGCCTCCAAATATCACTTTGCCAATTCCACAAGAACTGTCTTAGCGAAAGACTTCTTGAGGGGAAAGATGTAACTCTGTGAGATGATTTCACAGAACACAAAGAAGTTTCTCAGAAAGCTTCTTTCTCTTTGTTATCGGAGGTTATTTCCTTTGGCCCTATAGTCTTCAAAGGGATCCGAAATATCTGTTCTCAGATTCCACAGAAATAAGGCTAGCAAAGATATCCACGAAATACAGATGTAACTCTGTGAGATGAATTAACAGAACACTAAGCACTTTCTCAGAAAGCTTCTTTCCAGATTTCATCTGAGGATATTTCCTTTTTCACCATAGCCCTCTATGGGATTCCAAATATCACTTTGCCAATTCCACAAGAACTGTC
Organism: Macaca nemestrina; assembly: GCF_043159975.1. NCBI lineage: Eukaryota > Metazoa > Chordata > Mammalia > Primates > Cercopithecidae > Macaca > Macaca nemestrina. Next base: position 78,471,645 of record NC_092139.1, on the reverse strand, counting down.
TTAGCGAAAGGCTTCTTGAGGGGAAAGCTGTAACTCTGTGAGATGATTTCTCAGAACGCAAAGAAGTTTCTCAGAAAGCTTCTTTCTCTTTGTTATCGGAGGATATTTCCTTTGGCCCTATAGTCTTCAAAGGGATCCGAAATATCTGTTCTCAGATTCCACAGAAATAAGGCTAGCAAAGTGATCCACGAAATACAGATGTAACTCTGTGAGATGAATTAACAGAACACTAAGCAGTTTCTCAGAAAGCTTCTTTCCAGATTTCATCTGAGGATATTTCCTTTTTCACCATAGCCCTCTATGGGCTTCCAAATATCACTTTGCCAGTTCCACAAGAACTGTCTTAGCGAAAGGCTTCTTGAGGGGAAAGCTGTAACTCTGTGAGATGATTTCACAGAACACAAAGAAGTTTCTCAGAAAGCTTCTTTCTCTTTGTTATCGGAGGATATTTCCTTTGGCCCTATAATCTTCGAAGGGATTCGAAATGTCTGTTCTCAGATTCCACAGAAATAAGGCTAGCAAAGATATCCACGAAATAAAGATGTAACTCTGTGAGATGAATTAACAGAACACTAAGCAGTTTCTCAGAGAGCTTCTTTCCAGATTTCATCTGAGGATATTTCCTTTTTCACCATAGCCCTCTATGGGCTTCCAAATATCACTTTGCCACTTCCACAAGAACTGTCTTAGCGAAAGGCTTCTTGAGGGGAAAGCTGTAACTCTGTGAGATGATTTCTCAGAACGCAAAGAAGTTTCTCAGAAAGCTTCTTTCTCTTCGTTATCGGAGGATATTTCCTTTGGCCCCATAGTCTCCAATGGGATCCGAAATATCAGTTCTCAGATTCCACAGAAATAAGGCTAGCAAAGAGATCCACGAAATACAGATGTAACTCTGTGAGATGAATTAACAGAACACTAAGCAGTTTCTCAGAAAGCTTCTTTCCAGATTTCATCTGAGGATATTTCCTTTTTCACCATAGCCCTCTACGGGCTTCCAAATATCACTTTGCCAGTTCCACAAGAACTGTCTTAGCGAAAGGCTTCTTGAGAGGAAAGCTGTAACTCTGGGAGATGATTTCACAGAACACAAAGAAGTTTCTCAGAAAGCTTCTTTCTCTTTGTAATCAGATGATATTTCCTTTGGACCTTTAGTCTTCAAAGGGATCTGAAATACCTGTTCTCAGATTCCACAGAAATAAGGCTAGCAAAGAGATCCACGAAATACAGATGTAACTCTGTGAGATGAATTAACAGAACACTAAGCAGTTTCTCAGAAAGCTTCATTCCAGATTTCATCTGAGGATATTTCCTTTTTCACCATAGCCCTCTAAGTGCTTCCAAATATCACTTTGCCAATTCCACAAGAACTGTCTTAGCGAAAGGCTTCTTGAGGGGAAAGCTGTAACTCTGGTAGATGATTTCACAGAACACAAAGAAGTGTCTCAGAAAGCTTCTTTCTCTTTGTAATCGGAGGATATTTCCTTTGGCCCTATAATCTTCAAAGGGATCTGAAATACCTGTTCTCAGATTCCACAGAAATAAAGCTACCAAAGAGATCCACGAAACACAGATGTAATTCTGTGAAATGAATTAACAGAGCACTAAGCAGTTTCTCAGAAAGCTTCTTTCCAGATTTCTTCTGAGGATATTTCCTTTTTCACCATAGCCCTCTATGGGCTTTCAAATATCACTTTGCCAATTCCAGAAGAACTGTCTTAGCGAAAGGCTTCTTGAGGGGAAAGCTGTAACTCTGTGAGATGATTTCACAGAAAACAAAGAAGTTTCTCAGAAAGCTTCCTTCTCTTTTTTATCGGAGTATATTTCCTTTGGCCCTATAGTCTTCAAAGGGATCCGAAATATCTGTTCTCAGATTCCACAGAAATAATGCTGGGAAAGAGATCCACGAAATACAGATGTAACTCTGTGAGATGAATTGACAGAACACTAAGCAGTTTCTCAGAAAGCTTCTTTCCAGATTTCATCTGAGGAAATTTCCTTTTTCACCATAACCCTCTAGGGGCTTCCAAATATCACTTTGCCAATTTCACAAGAACTGTCTTAGTGAAAGGCTTCTTGAGGGGAAATCTGTAACTCTGTGAGATGATTTCACAGAACACAAAGAAGTTTCTCAGAAAGCTTCTTTCTCTTTGTAATCGGAATACATTTCCTTTGGCCCTGTAGTCTTCAATGGGATCCGAAATATCTGCTCTCAGATTCCACAGAAATAAGGCTAGCAAAGAGATCCACGAAATACAGATGTAACTCTGTGACATGAATTAACAGAACACTAAGCAGTTTCTCAGAAAGCTTCTTTACAGATTTCATCTGGTGATATTTCCTTTTTCACCATTGCCCTCTATGGGCTTCCAAATATCACTTTGCCAATTCCACAAGAACTGTCTTAGCGAAACGCTTCTTTAGGGGAAAGCTGAAACTCTGTGAGATGATTTCACAGAACACAAAGAAGTTTCTAAAAAAGCTTCTTTCTCTTTGTAATCGAAGGATATTTCCTTTGTCCCTATAGTCTTCAAAGGGATCTGAAATACCTGTTCTCAGATTCCACAGAAATAAGGCTAGCAAAGAGATCCACGAAATACAGATGTAACTCTGTGAGATGAATTAACAGAACACTAAGCAGTTTCTCAGAAAGCCTCTTTCCAGATTTCATCTGAGGATATTTCCTTTTTCACCATAGCCCTCTATGGGATTCCAAATATCACTTTGCCAATTCCACAAGAACTGTCTTAGCGAAAGGATTCTTGAGGGGAAAGCTGTAACTCTGTGAGATGATTTCTCAGAACACAAAGAAGTTTCTCAGAAAGCTTCTTTCTCTTTGTTATCGGAGGATATTTCCTTTGGCCCTATAGTCTTCAAAGGGATCCGAAATATCTGTTCTCAGATTCCACAGAAATAAGGCTAGCAAAGAGATCCAAGAAATACAGATGTAACTCTGTGAGATGAATTAACAGAACACTAAGCAGTTTCTCAGAAAGCTTCTTTCCAGATTTCATCTGAGGATATTTCCTTTTTCACCATAGCCCTCTATGGGCTTCCAAATATCACTTTGCCAATTACACAAGAACTGTCTTAGCGAAAGGCTACTTGAAGGGAAAGCTGTAACTCTGTGAGATGATTTCACAGAACACAAAGAAGTTTCTCAGAAAGCTTCTTTCTCTTTGTTATCGGAGGATATTTCCTTTGGCCCTATAGTCTTCAAAGGGATTAGAAATGTCTGTTCTCAGATTCCACAGAAAAAAGGCTAGCAAAGATATCCACGAAATACAGATGTAACTCTGTGAGATGAATTAACAGAACACTAAGCAGTTTCTCAGAAAGATTCTTTCCAGGTTTCATCTGAGGATATTTCCTTTTTCACCATAGCCCTCTACGGGCTTCCAAATATCACTTTGCCAGTTCCACAAGAACTGTCTTAGCGAAAGGCTTCTTGAGAGGAAAGCTGTAACTCTGGGAGATGATTTCACAGAACACAAAGAAGTTTCTCAGAAAGCTTCTTTCTCTTTGTAATCAGAGGATATTTCCTTTGGCCCTATAGTCTTCAAAGGGATCTGAAATACCTGTTCTCAGATTCCACAGAAATAAGGCTAGCAAAGGGATCATCGAAATACAGATGTAACTCTGTGAGATGAATGAACAGAACACTAAGCAGTTTCTCAGAAAGCTTCTTTCCAGATTTCATCTGAGGATGTTTCCTTTTTCACCATAGCCCTCTAAGGGCTTCCAAATACACTTTGCCAATTCCACAAGAACTCTCTTAGCCTAAGGCTTCTTGAGGGGAAAGCTGTAACTCTGTGAGATGATTTCACAGAACACAAAGAAGTTTCTCAGAAAGCTTCTTTCTCTTTGTTATCGGAGGATATTTCCTTTGGCCCTGTAGTCTTCAAAGGGATCCGAAATATCTGTTCTCAGATTCCACAGAAATAAGGCTAGCAATGATATCCACGAAATACAGATGTAACTCTGTGAGATGAATTAACAGAACACTAAGCAGTTTCTCAGAAAGCTTCTTTCCAGATTTCATCTGAGGATATTTCCTTTTTCACCATAGCCCACTATGGGCTTCCAAATATCCCTTTGCCAGTTCCACAAGAACTGTCTTAGCGAAAGACTTCTTGAGAGGAAAGCTGTAACTCTGGGAGATGATTTCACAGAACACAAAGAAGTTTCTCAGAAAGCTTCTTTCTCTTTGTAATCAGAGGATATTTCCTTTGGCCCTATAGTCTTCAAAGGGATCTGAAATACCTGTTCTCAGATTCCACAGAAATAAGGCTAGCAAAGAGATCCACGAAATACAGATGTAACTCTGTGAGATGAATTAACAGAACACTAAGCAGTTTCTCAGAAAGCTTCTTTCCAGATTTCATCTGAGGATATTTCCTTTTTCACCATAGCCCTCTATGGGATTCCAAATATCAATTTGCCAATTCCACAAGAACTGTCTTAGAGAAAGGCTTCTTGAGGGGAAAGCTGTAACTCTGTGAGATGATTTCTCAGAACGCAAAGAAGTTTCTCAGAAAGCTTCTTTCTCTTTTTTATCGGAGGATATTTCCTTTGGCCCTATAGTCTTCAATGGGATACGAAATATCTGTTCTCAGATTCCACAGAAATAAGGCTAGCAAAGAGATCCACGACATACAGATGTAACTCTGTGAGATCAATTAACAGAACACTAAGCAGTTTCTCAGAAAGCTTCTTTCCAGATTTCATCTGAGGATATTTCCTTTTTCACCATAGCCCTCTATGGGCTTCCAAATATCACTTTGCCAATTCCACAAGAAGTGTCTTAGCGAAAGGCTTCTTGAGGGGAAAGCTGTAACTCTGTGAGATGATTTCACAGAACACAAAGAAGTTTCTCAGAAAACTTCTTTCTCTTTGTTATCGGAGGATATTTCCTTTGGCCCTATAGTCTTCAAAGGGATTCGAAATGTCTGTTCTCAGATTCCACAGAAATAAGGCTAGCAAAGATATCCACGAAACAGAGATGTAACTCTGTGAGATGAATTAACAGAAGACTAAGCAGTTTCTCAGAAAGCTTCTTTCCAGATTTCATCTGAGGATATTTCCTTTTTCACCATAGCCCTCTATGGGCTTCCAAATATCACTTTGCCAGTTCCACAAGAACTGTCTTAGCGAAAGGCTTCTTGAGGGGAAAGCTGTAAATCTGTGAGATGATTTCACAGAACACAAAGAAGTTTCTCAGAAAGCTTCTATCTCTTTGTTATCGGAAGATATTTCCTTTGGCCCTATAGTCTTCAATGGGATCTGAAATATCTGTTCTCAGATTCCACAGAAATAAGTCTAGCAAAGAAATCCACGAAATACAGATGTAACTCTGTGAGATGAATTTACAGAACACTAAGCAGTTTCTCAGAAAGCTTCTTTCCAGATTTCATCTGAGGATATTCCCTTTTTCACCGTAGCCCTCTAAGGGCTTCCAAATATCACTTGGCCAATTCCACAAGAAGTGTCTTAGCGAAAGGCTTCTTGAGGGGAAAGCTGTAACTCCGTGAGATGATTTGACAGAACACAAAGAAGTTTCTCAGAAAGCTTCTTTCTCTTTGTTATCGGAAGATATTTCCTTTGGCCCTATTGTCTTCAATGGGATCCGAAATATCTGTTCTCAGATTCCACAGAAACAAGGCTAGCAAAGACATCCACGAAATACAGATGTAACTCTGTGAGATGAATGAACAGAACACTAAGCAGTTTCTCAGAAAGCTTCTTTCCAGATTTCATCTGAGGATATTTCCTTTTTCACCATAGCCCTCTATGGGCTTCCAAATATCACTTTGCCAATTCCACAAGAACTGTCTTAGCGAAAGGCTTCTTGAGGGGAAATCTGTAACTCTGTGAGATGATTTCACAGAACACAAAGAAGTTTCTCAGAAAGCTTCTTTCTCTTTGTTATCGGAGGTTATTTCCTTTGGCCCTATAGTCTTCAAAGGGATCCGAAATATCTGTTCTCAGATTCCACAGAAATAAGGCTAGCAAAGATATCCACGAAATACAGATGTAACTCTGTGAGATGAATTAACAGAAAACTAAGCAGTTTCTCAGAAAGCTTCTTTCCAGATTTCTTCTGAGGATATTTCCTTTTTCACCATAGTCCTCTACGGGATTCCAAATATCACTTTGCCAATTCCACAAGAACTGTCTTAGCGAAAGGCTTCTTGAGGGGAAAGCTGTAACTCTGTGAGATGATTTCTCAGAACGCAAAGAAGTTTCTCAGAAAGCTTCTTTCTCTTTGTTATCGGAGGATATTTCCTTTGGCCCTATAGTCTTCAAAGGGATCCGAAATATCTGTTCTCAGATTCCACAGAAATAAGGCTAGCAAAGAGATCCAAGAAATACAGATGTAACTCTGTGAGATGAATTAACAGAACACTAAGCAGTTTCTCAGAAAGCTTCTTTCCAGATTTCATCTGAGGATATTTCCTTTTTCACCATAGCCCTCTATGGGCTTCCAAATATCACTTTGCCAATTCCACAAGAACTGTCTTAGCGAAAGGCTTCTTGAGGGGAAAGCTGTAACTCTGTGAGATGATTTCACAGAACACAAAGAAGTTTCTCAGGAAGCTTCTTTCTCTTTGTTATCGGAGGATATTTCCTTTGGCCCTATAGTCTTCAAAGGGATCGGAAATATCTGTTCTCAGATTCCACAGAAATAAGGCTACCAAAGAGATCCATGAAATACAGATGTAACTCGGTGAGATGAATTAACAGAACACTAAGCAGTTTCTCAGAAAGCTTCTTTCCAGATTTCATCTGAGGATATTTCCTATTTCACCATAGCCCTCTATGGGCTTCCAAATATCACTTTGCCAATTCCACAAGAACTGTCTTAGCGAAAGGCTTCTTGAGGGGAAAGCTGTAACTCTGTGAGATGATTTCACAGAACACAAAGAAGTTTCTCAGAAAGCTTCTTTCTCTTTGTTATCGGAGGATATTTCCTTTGGCCCTATAGTCTTCAAAGGGATTCGAAATGTCTGTTCTCAGATTCCACAGAAATAAGGCTAGCAAAGATATCCACGAAATACAGATGTAACTCTGTGAGATGAATTAACAGAACACTAAGCAGTTTCTCAGAAAGCTTCTTTCCAGATTTCAGCTGAGGATATTTCCTTTTTCACCATAGCCCTCTATGGGATTCCAAATATCACTTTGCCACTTCCACAAGAACTGTCTTAGCGAAAGGCTTCTTGAGGGGAAAGCTGTAACTCTGTGAGATGATTTCTCAGAACGCAAAGAAGTTTCTCAGAAAGCTTCTTTCTCTTCGTTATCGGAGGATATTTCCTTTGGCCCCATAGTCTTCAATGGGATCCGAAATATCTGTTCTCAGATTCCACAGAAATAAGGCTAGCAAAGAGATTCACGAAATACAGATGTAACTCTGTGAGATGAATTAACAGAACACTAAGCAGTTTCTCAGAAAGCTTCTTTCCAGATTTCATCTGAGGATATTTCCTTTTTCACCATAGCCCTCTATGGGCTTCCAAATATCACTTTGCCAGTTCCACAAGAACTGTCTTATCGAAAGGCTTCTTGAGAGGAGAGCTGTAACTCTGGGAGATGATTTCACAGAATACAAAGAAGTTTCTCAGAAAGCTTCTTTCTCTTTGTAATCAGAGGATATTTCCTTTGGCCCTATAGTCTTCAAAGGGATCTGAAATACCTGTTCTCAGATTCCACAGAAATAAGGCTAGCAAAGAGATCCACGAAATACAGATGTAACTCTGTGAGATGAATTAACAGAACACTAAGCAGATTCTCAGAAAGCTTCTTTCCAGATTTCATCCGAGGATATTTCCTTTTTCACCATAGCCCTCTATGGGCTTCCAAATATCACTTTGCCAATTCCACAAGAACTGTCTTGGCCAAAGGCTTCTTGAGGGGAAAGCTGTAACTCTGTGAGATGATTTCACAGAACACAAAGAAGTTTCTCAGAAAGCTTCTTTCTCTTTTTTATCGGAGGTTATTTCCTTTGGCCCTATAGTCTTCAAAGGGATTCGAAATGTCTGTTCTCAGATTCCACAGAAATAAGGCTAGCAAAGATATCCACGAAATACAGATGTAACTCTGTGAGATGAATGAACAGAACACTAAGCAGTTTCTCAGAAAGCTTCTTTCCAGATTTCATCTGAGGATATTTCCTTTTTCACCATAGCCCTCTAAGGGATTCCAAATATCACTTTGCCAATTCCACAAGAACTGTCTTAGCGAAAGGCTTCTTTAGGGGAAAGCTGTAACTCTGTGAGATGATTTCTCAGAACGCAAAGAAGTTTCTCAGAAAGCTTCTTTCTCTTCGTTATCGGAGGATATTTCCATTGGCCCCATAGTCTTCAATGGGATCCGAAATATCTGTTCTCAGATTCCACAGAAATAAGGCTAGCAAAGAGATTCACGAAATAGAGATGTAACTCTGTGAGATGAAATAACAGAAGACTAAGCAGTTTCTCAGAAAGCTTCTTTCCAAATTTCATCTGAGGATATTTCCGTTTTCACCATAGCCCTCTATGGGCTTCCAAATGTCACTTTGCCAGTTCCACAAGAACTGTCTTAGCGAAAGGCTTCTTGAGAGGAAAGCTGTAACTCCGTGAGATGATTTGACAGAACACAAAGAAGTTTCTCAGAAAGCTTCTTTCTCTTTGTTATCAGAAGATATTTCCTTTGGCCCTATAGTCTTCAATGGGATCCGAAATATCTATTCTAAGATTCCACAGAAATAAGGCTAGCAAAGAGATCCACGAAATACAGATGTAACTCTGTGAGATGAATTAACGGAACACTAAGCAGTTTCTCAGAAAGCTTCTTTCCAGATTTCATCTGAGGATATTTCCTTTTTCATCCTAGCCCTCTATGGGCTTCCAAATATCAATTTGCCAGTTCCACAAGAACTGTCTTATCGAAAGACTTCTTGAGAGGAAAGCTGTAACTCTGGGAGATGATTTCACAGAACACAAAGAAGTTTCTCAGAAAGCTTCTTTCTCTTTGTAATCAGAGGATATTTCCTTTGGCCCTATAGTCTTCAAAGGGTTCTGAAATACCTGTTCTCAGATTCCACAGAAATAAGGCTAGCAAAGAGATCCATGAAATACAGATGTAACTCTGTGAGATGAATTAACCGAACACTAAGCAGTTTCTCAGAAAGCTTCTTTCCAGATTTCATCTGAGGATATTTCCTTTTTCACCATAGCCCTCTATGGGCTTCCAAATATCACTTTGCCAATTCCACAAGAACTGTCTTAGCGAAAGGCTTCTTGAGGGGAAAGCTGTACCTCTGTGAGATGATTTCTCAGAACGCAAAGAAGTTTCTCAGAAAGCTTCTTTCTCTTTGTTATCGGAAGATATTTCCTTTGGCCCCATAGTCTTCAAAGGGATCCGAAATATCTGTTCTCAGATTCCACAGAAATAAGGCTAGCAAAGAGATCCACGATAAACAGATGTAACTCTGTTAGATGAATGAACGGAACACTAAGCAGTTTCTCAGAAAGCTTCTTTCCAGATTTCATCTGAGGATATTTCCTTTTTCACCATAGCCCTCTATGGGCTTCCAAATATCACTTTGCCAATTCCACAAGAACTGTCTTAGCGAAAGGCTTCTTGAGGGGAAAGCTGTAACTCTGTGAGATGATTTCACAGAACACAAAGAAGTTTCTCAGAAAGCTTCTTTCTCTTTGTTATCGGAGGATATTTCCTTTGGCCCTATAGTCTTCAATGGGATCCGAAATATCAGTTCTCAGATTCCACAAAAATAAGGCTAGCAAAGAGATCCACGAAATACAGATGTAACTCTGTGAGATGAATTAACAGAACACTAAGCAGTTTCTCAGAAAGCTTCTTTCCATATTTCATCTGAGGATATTTCCTTTTTCACCATAGCCCTCTATGGGATTCCAAATATCACTTTGCCAATTCAAGAAGAACTGTCTTAGCGAAAGGCTTCTTGAGGGGAAAGCTGTAACTCTGTGAGATGATTTCTCAGAACGCAAAGAAGTTTCTCAGAAAGCTTATTTCTTTTCGTTATCGGAGGATATTTCCTTTGGCCCCATAGTCTTCCATGGGATCCGAAATATCTGTTCTCAGATTCCACAGAAATAAGGCTAGCAAAGAGATCCACGAAATACAGATGTAACTCTGTGAGACGAATGAAGAGAACACTAAGCAGTTTCTCAGAAAGCTTCTTTCCAGATTTCATCTGAGGATATTTCCTTTTTCACCATAGCCCTCTATGGGCTTCCAAATATCACTTTGCCAGTTACACAAGAACTGTCTTAGCGAAAGGCTTCTAGAGAGGAAAGCTGTAACTCTGGGAGATGATTTCACAGAACACAAAGAAGTTTCTCAGAAAGTTTCTTTCTCTTTGTAATCAGAGGATATTTCCTTTGGCCCTGTAGTCTTCAAAGGGATCTGAAATACCTGTTCTCAGATTCCACAGAAATAAGGCTAGCAAAGAGATCCACGAAATACAGATGTAACTCTGTGAGATGAATTAACAGAACACTAAGCAGTTTCTCAGAAAGCTTCTTTCCAGATTTCATCTGAGGATATTTCCTTTTTCACCATAGCCCTCTAAGGGCTTCCAAATATCACTTTGCCAATTCCACAAGAACTGTCTTAGCGAAAGGCTTCTTGAGGGGAAAGCTGTAACTCTGTGAGATGATTTCACAGAACACAAAGAAGTTTCACAGAAAGCTTCTTTCTCTTTGTTATCGGAGGATATTTCCTTTGGCCCTGTAGTCTTCAAAGGGATCCGAAATATCTGTTCTCAGATTCCACAGAAATAAAGCTAGCAAAGATATCCACGAAATAAAGATGTAACTCTGTGAGATGAATTAACAGAACACTAAGCAATTTCTCAGAATGCTTCTTTCCTGATTTCATCTGATGATATTTCCTATTTCACCTTTGCCCTCAATGGGCTTCCAAATATCACTTTGCCAATTCCACAGGAACTGTGTTAGCGAAAGGCTTCTTGAGGGGAAAGCTGTAACTCTGTGAGATGATTTCACAGAACACAAAGAAGTTTCTCAGAAAGCTTCTTTCTCTTTGTAATCGGAGGATATTTCCTTTGTCCCTATAGTCTTCAAAGGGATCTGATATACCTGTTCTCAGATTCCACAGAAATAAGGCTAGCAAAGATATCCACGAAATACAGATGTAACTCGGTGAGATGAATTAACAGAACACTAAGCAGTTTCTCAGAAAGCTTCTTTCCAGATTTCATCTGAGGATATTTCCTTTTTCACCATAGCCCTCTAGGGGCTTCCAAATATCACTTTGTCAATTCCACAAGAACTGTCTTAGCGAAAGGCTTCTTGAGGGGAAAGCTGTAACTCTGTGAGATGATTTCACAGAACGCAAAGAAGTTTCTCAGAAAGCTTCTTTCTCTTTGTTATCGGAGGATATTTCCTTTGGCCCTATAGTTATCAAAGGGATCCGAAATATCTGTTCTCAGATTCCACAGAAATAAGGCTAGCAAAGATATCCACGAAATAAAGATGTAACTCTGTGAGATGAATTAACAGAACACTAAGCAGTTTCTCAGAAAGCTTCTTTCCAGATTTCATCTGAGGATATTTCCTTTTTCACCATAGCCCTCTATGGGCTTCCAAATATCACTTTGCCAATTCCACAAGAACTGTCTTAGCGAAAGGCTTCTTGAGGGGAAAGCTGTAACTCTGTGACATGATTTCACAGAACACAAAGAAGTTTCTCAGAAAGCTTCTTGGTCTTTGTTATTGGAAGACATTTCCTTTGGCCCTATAGACTTCAATGGGATCCGAAATATCTGTTCTCAGATTCCACAGAAATAAGGCTAGAAAAGAGAACCACGAAATACAGATGTAACTCTGTGAGATGAATTAACAGTACACTAAGCAGTTTCTCAAAAAACTTCTTTACAGATTTCATCTGATGATATTTCCTTTTTCACCATTGCCCTCTATGGGCTTCCAAATATCACTTTTCCAATTCCACAAGAAGTGTCTTAGCGAAAGGCTTCTTGAGGGGAAAGCTGTAACTCTGTGAGATGATTTCACAGAACACAAAGAAGTTTCTCAAAAGCTTCTTTCTCTTTGTTATCGGAGGATATTTCCTTTGGCCCTGTAGTCTTCGAAGGGATCCGAAATATCTGTTCTCAGATTGCACAGAAATAAGGCTAGCAAAGATATCCACGAAATAAAGATGTAACTTTGTGAGATGAATTAACAGAACACTAAGCAGTTTCTCAGAAAGCTTCTTTCCAGAAGCTTCATCTGAGGATATTTCATCTGAGGATATTTCCTTTTTCACCATAGCCCTCTAAGGGCTTCCAAATATCACTTTGCCAATTCCACAAGAACTGTCTTAGCGAAAGGCTTCTTGAGGGGAAAGCTGTAACTCTGTGAGATGATTTCTCAGAACGCAAAGAAGTTTCTCAGAAAGCTTCTTTTTCTTCGTTATCGGAGGATATTTCCTTTGGCCCCATAGTCTTCAATGGGATCCGAAATATCTGTTCTCAGATTCCACAGAAATAAGGCTAGCAAAGAGATCCACGAAATACAGATGTAACTCTGTGAGATGAATGAAGAGAACACTAAGCCGTTTCTCAGAAAGCTTCTTTCCAGATTTCATCTGAGGATATTTCCTTTTTCATCATAGCCCTCTATGGGCTTCCAAATATCACTTTGCCAGTTCCACAAGAACTGTCTTTGCGAAAGGCTACTAGAGAGGAAAGCTGTAACTCTGTGAGATGATTTCACAGAACACAAAGAAGTTTCTCAGAAAGCTTCTTTCTCTTTGTTATCGGAGGATATTTCCTTTGGCCCTATAGTCTTCAATGGGATCCGAAATATCTGTTCTCAGATTCCACAAAAATAAGGCTAGCAAAGAGATCCACGAAATACAGATGTAACTCTGTGAGGTGAATTAACAGAACACTAAGCAGTTTCTCAGAAAGCTTCTTTCCAGATTTCATCTGAGGATATTTCCTTTTTCACCATAGCCCTCTATAGGCTTCCAAATATCACTTTGCCAATTCCTCAAGAACTGTCTTAGCGAAAGGCTTCTTGAGGGGAAAGCTGTAACTCTGGGAGATGATTTCACAGAACACAAAGAAGTGTCTCAGAAACCTTCTTTCTCTTTGTAATCGGAGGATATTTCCTTGGGCCCTATAATCTTCAAAGGGATCTGAAATACCTGTTCTCAGATTCCACAGAAATAAGGCTACCAAAGAGATCCACGAAACACAGATGTAACTGTGTGAAATGAATTAACAGAACACTAAGCAGTTTCTCAGAAAGCTTCTTTCCAGATTTCATCTGAGGATATTTCCTTTTTCACCATAGCCCTCTATGGGCTTTCAAATATCACTTTGCCAATTCCAGAAGAACTGTCTTAGCGAAAGGCTTCTTGAGGGGAAAGCTGTAACTCTGTGAGATGATTTCACAGAACGCCAAGAAGTTTCTCAGAAAGCTTCTTTCTCTTTGTTATCGGAGGATATTTCCTTAGGCCCTATAGTCTTCAATGGGATCCGAAATATCTGTTCTCAGATTCCACAGAAATAAAGCTAGCAAAGAGATCCACGAAATACAGATGTAACTCTGTGAGATGAATGAACAGAACACTAAGCAGTTTCTCAGAAAGCTTCTTTCCAGATTTCATCTGAGGATATTTCCTTTTTCACCATAGCCCTCTATGGGCTTCGAAATATCACTTTGCCAATTCCACAAGAACTGTCTTAGCGAAAGGCTTCTTGAGAGGAAAGCTGTAACTCTGTGAGATGATTTCACAGAACACAAAGAAGTTTCTCAGAAAGCTTCTTTCTCTTTGTTATCGGAGGATATTTCCTTTGGCCCTATAGTCTTCAAAGGGATCCGAAATATCTGTTCTCAGATTCCACAAAAATAAGGCTAGCAAAGAGATCCACGAAATACAGATATAACTCTGTGAGATGAATTAACCGAACACTAAGCAGTTTCTCAGAAAGCTTCTTTCCAGATTTCATCTGAGGATATTTCCTTTTTCACCATAGCCCTCTATGGGCTTCCAAATATCACTTTGCCAATTCCACAAGAACTGTCTTAGCGAAAGTCTTCTTGAGGGGAAAGCTGTAACTCTGTGAGATGATTTCTCAGAACGCAAAGAAGTTTCTCAGAAAGCTTCTTTCTCTTTGTTATCGGAGGATATTTCCTTTGGCCCTGTAGTCTTCAAAGGGATCCGAAATATCTGTTCTCATATTCCACAGAAATAAGGCTAGCAAAGAGATCCACGAAACAGAGATGTAACTCTGTGAGATGAATTAACAGAACACTAAGCAGTTTCTCAGAAAGCTTCTTTCCAGATTTCATCTGAGGATATTTGCTTTTTCACCATAGCACTCTATGGGCTTCCAAATATCACTTTGCCAATTCCACAAGAAGTGTCTTAGCGAAAGGCTTCTTGAGGGGAAAGCTGTAACTCGGTGAGATGATTTCACAGAACACAAAGAAGTTTCTAAGAAAGCTTCTTTCTCTTTGTAATCGGAGGATATTTCCTTTGTCCCTATAGTCTTCAAAGGGATCTGAAATACCTGTTCTCAGATTCCACAGAAACAAGGCTAGCAAAGAGATCCACGAAATACAGATGTAACTCTGTTAGATGAATGAACGGAACACTAAGCAGTTTCTCAGAAAGCTTCTTTCCAGATTTCATCTGAGGATATTTCCTTTTTCACCATAGCCCTCTATGGGCTTCCAAATATCACTTTGCCAATTCCACAAGAACTGTCTTAGCGAAAGGCTTCTTGAGGGGAAAGCTGTAACTCTGTGAGATGATTTCACAGAACACAAAGAAGTTTCTCAGAAAGCTTCTTTCTCTTTGTTATCGGAGGATATTTCCTTTGGCCCTATAGTCTTCAATGGGATCCGAAATATCAGTTCTCAGATTCCACAAAAATAAGGCTAGCAAAGAGATCCACGAAATACAGATGTAACTCTGTGAGATGAATTAACCGAACACTAAGCAGTTTCTCAGAAAGCTTCTTTCCAGATTTCATCTGAGGATATTTCCTTTTTCACCATAGCCCTCTATGGGATTCCAAATATCACTTTGCCAATTCCAGAAGAACTGTCTTAGCGAAAGGCTTCTTGAGGGGAAAGCTGTAACTCTGTGAGATGATTTCTCAGAAAGCAAAGAAGTTTCTCAGAAAGCTTCTTTCTCTTCGTTATCGGAGGATATTTCCTTTGGCCCCATAGTCTTCCATGGGATCCGAAATATCTTTCCTCAGATTCCACAGAAATAAGGCTAGCAAAGAGATCCACGAAATACAGATGTAACTCTGTGAGATGAATTAACAGAACACTAAGCAGTTTCTCAGAAAGCTTCTTTCCAGATTTCATCTGAGGATATTTCCTTTTTCACCATAGCCCTCTAAGGGCTTCCAAATATCACTTTGCCAATTCCACAAGAACTGTCTTAGCGAAAGGCTTCTTGAGGGGAAAGCTGTAACTCTGTGAGATGATTTCACAGAACACAAAGAAGTTTCACAGAAAGCTTCTTTCTCTTTGTTATCGGAGGATATTTCCTTTGGCCCTGTAGTCTTCAAAGGGATCCGAAATATCTGTTCTCAGATTCCACAGAAATAAAGCTAGCAAAGATATCCACGAAATAAAGATGTAACTCTGTGAGATGAATTAACAGAACACTAAGCAATTTCTCAGAATGCTTCTTTCCTGATTTCATCTGATGATATTTCCTATTTCACCATTGCCCTCTATGGGCTTCCAAATATCACTTTGCCAATTCCACAGGAACTGTGTTAGCGAAAGGCTTCTTGAGGGGAAAGCTGTAACTCTGTGAGATGATTTCACAGAACACAAAGAAGTTTCTCAGAAAGCTTCTTTCTCTTTGTAATCGGAGGATATTTCCTTTGTCCCTATAGTCTTCAAAGGGATCTGATATACCTGTTCTCAGATTCCACAGAAATAAGGCTAGCAAAGATATCCACGAAATACAGATGTAACTCTGTGAGATGAATTAACAGAACACTAAGCAGTTTCTCAGAAAGCTTCTTTCCAGATTTCATCTGAGGATATTTCCTTTTTCACCATAGCCCTCTATGGGCTTCCAAATATCACTTTGTCAATTCCACAAGAACTGTCTTAGCGAAAGGCTTCTTTAGGGGAAAGCTGTAACTCTGTGAGATGATTTCACAGAACGCAAAGAAGTTTCTCAGAAAGCTTCTTTCTCTTTGTTATCGGAGGATATTTCCTTTGGCCATATAGTTATCAAAGGGATCCGAAATATCTGTTCTCAGATTCCACAGAAATAAGGCTAGCAAAGATATCCACGAAATAAAGATGTAACTCGGTGAGATGAATTAACAGAACACTAAGCAGTTTCTCAGAAAGCTTCTTTCCAGATTTCATCTGAGGATATTTCCTTTTTCACCATAGCCCTCTATGGGCTTCCAAATATCACTTTGCCAATTCCACAAGAACTGTCTTAGCGAAAGGCTTCTTGAGGGGAAAGCTGTAACTCTGTGAGATGATTTCTCAGAACACAAAGAAGTTTCTCAGAAAGCTTCTTTCCCTTCGTTATCGGAGGATATTTCCTTTGGCCCCATAGTCTTCAAAGGGATCCGAAATATCTGTTCTCAGATTCCACAGAAATAAGCCTAGCAAAGAGATCCACGAAATACAGATGTAACTCTGTGAGATGAATGAAGAGAACACTAAGCAGTTTCTCAGAAAGCTTCTTTCCAGATTTCATCTGAGGATATTTCCTTTTTCACCATACCCCTCTATGGGCTTCCAAATATCACTTTGCCAGTTCCACAAGAACTGTCTTAGCGAAAGGCTTCTAGAGAGGAAAGCTGTAACTCTGGGAGATGATTTCACAGAACACAAAGAAGTTTCTCAGAAAGCTTCTTTCTCTTTGTAATCAGAGGATATTTCCTTTGGCCCTATAGTCTTCAAAGGGATCTGAAATACCTTTTCTCAGATTCCTCAGAAATAAGGCTAGCAAAGATATCCACGAAATAAAGATGTAACTCTGTGAGATGAATTAACAGAACACTAAGCAGCTTCTCAGAAAGCTTCTTTCCTGAATTCATCTGAGGATATTTCCTTTTTCACCATAGCCCTCTATGGGCTTTCAAATATCACTTTGCCAATTCCACAAGAACTGTCTTAGCGAAAGGCTTCTTGAGAGGAAAGCTGTAACTCTGTGAGATGATTTCACAGAACACAAAGAAGTTTCTCAGAAAGCTTCTTTCTCTTTGTTATCGGAGGATATTTCCTTTGGCCCTATAGTCTTCAATGGGATCCGAAATATCTGTTCTCAGATTCCACAAAAATAAGGCTAGCAAAGAGATCCACGAAATACAGATGTAACTCTGTGAGGTGAATTAACCGAACACTAAGCAGTTTCTCAGAAAGCTTCTTTCCAGATTTCATCTGAGGATATTTCCTTTTTCACCATAGCCCTCTATGGGCTTCCAAATATCACTTTGCCAATTCCACAGGAACTGTCTTAGCGAAAGGCTTCTTGAAGGGAAAGCTGTAACTCTGAGAGATGATTTCTCAGAACGCAAAGAAGTTTCTCAGAAAGCTTCTTTCTCTTCGTTATCGGAGGATATTTCCTTTGGCCCCTTAGTCTTCAATGGGATCCGAAATATCTGTTCTCAGATTCCACAGAAATAAGCCTAGCAAAGAGATCCACGAAATACAGATGTAACTCTGTGAGATGAATGAAGAGAACACTAAGCAGTTTCTCAGAAAGCTTCTTTCCAGATTTCATCTGAGGATATTTCCTTTTTCACCATAGCCCTCTATGGGCTTCCAAATATCACTTTGCCAGTTCCACAAGAACTGTCTTAGGGAAGCGCTTCTAGAGAGGAAAGCTGTAACTCTGGGAGATGATTTCACAGAACACAAAGAAGTTTCTCAGAAAGCTTCTTTCTCTTTGTAATCAGAGGATATTTCCTTTGGCCCTATAGTCTTCAAAGGGATCTGAAATACCTGTTCTCAGATTCCACAGAAATAAGGCTAGCAAAGATATCCACGAAATAAAGACGTAACTCTGTGAGATGAATTAACAGAACACTAAGCTGTTTCTCAGAAAGCTTCTTTCCTGATTTCATCTGAGGATATTTCCTTTTTCACCATAGCCCTCTATGGGCTTCCAAATATCACTTTGCCAATTCCACAAGAACTGTCTTAGCGAAAGGCTTCCTGAGGGGAAAGCTGTAACTCTGTGAGATGATTTCACAGAACACAAAGAAGTTTCTCAGAAAGCTTCTTTCTCTTTGTTATCGGAGGATATTTCCTTTGGTCCTATAGTCTTCAAAGGGATCCGAAATATCTGTTCTCTGAATCCACAGAAATAAGCCTAGCAAAGAGATCCACGAAATACAGATGTAACTCTGTGAGATGAATTAACAGAACACTAAGCAGTTTCTCAGAAATCTTCTTTCCAGATTTCATCTGAGGATATTTCCTTTTTCACCATTGCCCTCTATGGGCTTCCAAATATCACTTTGCCAATTCCCCAAGAACTGTCTTAGCGAAAGGCTTCTTGAAGGGAAAGCTGTAACTCTGTGAGATGATTTCACAGAACACAAAGAAGTTTCTGAGAAAGCTTCTTTCTCTTTGTAATCGGAGAATACTTCCTTTGTCCCTATAGTCTTCAAAGGGATCCGAAATATCTGTTCTCAGATTCCACAAAAATAAGGCTAGCAAAGAGAACCACGAAATACAGATGTAACTCTGTGAGATGAATTAACCGAACACTAAGCAATTTATCAGAAAGCTTCTTTCCAGATTTCATCTGAGGATATTTCCTTTTTCACCATAGCCCTCTAAGGGCTTCCAAATATCACTTTGCCAATTCCACAAGATCTGTCTTAGCGAAAGGCTTCTTTAGGGGAAAGCTGTAACTCTGTGAGATGATTTCTCAGAACGCAAAGAAGTTTCTCAGAAAGCTTCTTTCTCTTCGTTATCGGAGGATATTTCCTTTGGCCCCATAGGCTTCAATGGGATCCGAAATATCTGTTCTCAGATTCCACAGAAATAAGCCTAGCAAAGAGATACACGAAATACAGATGTAACTCAGTGAGATGAATGAAGAGAACACTAAGCAGTTTCTCAGAAAGCTTCTTTCCAGATTTCATCTGAGGATATTTCCTTTTTCACCATAGCCCTCTATGGGCTTCCAAGTATCACTTTGCCAGTTCCACAAGAACTGTCTTAGCGAAAGGCTTCTAGAGAGGAAAGCTGTAACTCTGGGAGATGATTCCACAGAACACAAAGAAGTTTCTCAGAAAGCTTCTTTCTCTTTGTAATCAGAGGATATTTCCTTTGGCCCTATCGTCTTTAAAGGGATCTGAAATACCTGTTCTCAGATTCCACAGAAATAAGGCTAGCAAAGATATCCACGAAATAAAGATGTAACTCTGTGAGATGAATTAACAGAACACTAAGCAGTTTCTCAGAAAGCTTCTTTCCAGATTTCATCTGAGGATATTTCCTTTTTCACCATAGCCCTCTATGGGCTTCCAAATATCACTTTGCCAATTCCACAAGAACTGTCTTAGCGAAAGGCTTCTTGAGGGGAAAGCTGTAACTCTGTGAGATGATTTCACAGAACACAAAGAAGTTTCTCAGAAAGCTTCTTGGTCTTTGTTATTGGAAGACATTTCCTTTGGCCCTATAGACTTCAATGGGATCCGAAATATCTGTTCTCAGATTCCACAGAAATAAGGCTAGCAAAGAGATCCACGAAATACAGATGTAACTCTGTGAGATGAATTAACAGAACACTAAGCAGTTTCTCAGAAAGATTCTTTACAGATTTCATATGATGATATTTCCTTTTTCACCATTGCCCTCTATGGGCTTCCAAATATCACTTTGCCAATTCCACAAGAAGTGTCTTAGCGAAAGGCTTCTTGAGGGGAAAGCTGTAACTCTGTGAGATGATTTCACAGAACACAAACAAGTTTCTCAGAAAGCTTCTTTCTCTTTGTTAACGGAAGACATTTCCTTTGGCCCTATAGTCTTCAATGGGATCCGAAATATCTGTTCTCAGATTCCACAGAAATAAGGCTAGCAAAGAGATCCACGAAATACAGATGTAACTCTGTGACATGAATTACAGAACACTAAGCAGTTTCTCAGAAAGCTTCTTTACAGATTTCATCTGATGATAATTCCTTTTTCACCATTGCCCTCTATGGGCTTCCAAATATCACTTTGCCAATTCCACAAGAACTGTCTTAGCGAAAGGCTTCTTGAGGGGAAAGCTGTAACTCTGTGAGATGTTTTCACAGAACACAAAGAAGTTTCTAAAAAAGCTTCTTTCTCTTTGTAATCGGAGGATATTTCCTTCGTCCCTATAGTCTTCAAAGGGATCTGAAATACCTGTTCTCAGATTCCACAGAAATAAGGCTAGCAAAGAGATCCACGAAATACAGATGTAACTCTGTGAGATGAATTAACAGAACACTAAGCAGTTTCTCAGAAAGCTTCTTTCCAGATTTCATCTGAGGATATTTCCTTTTTCACCGTAGCCCTCTATGGGATTCCAAATATCACTTTGCCAATTCCACAAGAACTGTCTTAGCGAAAGGCTTCTTGAGGGGAAAGCTGTAACTCTGTGAGATGATTACTCAGAACGCAAAGAAGTTTCTCAGAAAGCTTCTTTCTCTTTGTTATCAGAGGATATTTCCTTTGGCCCTATAGTCTTCATTGGGATCCGAAATATCTGTTCTCAGATTCCACAGAAATAAGGCTAGCAAAGAGATCCACGAAATACAGATGTAACTCTGTGAGATGAATTAACAGAACACTAAGCAGTTTCTCAGAAAGCTTCTTTCCAGATTTCATCTGAGGATATTTCCTTTTTCAACATAGACCTCTATGGGCTTCCAAATATCACTTTTCCAATTCCACAAGAACTGTCTTAGCGAAAGGCTAATTGCGGGGAAAGCTGTAACTCTGTGAGATGATTTCACAGAACACACAGAAGTTTCCAAGAAAGCTTCTTTCTCTTTCTTATCGGAGGATATTTCCTTTGGCCCTATAGTCTTCAAAGGGATCCGAAATATCTGTTCTCAGATTCCACAAAAATAAGGCTAGCAAAGAGAACCACGAAATACAGATGTAACTCTGTGAGATGAATTAACCGAACACTAAGCAATTCATCAGAAAGCTTCTTTCCAGATTTCATCTGAGGATATTTCCTTTTTCACCATAGCCCTCTATGGACTTCCAAATATCACTTTGCCAATTCCACAAGAACTGTCTTAGCGAAAGGCTTCTTGAGGGGAAAGCTGTAACTCTGTGAGTTGATTTCAGAGAACACAAAGAAGTTTCTAAGAAAGCTTCTTTCTCTTTGTAATCGGAGGATATTTCCTTTGTCCCTATAGTCTTCAAAGGGATCTGATATACCTGTTCTCAGATTCCACAGAAATAAGGCTAGCAAAGAGATCCACGATATACAGATGTAACTCTGTGAGATGATTGAACAGAACACTAAGCAGTTTCTCAGAAAGCTTCTTTCCAGATTTCATCTGAGGATATTTCCTTTTTCACCTTAGCCCTCTATGGGCTTCCAAATATCACTTTGCCAATTCCACAAGAACTGTCTTAGCGAAAGGCTTCCTGAGGGGAAAGCTGTAACTCTGTGAGATGATTTCACAGAACACAAAGAAGTTTCTCAGAAAGCTTCTTTCTCTTTGTTATCGGAGGATATTTCCTTTGGCCCTATAGTCTTCAAAGGGATCCGAAATATCTGTTCTCTGAATCCACAGAAATAAGCCTAGCAAAGAGATCCACGAAATACAGATGTAACTCTGTGAGATGAATTAACAGAACACTAAGCAGTTTCTCAGAAAGCTTCTTTCCAGATTTCATCTGAGGATATTTCCTTTTTCACCATTGCCCTCTATGGGCTTCCAAATATCACTTTGCCAATTCCCCAAGAACTGTCTTAGCGAAAGACTTCTTGAAGGGAAAGCTGTAACTCTGTGAGATGATTTCACAGAACACAAAGAAGTTTCTAAAAAAGCTTCTTTCTCTTTGTAATCGGAGGATATTTCCTTTGTCCCTATAGTCTTCAAAGGGATCTGAAATACCTGTTCTCAGATTCCACAGAAATAAGGCTAGCAAAGAGATCCACGAAATACAGATGTAACTCTGTGAGATGAATTAACAGAACACTAAGCAGTTTCTCAGAAAGCTTCTTTCCAGATTTCATCTGAGGATATTTCCTATTTCACCATAGCCCTCTATGGGCTTCCAAATATCACTTTGCCAATTCCACAAGAACTGTCTTAGTGAAAGGCTTCTTGAGGGGAAAGCTGTAACTCTATGAGATGATTTCACAGAACACAAAGAAGTTTCTCAGAAAGCTTCTTTCTCTTTGTTATCGGAGGTTAATTCCTTTGGCCCTATAGTCTTCAAAGGGATCCGAAATATCTGTTCTCAGATTCCACAGAAATAAGGCTAGCAAAGATATCCACGAAATACAGATGTAACTCTGTGAGATGAATGAACAGAACACTAAGCAGTTTCTCAGAAAGCTTCTTTACAGATTTCATCTGATGATATTTCCTTTTTCACCGTAGCCCTCTATGGGATTCCAAATATCACTTTGCCAATTCCACAAGAACTGTCTTAGCGAAAGGCTTCTTGAGGGGAAAGCTGTAACTCGGTGAGATGATTACTCAGAACGCAAAGAAGTTTCTCAGAAAGCTTCTTTCTCTTTGTTATTGGAGGATATTTCCTTTGGCCCTATAGTCTTCAATGGGAACCGAAATATCTGTTCTCAGATTCCACAGAAATAAGGCTAGCAAAGAGATCCACGAAATACAGATGTAACTCTGTGAGATGAATTAACAGAACACTAAGCAGTTTCTCAGAAAGCTTCTTTCCAGATTTCATCTGAGGATATTTCCTTTTTCAACATAGACCTCTATCGGCTTCCAAATATCACTTTGCCAATTCCACAAGAACTGTCTTAGCGAAAGGCTAATTGCGGGGAAAGCTGTAACTCTGTGAGATGATTTCACAGAACACACAGAATTTTCCAAGAAAGCTTCTTTCTCTTTCTTATCGGAGGATATTTCCTTTGGCCCTATAGTCTTCAATGGGATCCGAAATATCTGTTCTCAGATTCCACAAAAATAAGGCTAGCAAAGAGAACCACGAAATACAGATGTAACTCTGTGAGATGAATTAACCGAACACTAAGCAATTTATCAGAAAGCTTCTTTCCAGATTTCATCTGAGGATATTTCCTTTTTCACCATAGCCCTCTATGGACTTCCAAATATCACTTTGCCAATTCCACAAGAACTGTCTTCGCGAAAGGCTTCTTGAGGGGAAAGCTGTAACTCTGTGAGTTGATTTCACAGAACACAAAGAAGTTTCTAAGAAAGCTTCTTTCTCTTTGTAATCGGAGGATATTTCCTTTGTCCCTATAGTCTTCAAAGGGATCTGATATACCTGTTCTCAGATTCCACAGAAATAAGGCTAGCAAAGAGATCCACGATATACAGATGTAACTCTGTGAGATGAATTAACAGAACACTAAGCAGTTTCTCAGAAAGCTTCTTTCCAGATTTCATCTGAGGATATTTCCTTTTTCACCTTAGCCCTCTATGGGCTTCCAAATATCACTTTGCCAATTCCACAAGAACTGTCTTAGCGAAAGGCTTCCTGAGGGGAAAGCTGTAACTCTGTGAGATGATTTCACAGAACACAAAGAAGTTTCTCAGAAAGCTTCTTTCTCTTTGTTATCGGAGGATATTTCCTTTGGTCCTATAGTCTTCAAAGGGATCCGAAATATCTGTTCTCTGAATCCACAGAAATAAGCCTAGCAAAGAGATCCACGAAATACAGATGTAACTCTGTGAGATGAATTAACAGAACACTAAGCAGTTTCTCAGAAATCTTCTTTCCAGATTTCATCTGAGGATATTTCCTTTTTCACCATTGCCCTCTATGGGCTTCCAAATATCACTTTGCCAATTCCCCAAGAACTGTCTTAGCGAAAGGCTTCTTGAAGGGAAAGCTGTAACTCTGTGAGATGATTTCACAGAACACAAAGAAGTTTCTGAGAAAGCTTCTTTCTCTTTGTAATCGGAGAATACTTCCTTTGTCCCTATAGTCTTCAAAGGGATCCGAAATATCTGTTCTCAGATTCCACAAAAATAAGGCTAGCAAAGAGAACCACGAAATACAGATGTAACTCTGTGAGATGAATTAACCGAACACTAAGCAATTTATCAGAAAGCTTCTTTCCAGATTTCATCTGAGGATATTTCCTTTTTCACCATAGCCCTCTAAGGGCTTCCAAATATCACTTTGCCAATTCCACAAGATCTGTCTTAGCGAAAGGCTTCTTTAGCGGAAAGCTGTAACTCTGTGAGATGATTTCTCAGAACGCAAAGAAGTTTCTCAGAAAGCTTCTTTCTCTTCGTTATCGGAGGATATTTCCTTTGGCCCCATAGGCTTCAATGGGATCCGAAATATCTGTTCTCAGATTCCACAGAAATAAGCCTAGCAAAGAGATACACGAAATACAGATGTAACTCAGTGAGATGAATGAAGAGAACACTAAGCAGTTTCTCAGAAAGCTTCTTTCCAGATTTCATCTGAGGATATTTCCTTTTTCACCATAGCCCTCTATGGGCTTCCAAGTATCACTTTGCCAGTTCCACAAGAACTGTCTTAGCGAAAGGCTTCTAGAGAGGAAAGCTGTAACTCTGGGAGATGATTCCACAGAACACAAAGAAGTTTCTCAGAAAGCTTCTTTCTCTTTGTAATCAGAGGATATTTCCTTTGGCCCTATCGTCTTTAAAGGGATCTGAAATACCTGTTCTCAGATTCCACAGAAATAAGGCTAGCAAAGATATCCACGAAATAAAGATGTAACTCTGTGAGATGAATTAACAGAACACTAAGCAGTTTCTCAGAAAGCTTCTTTCCAGATTTCATCTGAGGATATTTCCTTTTTCACCATAGCCCTCTATGGGCTTCCAAATATCACTTTGCCAATTCCACAAGAACTGTCTTAGCGAAAGGCTTCTTGAGGGGAAAGCTGTAACTCTGTGAGATGATTTCACAGAACACAAAGAAGTTTCTCAGAAAGCTTCTTGGTCTTTGTTATTGGAAGACATTTCCTTTGGCGCTATAGACTTCAATGGGATCCGAAATATCTGTTCTCAGATTCCACAGAAATAAGGCTAGCAAAGAGATCCACGAAATACAGATGTAACTCTGTGAGATGAATTAACAGAACACTAAGCAGTTTCTCAGAAAGATTCTTTACAGATTTCATATGATGATATTTCCTTTTTCACCATTGCCCTCTATGGGCTTCCAAATATCACTTTGCCAATTCCACAAGAAGTGTCTTAGCGAAAGGCTTCTTGAGGGGAAAGCTGTAACTCTGTGAGATGATTTCACAGAACACAAACAAGTTTCTCAGAAAGCTTCTTTCTCTTTGTTAACGGAAGACATTTCCTTTGGCCCTATAGTCTTCAATGGGATCCGAAATATCTGTTCTCAGATTCCACAGAAATAAGGCTAGCAAAGAGATCCACGAAATACAGATGTAACTCTGTGACATGAATTACAGAACACTAAGCAGTTTCTCAGAAAGCTTCTTTACAGATTTCATCTGATGATAATTCCTTTTTCACCATTGCCCTCTATGGGCTTCCAAATATCACTTTGCCAATTCCACAAGAACTGTCTTAGCGAAAGGCTTCTTGAGGGGAAAGCTGTAACTCTGTGAGATGTTTTCACAGAACACAAAGAAGTTTCTAAAAAAGCTTCTTTCTCTTTGTAATCGGAGGATATTTCCTTTGTCCCTATAGTCTTCAAAGGGATCTGAAATACCTGTTCTCAGATTCCACAGAAATAAGGCTAGCAAAGAGATCCACGAAATACAGATGTAACTCTGTGAGATGAATTAACAGAACACTAAGCAGTTTCTCAGAAAGCTTCTTTCCAGATTTCATCTGAGGATATTTCCTTTTTCACCATAGCCCTCTATGGGCTTCCAAATATCACTTTGCCAATTCCACAAGAACTGTCTTAGCGAAAGGGTTCTTGAGGGGAAAGCTGTAACTCTGTGAGATGATTACTCAGAACGCAAAGAAGTTTCTCAGAAAGCTTCTTTCTCTTTGTTATCAGAGGATATTTCCTTTGGCCCTATAGTCTTCATTGGGATCCGAAATATCTGTTCTCAGATTCCACAGAAATAAGGCTAGCAAAGAGATCCACGAAATACAGATGTAACTCTGTGAGATGAATTAACAGAACACTAAGCAGTTTCTCAGAAAGCTTCTTTCCAGATTTCATCTGAGGATATTTCCTTTTTCAACATAGACCTCTATGGGCTTCCAAATATCACTTTTCCAATTCCACAAGAACTGTCTTAGCGAAAGGCTAATTGCGGGGAAAGCTGTAACTCTGTGAGATGATTTCACAGAACACACAGAAGTTTCCAAGAAAGCTTCTTTCTCTTTCTTATCGGAGGATATTTCCTTTGGCCCTATAGTCTTCAAAGGGATCCGAAATATCTGTTCTCAGATTCCACAAAAATAAGGCTAGCAAAGAGAACCACGAAATACAGATGTAACTCTGTGAGATGAATTAACCGAACACTAAGCAATTCATCAGAAAGCTTCTTTCCAGATTTCATCTGAGGATATTTCCTTTTTCACCATAGCCCTCTATGGACTTCCAAATATCACTTTGCCAATTCCACAAGAACTGTCTTAGCGAAAGGCTTCTTGAGGGGAAAGCTGTAACTCTGTGAGTTGATTTCAGAGAACACAAAGAAGTTTCTAAGAAAGCTTCTTTCTCTTTGTAATCGGAGGATATTTCCTTTGTCCCTATAGTCTTCAAAGGGATCTGATATACCTGTTCTCAGATTCCACAGAAATAAGGCTAGCAAAGAGATCCACGATATACAGATGTAACTCTGTGAGATGATTGAACAGAACACTAAGCAGTTTCTCAGAAAGCTTCTTTCCAGATTTCATCTGAGGATATTTCCTTTTTCACTTTAGCCCTCTATGGGCTTCCAAATATCACTTTGCCAATTCCACAAGAACTGTCTTAGCGAAAGGCTTCCTGAGGGGAAAGCTGTAACTCTGTGAGATGATTTCACAGAACACAAAGAAGTTTCTCAGAAAGCTTCTTTCTCTTTGTTATCGGAGGATATTTCCTTTGGCCCTATAGTCTTCAAAGGGATCCGAAATATCTGTTCTCTGAATCCACAGAAATAAGCCTAGCAAAGAGATCCACGAAATACAGATGTAACTCTGAGAGATGAAAGAACAGAACACTAAGCAGTTTCTCAGAAAGCTTCTTTCCAGATTTCATCTGAGGATATTTCCTTTTTCACCATTGCCCTCTATGGGCTTCCAAATATCACTTTGCCAATTCCCCAAGAACTGTCTTAGCGAAAGGCTTCTTGAAGGGAAAGCTGTAACTCGGTGAGATGATTTCACAGAACACAAAGAAGTTTCTAAAAAAGCTTCTTTCTCTTTGTAATCGGAGGATATTTCCTTTGTCCCTATAGTCTTCAAAGGGATCTGAAATACCTGTTCTCAGATTCCACAGAAATAAAGCTATCAAAGAGATCCACGAAATACAGATGTAACTCTGTGAGATGAATTAACAGAACACTAAGCAGTTTCTCAGAAAGCTTCTTTCCAGATTTCATCTGAGGATATTTCCTATTTCACCATAGCCCTCTATGGGCTTCCAAATATCACTTTGCCAATTCCACAAGAACTGTCTTAGTGAAAGGCTTCTTGAGGG
Organism: Macaca nemestrina; assembly: GCF_043159975.1. NCBI lineage: Eukaryota > Metazoa > Chordata > Mammalia > Primates > Cercopithecidae > Macaca > Macaca nemestrina. The sequence continues at coordinate 78,443,827 of NC_092139.1, read as the reverse complement.
GAAAGCTGTAACTCTATGAGATGATTTCACAGAACACAAAGAAGTTTCTCAGAAAGCTTCTTTCTCTTTGTTATCGGAGGTTAATTCCTTTGGCCCTATAGTCTTCAAAGGGATCCGAAATATCTGTTCTCAGATTCCACAGAAATAAGGCTAGCAAAGATATCCACGAAATACAGATGTAACTCTGTGAGATGAATGAACAGAACACTAAGCAGTTTCTCAGAAAGCTTCTTTACAGATTTCATCTGATGATATTTCCTTTTTCACCGTAGCCCTCTATGGGATTCCAAATATCACTTTGCCAATTCCACAAGAACTGTCTTAGCGAAAGGCTTCTTGAGGGGAAAGCTGTAACTCGGTGAGATGATTACTCAGAACGCAAAGAAGTTTCTCAGAAAGCTTCTTTCTCTTTGTTATCGGAGGATATTTCCTTTGGCCCTATAGTCTTCAATGGGAACCGAAATATCTGTTCTCAGATTCCACAGAAATAAGGCTAGCAAAGAGATCCACGAAATACAGATGTAACTCTGTGAGATGAATTAACAGAACACTAAGCAGTTTCTCAGAAAGCTTCTTTCCAGATTTCATCTGAGGATATTTCCTTTTTCAACATAGACCTCTATCGGCTTCCAAATATCACTTTGCCAATTCCACAAGAACTGTCTTAGCGAAAGGCTAATTGCGGGGAAAGCTGTAACTCTGTGAGATGATTTCACAGAACACACAGAATTTTCCAAGAAAGCTTCTTTCTCTTTCTTATCGGAGGATATTTCCTTTGGCCCTATAGTCTTCAATGGGATCCGAAATATCTGTTCTCAGATTCCACAAAAATAAGGCTAGCAAAGAGAACCACGAAATACAGATGTAACTCTGTGAGATGAATTAACCGAACACTAAGCAATTTATCAGAAAGCTTCTTTCCAGATTTCATCTGAGGATATTTCCTTTTTCACCATAGCCCTCTATGGACTTCCAAATATCAGTTTGCCAATTCCACAAGAACTGTCTTCGCGAAAGGCTTCTTGAGGGGAAAGCTGTAACTCTGTGAGTTGATTTCACAGAACACAAAGAAGTTTCTAAGAAAGCTTCTTTCTCTTTGTAATCGGAGGATATTTCCTTTGTCCCTATAGTCTTCAAAGGGATCTGATATACCTGTTCTCAGATTCCACAGAAATAAGGCTAGCAAAGAGATCCACGATATACAGATGTAACTCTGTGAGATGAATTAACAGAACACTAAGCAGTTTCTCAGAAAGCTTCTTTCCAGATTTCATCTGAGGATATTTCCTTTTTCACCTTAGCCCTCTATGGGCTTCCAAATATCACTTTGCCAATTCCACAAGAACTGTCTTAGCGAAAGGCTTCCTGAGGGGAAAGCTGTAACTCTGTGAGATGATTTCACAGAACACAAAGAAGTTTCTCAGAAAGCTTCTTTCTCTTTGTTATCGGAGGATATTTCCTTTGGCCCTGTAGTCTTCAAAGGGATCCGAAATATCTGTTCTCAGATTCCACAGAAATAAGGCTAGCAAAGATACCCACGAAATAAAGATGTAACTCTGTTACAAGAATTAACAGAACACTAAGCAGTTTCTCAGAAAGCTTCTTTCCAGATTCATCTGAGGATATTTCCTTTTTCACCATAGCCCTCTATGGGCTTCCAAATATCACTTTGCCAATTCCACAAGAAGTGTCTTAGCGAAAGGCTTCTTGAGGGGAAAGCTGTAACTCTGTGAGATGATTTCACAGTACACAAAGAAGTTTCTCAGAAATCTTCTTTCTCTTTGTTAACGGAAGACATTTCCTTTGGCCCTATAGTCTTCAATGGGATCCGAAATATCTGTTCTCAGATTCCACAGAAATAAGGCTAGCAAAGAGATCCACGAAATACAGATGTAACTCTGTGACATGAATTACAGAACACTAAGCAGTTTCTCAGAAAGCTTCTTTACAGATTTCATCTGATGATAATTCCTTTTTCACCATTGCCCTCTATGGGCTTCCAAATATCACTTTGCCAATTCCACAAGAACTGTCTTAGCGAAAGGCTTCTTGAGGGGAAAGCTGTAACTCTGTGAGATGTTTTCACAGAACACAAAGAAGTTTCTAAAAAAGCTTCTTTCTCTTTGTAATCGGAGGATATTTCCTTTGTCCCTATAGTCTTCAAAGGGATCTGAAATACCTGTTCTCAGATTCCACAGAAATAAGGCTAGCAAAGAGATCCACGAAATACAGATGTAACTCTGTGAGATGAATTAACAGAACACTAAGCAGTTTCTCAGAAAGCTTCTTTCCAGATTTCATCTGAGGATATTTCCTTTTTCACCGTAGCCCTCTATGGGATTCCAAATATCACTTTGCCAATTCCACAAGAACTGTCTTAGCGAAAGGCTTCTTGAGGGGAAAGCTGTAACTCTGTGAGATGATTACTCAGAACGCAAAGAAGTTTCTCAGAAAGCTTCTTTCTCTTTGTTATCAGAGGATATTTCCTTTGGCCCTATAGTCTTCATTGGGATCCGAAATATCTGTTCTCAGATTCCACAGAAATAAGGCTAGCAAAGAGATCCACGAAATACAGATGTAACTCTGTGAGATGAATTAACAGAACACTAAGCAGTTTCTCAGAAAGCTTCTTTCCAGATTTCATCTGAGGATATTTCCTTTTTCAACATAGACCTCTATGGGCTTCCAAATATCACTTTTCCAATTCCACAAGAACTGTCTTAGCGAAAGGCTAATTGCGGGGAAAGCTGTAACTCTATGAGATGATTTCACAGAACACACAGAAGTTTCCAAGAAAGCTTCTTTCTCTTTCTTATCGGAGGATATTTCCTTTGGCCCTATAGTCTTCAAAGGGATCCGAAATATCTGTTCTCAGATTCCACAAAAATAAGGCTAGCAAAGAGAACCACGAAATACAGATGTAACTCTGTGAGATGAATTAACCGAACACTAAGCAATTCATCAGAAAGCTTCTTTCCAGATTTCATCTGAGGATATTTCCTTTTTCACCATAGCCCTCTATGGACTTCCAAATATCACTTTGCCAATTCCACAAGAACTGTCTTAGCGAAAGGCTTCTTGATGGGAAAGCTGTAACTCTGTGAGTTGATTTCAGAGAACACAAAGAAGTTTCTAAGAAAGCTTCTTTCTCTTTGTAATCGGAGGATATTTCCTTTGTCCCTATAGTCTTCAAAGGGATCTGATATACCTGTTCTCAGATTCCACAGAAATAAGGCTAGCAAAGAGATCCACGATATACAGATGTAACTCTGTGAGATGATTGAACAGAACACTAAGCAGTTTCTCAGAAAGCTTCTTTCCAGATTTCATCTGAGGATATTTCGTTTTTCACCTTAGCCCTCTATGGGCTTCCAAATATCACTTTGCCAATTCCACAAGAACTGTCTTAGCGAAAGGCTTCCTGAGGGGAAAGCTGTAACTCTGTGAGATGATTTCACAGAACACAAAGAAGTTTCTCAGAAAGCTTCTTTCTCTTTGTTATCGGAGGATATTTCCTTTGGCCCTATAGTCTTCAAAGGGATCCGAAATATCTGTTCTCTGAATCCACAGAAATAAGCCTAGCAAAGAGATCCACGAAAAACAGATGTAACTCTGTGAGATGAATTAACAGAACACTAAGCAGTTTCTCAGAAAGCTTCTTTCCAGATTTCATCTGAGGATATTTCCTTTTTCACCATTGCCCTCTATGGGCTTCCAAATATCACTTTGCCAATTCCCCAAGAACTGTCTTAGCGAAAGGCTTCTTGAAGGGAAAGCTGTAACTCTGTGAGATGATTTCACAGAACACAAAGAAGTTTCTAAAAAAGCTTCTTTCTCTTTGTAATCGGAGGATATTTCCTTTGTCCCTATAGTCTTCAAAGGGATCTGAAATACCTGTTCTCAGATTCCACAGAAATAAAGCTAGCAAAGAGATCCACGAAATACAGATGTAACTCTGTGAGATGAATTAACAGAACACTAAGCAGTTTCTCAGAAAGCTTCTTTCCAGATTTCATCTGAGGATATTTCCTATTTCACCATAGCCCTCTATGGGCTTCCAAATATCACTTTGCCAATTCCACAAGAACTGTCTTAGTGAAAGGCTTCTTGAGGGGAAAGCTGTAACTCTATGAGATGATTTCACAGAACACAAAGAAGTTTCTCAGAAAGCTTCTTTCTCTTTGTTATCGGAGGTTAATTCATTTGGCCCTATAGTCTTCAAAGGGATCCGAAATATCTGTTCTCAGATTCCACAGAAATAAGGCTAGCAAAGATATCCACGAAATACAGATGTAACTCTGTGAGATGAATGAACAGAACACTAAGCAGTTTCTCAGAAAGCTTCTTTACAGATTTCATCTGATGATATTTCCTTTTTCACCGTAGCCCTCTATGGGATTCCAAATATCACTTTGCCAATTCCACAAGAACTGTCTTAGCGAAAGGCTTCTTGAGGGGAAAGCTGTAACTCGGTGAGATGATTACTCAGAACGCAAAGAAGTTTCTCAGAAAGCTTCTTTCTCTTTGTTATCGGAGGATATTTCCTTTGGCCCTATAGTCTTCAATGGGAACCGAAATATCTGTTCTCAGATTCCACAGAAATAAGGCTAGCAAAGAGATCCACGAAATACAGATGTAACTCTGTGAGATGAATTAACAGAACACTAAGCAGTTTCTCAGAAAGCTTCTTTCCAGATTTCATCTGAGGATATTTCCTTTTTCAACATAGACCTCTATCGGCTTCCAAATATCACTTTGCCAATTCCACAAGAACTGTCTTAGCGAAAGGCTAATTGCGGGGAAAGCTGTAACTCTGTTAGATGATTTCACAGAACACACAGAATTTTCCAAGAAAGCTTCTTTCTCTTTCTTATCGGAGGATATTTCCTTTGGCCCTATAGTCTTCAATGGGATCCGAAATATCTGTTCTCAGATTCCACAAAAATAAGGCTAGCAAAGAGAACCACGAAATACAGATGTAACTCTGTGAGATGAATTAACCGAACACTAAGCAATTTATCAGAAAGCTTCTTTCCAGATTTCATCTGAGGATATTTCCTTTTTCACCATAGCCCTCTATGGACTTCCAAATATCACTTTGCCAATTCCACAAGAACTGTCTTCGCGAAAGGCTTCTTGAGGGGAAAGCTGTAACTCTGTGAGTTGATTTCACAGAACACAAAGAAGTTTCTAAGAAAGCTTCTTTCTCTTTGTAATCGGAGGATATTTCCTTTGTCCCTATAGTCTTCAAAGGGATCTGATATACCTGTTCTCAGATTCCACAGAAATAAGGCTAGCAAAGAGATCCACGATATACAGATGTAACTCTGTGAGATGAATTAACAGAACACTAAGCAGTTTCTCAGAAATCTTCTTTCCAGATTTCATCTGAGGATATTTCCTTTTTCACCATTGCCCTCTATGGGCTTCCAAATATCACTTTGCCAATTCCCCAAGAACTGTCCTAGCCGAAGGCTTCTTGAAGGGAAAGCTGTAACTCTGTGAGATGATTTCACAGAACACAAAGAAGTTTCTGAGAAAGCTTCTTTCTCTTTGTAATCGGAGGATACTTCCTTTGTCCCTATAGTCTTCAAAGGGATCTGAAATACCTGTTCTCAGCTTCCACAGAAATAAGGCTAGCAAAGAGATCCACGGAATACAGATGTAACTCTGTGAGATGAATTAACAGAACACTAAGCAGTTTCTCAGAAAGCTTCTTTCCAGATTTCATCTGAGGATATTTCCTTTTTCATCATAGCCCACTATGGGCTTCCAAATATCACTTTGCCAATTCCACAAGAACTGTCTTAGGGAAAGGCTTCTTGAGGGGAAAGCTGTAACTCTGTGAGATGATTTCACAGAACGCAAAGAAGTTTCTCAGAAAGCTTCTTTCTCTTTGTTATCGGAGGATATTTCCTTTGGCCCTATGGTCTTCAATGGGATCCGAAATATCTGTTCTCATATTCCACAGAAATAAGGCTAGCAAAGAGATCCACGAAATACAGATGTAACTCTGTTAGATGAATTAACAGAACACTAAGCAGTTTCTCAGAAAGCTTCTTTCCAGATTTCATCTGAGGATATTTCCTTTTTCACCATAGCCCTCTATGGGCTTCCAAATATCACTTTGCCACTTCCACGAGAACTGTCTTAGCGAAAGGCTTCTTGAGGGGAAAGCTGTAACTCTGTGAGTTGATTTCACAGAACACAAAGAAGTTTCTCAGAAAGCTTCTTTCTCTTTGTTATCGGAGGATATTTCCTTTGGCCCTGTAGTCTTCAAAGGGATCCGAAATATCTGTTCTCAGATTCCACAGAAATAAGGCTAGCAAAGATACCCACGAAATAAAGATGTAACTCTGTTACAAGAATTAACAGAACACTAAGCAGTTTCTCAGAAAGCTTCTTTCCAGATTCATCTGAGGATATTTCCTTTTTCACCATAGCCCTCTATGGGCTTCCAAATATCACTTTGCCAATTCCAAAAGAAGTGTCTTAGCGAAAGGCTTCTTGAGGGGAAAGCTGTAACTCTGTGAGATGATTTCACAGTACACAAAGAAGTTTCTCAGAAAGCTTCTTTCTCTTTGTTAACGGAAGACATTTCCTTTGGCCCTATAGTCTTCAATGGGATTCGAAATATCTGTTCTCAGATTCCACAGAAATAAGGCTAGTAAAGAGTCCACGAAATACAGATGTAAATCTGTGAGATGAATTAACAGAACACTAAGCAGTTTCTCAGAAAGCTTCTTTCCAGATTTCATCTGATGATATTTCCTTTTTCACCATTGCCCTCTATGGGCTTCCAAATATCACTTTTCCAATTCCACAAGAACTGTCTTAGGGAAAGGCTTTTTGAGGGGAAAGCTGTAACTCTGTGAGATGATTTCACAGAACACAAAGAAGTTTCTCAGAAAGCTTCTTTCTCTTTGTTATCGGAGGTTATTTCCTTTAGCCCTATAGTCTTCAAAGGGATCCGAAATATCTGTACTCAGATTCCACAGAAATAAAGATAGCAAAGAGATCCACGAAATACAGATGTAACTCTGTGAGATGAATTAACAGAACACTAAGCAGTTTCTCAGAAAGCTTCTTTCCAGATTACATCTGAGGATATTTACTTTTTCACCATAGCCCTCTATGGGCTTCCAAATATCACTTTGCCAATTCCACAAGAACTGTCCTAGCGAAAGGCTTCTTGAGGGGAAAGCTGTAACTCTGTGAGATGATTTCTCAGAATGCAAAGAAGTTTCTCAGAAAGCTTCTTTCTCTTTGTTATCGGAGGATATTTCCTTTGGCCCTAAAGTCTTCAATGGGATCCGAAATATCTGTTCTCAGATTCCACAGAAATAAGGCTAGCAAAGAGATCCAGGAAATACAGATGTAACTCTGTGACATGAATTAACAGAACACTAAGCAGTATCTCAGAAAGCTTCTTTCCAGATTTCATCTGAGGATATTTCCTTTTTCACCATAGCCCTCTATGGGCTTCCAAATATCACTTTGCCAATTCCACAAGAACTGTCTTAGCGAAGGGCTTCTTGAGGGGAAAGCTGTAACTCTGTGAGATGATTTCACGGAAAACAAAGAAGTTTCTCTGAAAGCTTCTTTCTCTTTGTTATCGGAGGATATTTCCTTTGGCCGTATAGTCTTCAAAGGGTACCGAAATATCTGTTCTCAGATTCCACAAAATAAGGCTAGCAAAGGGATCCACGAAATACAGATGTAACTCTGTTAGATGAATTAACAGAACACTAAGCAGTTTCTCAGAAAGCTTCTTTCCAGATTTCATCTGAGGATATTTCCTTTTTCACCATAGCCCTCTATGGGCTTCCAAATATCACTTTGCCACTTCCACAAGAACTGTCTTAGCGAAAGGCTTCTTGAGGGGAAAGCTGTAACTCTGTGAGATGATTTCACAGAACACAATGAAATTTCTCAGAAAGCTTCTTTATCTTTGTTATCGGAGGATATTTCCTTTGGCCCTGTAGTCTTCAAAGGGATCCGAAATATCTGTTCTCAGATTCCACAGAAATAAGGCTAGCAAAGATACCCACGAAATAAAGATGTAACTGTGTTACATGAATTAACAGAACACTAAGCAGTTTCTCAGAAAGCTTCTTTCCAGATTTCATCTGAGGATATTTCCTTTTTCACCATAGCCCTCTATGGGCTTCCAAATATCACTTTGCCAATTCCACAAGAAGTGTCTTAGCGAAAGGCTTCTTGAGGGGAAAGCTGTAACTCTGTGAGATGATTTCACAGAACACAAAGAAGTTTCTCAGAAAGCTTCTTTCTCTTTGTTATTGGAAGACATTTCCTTTGGCCCTATAGTCTTCAATGGGATCCGAAATATCTGTTCTCAGATTCCACAGAAATAAGGCTAGCAAAGAGATCCACGAAATACAGATGTAACTCTGTGAGATGAATTAACAGAACACTAAGCAGTTTCTCAGAAAGCTTCTTTACAGATTTCATCTGATGATATTTCCTTTTTTACCATTGCCCTCCATGGGCTTCCAAATATCACTTTGCCAATTCCACAAGAACTGTCTTAGCGAAAGGCTTCTTGAGGGGAAAGCTGTAACTCTGTGAGATGATTTCACAGAACACAAAGAAGTTTCTCAGAAAGCTTCTTTCTCTTTGATATCGGAGGTTATTTCCTTTAGCCCTATAGTCTTCAAAGGGATCCGAAATATCTGTACTCAGATTCCACAGAAATAAAGCTAGCAAAGAGATCCACGAAATACAGATGTAACTCTGTGAGATGAATTAACAGAACACTAAGCAGTTTCTCAGAAAGCTTCTTTCCAGATTACATCTGAGGATATTTCCTTTTTCACCATAGCCCTCTATGGGCTTCCAAATATCACTTTGCCAATTCCACAAGAACTGTCCTAGCGAAAGGCTTCTTGAGGGGAAGCTGTAACTCTGTGAGATGATTTCTCAGAACGCAAAGAAGTTTCTCAGAAAGCTTCTTTCTCTTTGTTATCGGAGGATATTTCCTTTGGCCCTATAGTCTTCAATGGGATCCGAAATATCTGTTCTCAGATTCCACAGAAATAAGGCTAGCAAAGAGATCCAGGAAATACAGATGTAACTCTGTGACATGAATTAACAGAACACTAAGCAGTTTCTCAGAAAGCTTCTTTCCAGATTTCATCTGAGGATATTTCCTTTTTCACCATAGCCCTCTATGGGCTTCCAAATATCACTTTGCCAATTCCACAAGAACTGTCCTAGCGAAGGGCTTCTTGAAGGGAAAGCTGTAACTCTGTGAGCTGATTTCACGGAAAACAAAGAAGTTTCTCTGAAAGCTTCTTTCTCTTTGTTATCGGAGGATATTTCCTTTGGCCGTATAGTCTTCAAAGGGTACCGAAATATCTGTTCTCAGATTCCACAAAATAAGGCTAGCAAAGAGATCCACGAAATACAGATGTAACTCTGTGAGATGAATTAACCGAACACTAAGCAGTTTCTCAGAAAGCTTCTTTCCAGATTTCTTCTGAGGATATTTCCCTTTTCACCATAGCCCTCTATGGGCTTCCAAATATCACTTTGCCAGTACCACAAGAACTGTCTTAGCGAAAGGCTTTTTGAGAGGAAAGCTGTAACTCTGGGAGATGATTTCACAGAACACAAAGAAGTTTCTCAGAAAGCTTCTTTCTCTTTGTAATCAGAGGATATTTCCTTTGGCCCTATAGACTTCAAAGGGATCTGAAATACCTGTTCTCAGATTCCACAGAAAAAAGGCTAGCAAAGAGTTCAACGAAATACAGATGTAACTCTGTGAGGTGAATTAACAGAACACTAAGCAGTTTCTCAGAAAGCTTCTTTCCAGATTTCATCCGAGGATATTTCCTTTTTCACCATAGCCCTCTATGGGCTTCCAAATATCACTTTGCCAATTCCACAAGAACTGTCTTAGCGAAAGGCTTCTTGAGGGGAAAGCTGTAACTCTGTGAGATGATTTCACAGAACACAAAGAAGTTTCTCAGAAAGCTTCTTTCCCTTTGTTATTGGAAGACATTTCCTTTGGCCCTATAGTCTTCAATGGGATCCGAAATATCTGTTCTCAGATTCCACAGAAATAAGGCTAGCAAAGAGATCCACGGAATACAGATGTAACTCTGTGAGATGAATTAACAGAACACTAAGCAGTTTCTCAGAAAGCTTCTTTCCAGATTTCATCTGAGGATATTTCCTTTTTCACCATTGCCCTCTATGGGCTTCCAAATATCACTTTGCCAATTCCCCAAGAATTGTCTTAGCGAAAGGCTTCTTGAAGGGAAAGCTGTAACTCTGTGAGATGATTTCACAGAACACAAAGAAGTTTCTGAGAAAGCTTCTTTCTCTTTGTAATCGGAGGATATTTCCTTTGTCCCTATAGTCTTCAAAGGGATCTGAAATACCTGTTCTCAGCTTCCACAGAAATAAGGCTAGCAAAGAGATCCACGGAATACAGATGGAACTCTGTGAGATGAATTAACAGAACACTAAGCAGTTTCTCAGAAAGCTTCTTTCCAGATTTCATCTGAGGATATTTCCTTTTTCATCATAGCCCACTATGGGCTTCCAAATATCACTTTGCCAATTCCACAAGAACTGTCTTAGGGAAAGGCTTCTTGAGGGGAAAGCTGTAACTCTGTGAGATGATTTCACAGAACGCAAAGAAGTTTCTCAGAAAGCTTCTTTCTCTTTGTTATCGGAGGATATTTCCTTTGGCCCTATGGTCTTCAATGGGATCCGAAATATCTGTTCTCATATTCCACAGAAATAAGGCTAGCAAAGAGATCCACGAAATACAGATGTAACTCTGTTAGATGAATTAACAGAACACTAAGCAGTTTCTCAGAAAGCTTCTTTCCAGATTTCATCTGAGGATATTTCCTTTTTCACCATAGCCCTCTATGGGCTTCCAAATATCACTTTGCCACTTCCACAAGAACTGTCTTAGCGAAAGGCTTCTTGAGGGGAAAGCTGTAACTCTGTGAGATGATTTCACAGAACACAAAGAAGTTTCTCAGAAAGCTTCTTTCTCTTTGTTATCGGAGGATATTTCCTTTGGCCCTGTAGTCTTCAAAGGGATCCGAAATATCTGTTCTCAGATTCCACAGAAATAAGGCTAGCAAAGATACCCACGAAATAAAGATGTAACTGTGTTACATGAATTAACAGAACACTAAGCAGTTTCTCAGAAAGCTTCTTTCCAGATTTCATCTGAGGATATTTCCTTTTTCACCATAGCCCACTATGGGCTTCCAAATATCACTTTGCCAATTCCACAAGAAGTGTCTTAGCGAAAGGCTTCTTGAGGGGAAAGCTGTAACTCTGTGAGATGATTTCACAGAACACAAAGAAGTTTCTCAGAAAGCTTCTTTCTCTTTGTTATTGGAAGACATTTCCTTTGGCCCTATAGTCTTCAATGGGATCCGAAATATCTGTTCTCAGATTCCACAGAAATAAGGCTAGCAAAGAGATCCACGAAATACAGATGTAACTCTGTGAGATGAATTAACAGAACACTAAGCAGTTTCTCAGAAAGCTTCTTTACAGATTTCATCTGATGATATTTCCTTTTTTACCATTGCCCTCCATGGGCTTCCAAATATCACTTTGCCAATTCCACAAGAACTGTCTTAGCGAAAGGCTTCTTGAGGGGAAAGCTGTAACTCTGTGAGATGATTTCACAGAACACAAAGAAGTTTCTCAGAAAGCTTCTTTCTCTTTGTTATCGGAGGTTATTTCCTTTAGCCCTATAGTCTTCAAAGGGATCCGAAATATCTGTACTCAGATTCCACAGAAATAAAGCTAGCAAAGAGATCCACGAAATACAGATGTAACTCTGTGAGATGAATTAACAGAACACTAAGCAGTTTCTCAGAAAGCTTCTTTCCAGATTACATCTGAGGATATTTCCTTTTTCACCATAGCCCTCTATGGGCTTCCAAATATCACTTTGCCAATTCCACAAGAACTGTCCTAGCGAAAGGCTTCTTGAGGGGAAGCTGTAACTCTGTGAGATGATTTCTCAGAACGCAAAGAAGTTTCTCAGAAAGCTTCTTTCTCTTTGTTATCGGAGGATATTTCCTTTGGACCTATAGTCTTCAATGGGATCCGAAATATCTGTTCTCAGATTCCACAGAAATAAGGCTAGCAAAGAGATCCACGAAATACAGATGTAACTCTGTGACATGAATTAACAGAACACTAAGCAGTTTCTCAGAAAGCTTCTTTCCAGATTTCATCTGAGGATATTTCCTCTTTCACCATAGCCCTCTATGGGCTTCCAAATATCACTTTGCCAATTCCACAAGAACTGTCCTAGCGAAGGGCTTCTTGAAGGGAAAGCTGTAACTCTGTGAGATGATTTCACGGAAAACAAAGAAGTTTCTCTGAAAGCTTCTTTCTCTTTTTTATCGGAGGATATTTCCTTTGGCCGTATAGTGTTTAAAGGGTACCGAAATATCTGTTCTCAGATTCCACAAAATAAGGCTAGCAAAGAGATCCACGAAATACAGATGTAACTCTGTGAGATGAATTAACCGAACACTAAGCAGTTTCTCAGAAAGCTTCTTTCCAGATTTCTTCTGAGGATATTTCCCTTTTCACCATAGCCCTCTATGGGCTTCCAAATATCACTTTGCCAGTACCACAAGAACTGTCTTAGCGAAAGGCTTGTTGAGAGGAAAGCTGTAACTCTGGGTGATGATTTCACAGAACACAAATAAGTTTCTCAGAAAGCTTCTTTCTCTTTGTAATCAGAGTATATTTCCTTTGGCCCTATAGACTTCAAAGGGATCTGAAATACCTGTTCTCAGATTCCACAGAAAAAAGGCTAGCAAAGAGTTCAACGAAATACAGATGTAACTCTGTGAGATGAATTAACAGAACACTAAGCAGTTTCTCAGAAAGCTTCTTTCCAGATTTCATCTGAGGATATTTCCTTTTTCACCATAGCCCTCTATGGGCTTCCAAATATCACTTTGCCAATTCCACAAGAACTGTCTTAGCGAAAGGCTTCTTGAGGGGAAAGCTGTAACTCTGTGAGATGATTTCACAAAACACAAAGAAGTTTCTCAGAAAGCTTCTTTCCCTTTGTTATTGGAAGACATTTCCTTTGGCCCTATAGTCTTCAATGGGATCCGAAATATCTGTTCTCAGATACCACAGAAATAAGGCTAGCAAAGAGATCCACGGAATACAGATGTAACTCTGTGAGATGAATTAACAGAACACTAAGCAGTTTCTCAGAAAGCTTCTTTCCAGATTTCATCTGAGGATATTTCCTTTTTCACCATTGCCCTCTATGGGCTTCCAAATATCACTTTGCCAATTCCCCAAGAATTGTCTTAGCGAAAGTCTTCTTGAAGGGAAAGCTGTAACTCTGTGAGATGATTTCACAGAACACAAAGAAGTTTCTGAGAAAGCTTCTTTCTCTTTGTAATCGGAGGATATTTCCTTTGTCCCTATAGTCTTCAAAGGGATCTGAAATACCTGTTCTCAGCTTCCACAGAAATAAGGCTAGCAAAGAGATCCACGGAATACAGATGGAACTCTGTGAGATGAATTAACAGAACACTAAGCAGTTTCTCAGAAAGCTTCTTTCCAGATTTCATCTGAGGATATTTCCTTTTTCATCATAGCCCACTATGGGCTTCCAAATATCACTTTGCCAATTCCACAAGAACTGTCTTAGGGAAAGGCTTCTTGAGGGGAAAGCTGTAACTCTGTGAGATGATTTCACAGAACGCAAAGAAGTTTCTCAGAAAGCTTCTTTCTCTTTGTTATCGGAGGATATTTCCTTTGTCCCTATAGTCTTCAAAAGGATCTGATATACCTGTTCTCAGATTCCACAGAAATAAGGCTAGCAAAGAGATCCACGAAATACAGATGTAACTCTGTGAGATGAATGAACAGAACACTAAGCAGTTTCTCAGAAAGCTTCTTTCCAGATTTCATCTGAGGATATTTCCTTTTTCACCATAGCCCTCTATGGGCTTCCAAATATCACTTTGCCAATTCCACAAGAAGTGTCTTAGCGAAAGGCTTCTTGAGTGGAAAGCTGTAACTCTGTGAGATGATTTCTCAGAACGCAAAGAAGTTTCTCACAAAGCTTCTTTCTCTTTGTTATCGGAGGATATTTCCTATGGCCGTATAGTCTTCAAAGGGAACCGAAATATCTGTTCTCAGATTCCACAAAATAAGGCTAGCAAAGAGATCCACGAAATACAGATGTAACTCTGTGAGATGAATTAACCGAACACTAAGCAGTTTCTCAGAAAGCTTCTTTCCAGTTTTCTTCTGAGGATATTTCCCTTTTCACCATAGCCCTCTATGGGCTTCCAAATATCACTTTGCCAGTACCACAAGAACTGTCTTAGCAAAAGGCTTGTTGAGAGGAAAGCTGTAACTCTGGGAGATGATTTCACAGAACACAAAGAAGTTTCTCAGAAAGCTTCTTTCTCTTTGTAATCGGAGGATATTTCCTTTGGCCCTATAGTCTTCAAAGGGATCTGAAATACCTGTTCTCAGATTCCACAGAAAAAAGGCTAGCAAAGAGTTCAACGAAATACAGATGTAACTCTGTGAGATGAATTAACAGAACACTAAGCAGTTTCTCAGAAAGCTTCTTTCCAGATTTCATCTGAGGATATTTCCTTTTTCACCATAGCCCTCTATGGGCTTCCAAATATCACTTTTCCAATTCCACAAGAACTGCCTTAGCGAAAGGCTTCTTGAGGGGAAAGCTGTAACTCTGTGAGATGATTTCACAGAACACAAAGAAGTTTCTCAGAAAGCTTCTTTCCCTATGTTATTGGAAGACATTTCCTTTGGCCCTATAGTCTTCAATGGGATCCGAAATATCTGTTCTCAGATTCCACAGAAATAAGGCTAGCAAAGAGATCCACGAAATACAGATGTAACTCTGTGAGATGAATTAACAGAACACTAAGCAGTTTCTCAGAAAGCTTCTTTCCAGATTTCATCTGAGGATATTTCCTTTTTCACCATTGCCCTCTATGGGCTTCCAAATATCACTTTGCCAATTCCCCAAGAATTGTCTTAGCGAAAGGCTTCTTGAAGGGAAAGCTGTAACTCTGTGAGATGATTTCACAGAACACAAAGAAGTTTCTGAGAAAGCTTCTTTCTCTTTGTAATCGGAGGATATTTCCTTTGTCCCTTTAGTCTTCAAAGGGATCTGAAATACCTGTTCTCAGCTTCCACAGAAATAAGGCTAGCAAAGAGATCCATGGAATACAGATGGAACCCTGTGAGATGAATTAACAGAACACTAAGCAGTTTCTCAGAAAGCTTCTTTCCAGATTTCATCTGAGGATATTTCCTTTTTCATCATAGCCCACTATGGGCTTCCAAATATCACTTTGCCAATTCCACAAGAACTGTCTTAGGGAAAGGCTTCTTGAGGGGAAAGCTGTAACTCTGTGAGATGATTTCACAGAACGCAAAGAAGTTTCTCAGAAAGCTTCTTTCTCTTTGTTATCGGAGGATATTTCCTTTGGCCCTATGGTCTTCAAAGGGATCCGAAATATGTGTTCTCATATTCCACAGAAATAAGGCTAGCAAAGAGATCCACGAAATACAGATGTAACTCTGTTAGATGAATTAACAGAACACTAAGCAGTTTCTCAGAAAGCTTCTTTCCAGATTTCATCTGAGGATATTTCCTTTTTCACCATAGCCCTCTATGGGCTTCCAAATATCACTTTGCCACTTCCACAAGAACTGTCTTAGCGAAAGGCTTCTTGAGGGGAAAGCTGTAACTCTGTGAGATGATTTCACAGAACACAAAGAAATTTCTCAGAAAGCTTCTTTCTCTTTGTTATCGGAGGATATTTCCTTTGGCCCTGTAGTCTTCAAAGGGATCCGAAATATCTGTTCTCAGATTCCACAGAAATAAGGCTAGCAAAGATACCCACGAAATAAAGATGTAACTGTGTTACATGAATTAACAGAACACTAAGCAGTTTCTCAGAAAGCTTCTTTCCAGATTTCATCTGAGGATATTTCCTTTTTCACCATACCCCACTATGGGCTTCCAAATATCACTTTGCCAATTCCACAAGAAGTGTCTTAGCGAAAGGCTTCTTGAGGGGAAGCTGTAACTCTGTGAGATGATTTCTCAGAACGCAAAGAAGTTTCTCAGAAAGCTTCTTTCTCTTTGTTATCAGAGGATATTTGCTTTGGCCCTATAGTCTTCAATGGGATCCGAAATATCTGTTCTCAGATTCCACAGAAATAAGGCTAGCAAAGAGATCCAGGAAATACAGATGTAACTCTGTGACATGAATTAACAGAACACTAAGCAGTTTCTCAGAAAGCTTCTTTCCAGATTTCATCTGAGGATATTTCCTTTTTCACCATAGCCCTCTATGGGCTTCCAAATATCACTTTGCCAATTCCACAAGAACTGTCCTAGCGAAGGGCTTCTTGAAGGGAAAGCTGTAACTCTGTGAGATGATTTCACGGAAAACAAAGAAGTTTCTCTGAAAGCTTCTTTCTCTTTGTTATCGGAGGATATTTCCTTTGGCCGTATAGTCTTCAAAGGGTACCGAAATATCTGTTCTCAGATTCCACAAAATAAGGCTAGCAAAGAGATCCACGAAATACAGATGTAACTCTGTGAGATGAATTAACCGAACACTAAGCAGTTTCTCAGAAAGCTTCTTTCCAGATTTCTTCTGAGGATATTTCCCTTTTCACCATAGCCCTCTATGGGCTTCCAAATATCACTTTGCCAGTACCACAAGAACTGTCTTAGCGAAAGGCTTGTTGAGAGGAAAGCTGTAACTCTGGGAGATGATTTCACAGAACACAAAGAAGTTTCTCAGAAAGCTTCTTTCTCTTTGTAATCAGAGGATATTTCCTTTGGCCCTATAGACTTCAAAGGGATCTGAAATACCTGTTCTCAGATTCCACAGAAAAAAGGCTAGCAAAGAGTTCAACGAAATACAGATGTAACTCTGTGAGGTGAATTAATAGAACACTAAGCAGTTTCTCAGAAAGCTTCTTTCCAGATTTCATCTGAGGATATTTCCTTTTTCACCATAGCCCTCTATGGGCTTCCAAATATCACTTTGCCAATTCCACAAGAACTGTCTTAGCGAAAGGCTTCTTGAGGGGAAAGCTGTAACTCTGTGAGATGATTTCACAGAACACAAAGAAGTTTCTCATAAAGCTTCTTTCCCTTTGTTATTGGAAGACATTTCCTTTGGCCCTATAGTCTTCAATGGGATCCGAAATATCTGTTCTCAGATTCCACAGAAATAAGGCTAGCAAAGAGATCCACGGAATACAGATGTAACTCTGTGAGATGAATTAACAGAACACTAAGCAGTTTCTCAGAAAGCTTCTTTCCAGATTTCATCTGAGGATATTTCCTTTTTCACCATTGCCCTCTATGGGCTTCCAAATATCACTTTGCCAATTCCCCAAGAATTGTCTTAGCGAAAGGCTTCTTGAAGGGAAAGCTGTAACTCTGTGAGATGATTTCACAGAACACAAAGAAGTTTCTGAGAAAGCTTCTTTCTCTTTGTAATCGGAGGATATTTCCTTTGTCCCTATAGTCTTCAAAGGGATCTGAAATACCTGTTCTCAGCTTCCACAGAAATAAGGCTAGCAAAGAGATCCACGGAATACAGATGGAACTCTGTGAGATGAATTAACAGAACACTAAGCAGTTTCTCAGAAAGCTTCTTTCCAGATTTCATCTGAGGATATTTCCTTTTTCATCATAGCCCACTATGGGCTTCCAAATATCACTTTGCCAATTCCACAAGAACTGTCTTAGGGAAAGGCTTCTTGAGGGGAAAGCTGTAACTCTGTGAGATGATTTCACAGAACGCAAAGAAGTTTCTCAGAAAGCTTCTTTCTCTTTGTTATCGGAGGATATTTCCTTTGTCCCTATAGTCTTCAAAAGGATCTGATATACCTGTTCTCAGATTCCACAGAAATAAGGCTAGCAAAGAGATCCACGAAATACAGATGTAACTCTGTGAGATGAATGAACAGAACACTAAGCAGTTTCTCAGAAAGCTTCTTTCCAGATTTCATCTGAGGATATTTCCTTTTTCACCATAGCCCTCTATGGGCTTCCAAATATCACTTTGCCAATTCCACAAGAAGTGTCTTAGCGAAAGGCTTCTTGAGTGGAAAGCTGTAACTCTGTGAGATGATTTCTCAGAACGCAAAGAAGTTTCTCACAAAGCTTCTTTCTCTTTGTTATCGGAGGATATTTCCTTTGGCCCTATAGTCTTCAATGGGATCCGAAATATCTGTTCTCAGATTCCACAGAAATAAGGCTAGCAAAGAGATCCAGGAAATACAGATGTAACTCTGTGAGATGAATTAACAGAACACTAAGCAGTTTCTCAGAAAGCTTCTTTCCAGATTCATCTAAGGATAATTCCTTTTTCACCATAGCCTTCTATGGGCTTCCAAATATCACTTTGCCAATTCCACAAGAAGTGTCTTAGCGAAAGGCTTCTTGAGGGGAAAGCTGTAACTCTGTGAGATGATTTCACAGTACACAAAGAAGTTTCTCAGAAAGCTTCTTTCTCTTTGTTAACGGAAGACATTTCCTTTGGCCCTATAGTCTTCAATGGGATCCGAAATATCTGTTCTCAGATTCCACAGAAATAAGGCTAGCAAAGAGATCCACGAAATACAGATGTAAATCTGTGACATGAATTAACAGAACACTAAGCAGTTTCTCAGAAAGCTTCTTTCCAGATTTCATCTGATGATATTTCCTTTTTCACCATTGCCCTCTATGGGCTTCCAAATATCACTTTTCCAATTCCACAAGAACTGTCTTAGGGAAAGGCTTCTTGAGGGGAAAGCTGTAACTCTGTGAGATGATTTCACAGAACACAAAGAAGTTTCTAAAAAAGCTTCTTTCTCTTTGTTATCGGAGGTTATTTCCTTTAGCCCTATAGTCTTCAAAGGGATCCGAAATATCTGTACTCAGATTCCACAGAAATAAAGCTAGCAAAGAGATCCACGAAATACAGATGTAACTCTGTGAGATGAATTAACAGAACACTAAGCAGTTTCTCAGAAAGCTTCTTTCCAGATTACATCTGAGGATAATTCCTTTTTCACCATAGCCCTCTATGGGCTTCCAAATATCACTTTGCCAATTCCACAAGAACTGTCCTAGCGAAAGGCTTCTTGAGGGGAAAGCTGTAACTCTGTGAGATGATTTCTCAGAACGCAAAGAAGTTTCTCAGAAAGCTTCTTTCTCTTTGTTATCGGAGGATATTTCCTTTGGCCCTATAGTCTTCAATGGGATCCGAAATATCTGTTCTCAGATTCCACAGAAATAAGGCTAGCAAAGAGATCCAGGAAATACAGATGTAACTCTGTGACATGAATTAACAGAACACTAAGCAGTTTCTCAGAAAGCTTCTTTCCAGATTTCATCTGAGGATATTTCCTTTTTCACCATAGCCCTCTATGGGCTTCCAAATATCACTTTGCCAATTCCACAAGAACTGTCTTAGCGACGGGCTTCTTGAGGGGAAAGCTGTAACTCTGTGAGATGATTTCACGGAAAACAAAGAAGTTTCTCTGAAAGCTTCTTTCTCTTTGTTATCGGAGGATATTTCCTTAGGCCGTATAGTCTTCAAAGGGAACCGAAATATCTGTTCTCAGATTCCACAAAATAAGGCTAGCAAAGAGATCCACGAAATACAGATGTAACTCTGTGAGATGAATTAACCGAACACTAAGCAGTTTCTCAGAAAGCTTCTTTTCAGATTTCTTCTGAGGATATTTCCCTTTTCACCATAGCCCTCTATGGGCTTCCAAATATTACTTTGCCAGTACCACAAGAACTGTCTTAGCGAAAGGCTTGTTGAAAGGAAAGCTGTAACTCTGGGAGATGATTTCACAGAACACAAAGAAGTTTCTCAGAAAGCTTCTTTCTCTTTGTAATCAGAGGATATTTCCTTTGGCCCTATAGTCTTCAAAGGGATCTGAAATACCTGTTCTCAGATTCCACAGAAAAAAGGCTAGCAAAGAGATCCACGGAATACAGATGGAACTCTGTGAGATGAATTAACAGAACACTAAGCAGTTTCTCAGAAAGCTTCTTTCCAGATTTCATCTGAGGATATTTCCTTTTTCACCATAGCCCTCTACGGGCTTCCAAATATCACTTTGCCAATTCCACAAGAAGTGTCTTAGGGAAAGGCTTCTTGACGGGAAAGCTGTAACTCTGTGAGATGATTTCACAGAACACAAAGAAGTTTCTCAGAAAGCTTCTTTCCCTTTGATATTGGAAGACATTTCCTTTGGCCCTATAGTCTTCAATGGGATCCGAAATATCTGTTCTCAGATTCCACAGAAATAAGGCTAGCAAAGAGATCCACGAAATACAGATGTAACTCTGTGAGATGAATTAACAGAACACTAAGCAGTTTCTCAGAACGCTTCTTTACAGATTTCATCTAATGGTATTTCCTTTTTCACCATTGCCCTCTATGGGCTTCCAAATATCACTTTGCCAATTCCACAAGAACTGTCTAAGCGAAAGGCTTCTTGAGGGGAAAGCTGTAACTCTGTGAGATGATTTCACAGAACACAAAGAAGTTTCTAAGAAAGCTTCCTTCTCTTTGTAATCGGAGGATATTTCCTTTGTCCCTATAGTCTTCAAAAGGATCTGATATACCTGTTCTCAGATTCCACAGAAATAAGCCTAGCAAAGAGATCCACGAAATACAGATGTAACTCTGTGAGATGAATGAACAGAACACTAAGCAGTTTCTCAGAAAGCTTCTTTCCAGATTTCATCTGCGGATATTTACTTTTTCACCATTGCCCTCTATGGGATTCCAAATATCACTTTGCCAATTCCACAAGTACTGTCTTAGGGAAAGGCTTCTTGAGTGGAAAGCTGTAACTCTGTGAGATGATTTCACAGAACACAAAGAAGTTTCTAAAAAAGCTTCTTTCTCTTTGTAATCGGAGGATATTTCCTTTGGCCCTATAGTCTTCAAAGGGATCTGAAATACCTGTTCTCAGATTCCACAGAAATAAGGCTAGCAAAGAGATCCACGAAATACATATGTAACTCTGTGAGGTGAATTAACTTAACACTAAGCAGTTTCTCAGAAAGCTTCTTTCCAGATTTCATCTGAGGATATTTCCTTTCTCACCATAGCCCTCTATGGGCTTCCAAATATCACTTTGCCACTTCCACAAGAACTGTCTTAGCGAAAGGCTTCTTGAGGGGAAAGCTGTAACTCTGTGAGATGATTTCACAGAACACAAAGAAGTTTCTCAGAAAGCTTCTTTCTCTTTGTTATCGGAGGATATTTCGTTTGGCCCTGTAGTCTTCAAATGGATCCGAAATATCTGTTCTCAGATTCCACAGAATTAAGGCTAGCAGAGATATCCACGAAATACAGATGTAACTCTGTGAGATGAATTAACAGAACACTAAGCAGTTTCTCAGAAAGCTTCTTCCCAGATTTCATCTGAGGATATTTCCTTTTTCACCATAGCCCTCTATGGGCTTCCAAATATCACTTTTCCAATTCCACAAGAACTGTCTTAGGGAAAGGCTTCTTGAGGGGAAAGCTGTAACTCTGTGAGATGATTTCACAGAACACAAAGAAGTTTCTCAGAAAGTTTCTTTCTCTTTGCTATTGGAAGACATTTCCTTTGGCCCTATAGTCTTCAATGGGATCTGAAATATCTGTTCTCAGATTCCACAGAAATAAGGCTAGCAAAGAGATCCACGAAATACAGATGTAACTCTGTGAGATGAATTAACAGAACACTAAGCAGTTTCTCAGAAAGCTTCTTTACAGATTTCATCTGATGATATTTCCTTTTTCACCATTGCCCTCTATGGGCTTCCAAATATCACTTTGCCAATTCCACAAGAAGTGTCTTAGCGAAAGGCTTCTTGAGGGGAAAGCTGTAACTCTGTGAGATGATTTCACAGAACACAAAGAAGTTTCTAAGAAAGCTTCTTTCTCTTTGTAATCGGAGGATATTTCCTTTGTCCCTATAGTCTTCAAAAGGATCTGATATACCTGTTCTCAGATTCCACAGAAATAAGGCTAGCAAAGAGATCCACGAAATACAGATGTAACTCTGTGAGGTGAATGAACAGAACACTAAGCAGTTTCTCAGAAAGCTTCTTTCCAGATTTCATCTGAGGATATTTCCTTTTACACCATAGCCCTCTATGGGCTTCCAAATATCACTTTGCCAATTCCACAGGAACTGTCTTAGCGAAAGGCTTCTTGAGGGGAAAGCTGTAACTCTGTTAGATGATTTCTCAGAACGCAAAGAAGTTTCTCAGAAAGCTTCTTTCTCTTTGTTATCGGAGGATATTTCCTTTGGCCCTATAGTTTTCAATGGGATCCAAAATATCTGTTCTCAGATTCCACAGAAATAAGGCTTGCAAAGAGATCCACGAAATACAGATGTAACTCTGTGAGATGAATTAACAGAACACTAAGCAGTTTCTCAGAAAGCTTCTTTCCAGTTTTCATCTGAGGATATTTGCTTTTTCACCATAGCCCTCTATGGGCTTCCAAACATCACTTTGCCAATTCCACAAGAAGTGTCTTAGCGAAAGGCTTCTTGAGGGGAAAGCTGTAAATCTGTGAGATGATTTCACAGAACACAAAGAAGTTTCTCAGAAAGCTTCTTTCTCTTTGTTATTGGAAGACATTTCCTTTGGCCCTTTAGTCTTCAATGGGATCCGAAATATCTGTTCTCAGATTCCACAGAAATAAGGCTAGCAAAGAGATCCACGAAACACAGATGTAAATCTGTGAGATGAATTAACAGAACACTAAGGAGTATCTCAGAAAGCTTCTTTCCAGATTTCATCTGAGGATATTTCCTTTTTCACCATAGCCCTCTATAGGCTTCCAAATATCACTTTGCCAATTCCTCAAGAACTGTCTTAGCGAAAGGCTTCTTGAGGGGAAAGCTGTAACTCTGGGAGATGATTTCACAGAACACAAAGAAGTGTCTCAGAAAGCTTCTTTCTCTTTGTAATCGGAGGATATTTCCTTTGGCCCTATAATCTTCAAAGGGATCTGAAATACCTGTTCTCAGATTCCACAGAAATAAGGCTACCAAAGAGATCCACGAAAAGCAGATGTAACTCTGTGAAATGAATTAACAGAACACTAAGCAGTTTCTCAGAAAGCTTCTTTCCAGATTTCATCTGAGGATATTTCCTTTTTCACCATACCCCTCTATGGGCTTTCAAATATCACTTTGCCAATTCCACAAGAAGTGTCTTAGCGAAAGGCTTCTTGAGGGGAAAGCTGTAACTCTGTGAGATGATTTCACAGAACGGAAAAAAGTTTCTCAGAAAGCTTCTTTCTCTTTGTTATCGGAGGATATTTCCTTTGGCCCTATAGTCTTCAATGGGATCCGAAATATCTGTTCTGAGATTCCACAGAAATAAGGCTAGCAAAGAGATCCACGAAATACAGATGTAACTCTGTGAGATGAATGAACAGAACACTAAGCAGTTTCTCAGAAAGCTTCTTTCCAGATTTCATCTGAGGATATTTCCTATTTCACCATAGCCCTCTATGGGCTTCTAAATATCACTTTGCCAATTCCACAAGAACTGTCTTAGCGAAAGGCTTCTTGAGAGGAAAGCTGTAACTCTGTGAGATGATTTCACAGAACACAAAGAAGTTTCTCAGAAAGCTTCTATCTCTTTGTTATCGGAAGATATTTCCTTTGGCCCTGTAGTCTTCAATGGGATCTGAAATATCTGTTCTCAGATTCCACAGAAATAAGGCTAGCAAAGAGATCCACGAAATACAGATGTAACTCTGTGAGATGAATTAACAGAACACTAAGCGGTTTCTCAGAAAGCTTCTTTACAGATCTCATCTGATGATATTTCCTTTTTCACCATTGCCCTCTATGGGCTTCCAAATATCACTTTGCCAATTCCACAAGAAGTGTCTTAGCGAAAGGCTTCTTGAGGGGAAAGCTGTAACTCTGTGAGATGATTTCACAGAACACAAAGAAGTTTCTAAGAAAGCTTCTTTCTCTTTATAATCGGAGGATATTTCCTTTGTCCCTATAGTCTTCAAAAGGATCTGATATACCTGTTCTCAGATTCCACAGAAATAAGGCTAGCAAAGAGATCCACGAAATACAGATGTAACTCTGTGAGGTGAATGAACAGAACACTAAGCAGTTTCTCAGAAAGCTTCTTTCCAGATTTCATCTGAGGATATTTCCTTTTTCACCATAGCCCTCTATGGGCTTCCAAATATCACTTTGCCAATTCCACAAGAACTGTCTTAGCGAAAGGCTTCTTGAGGGGAAAGCTGTAACTCTGTTAGATGATTTCTCAGAACGCAAAGAAGTTTCTCAGAAAGCTTCTTTCTCTTTGTTATCGGAGGATATTTCCTTTGGCCCTATAGTCTTCAATGGGATCCAAAATATCTGTTCTCAGATTCCACAGAAATAAGGCTTGCAAAGAGATCCACGAAATACAGATGTAACTCTGTGAGATGAATTAACAGAACACTAAGCAGTTTCTCAGAAAGCTTCTTTCCAGATTCATCTGAGGATATTTCCTTTCTCACCATAGCCCTCTATGGGCTTCCAAATATCACTTTGCAAATTCCACAAGAAGTGTCTTAGCCAAAGGCTTCTTGAGGGGAAAGCTGTAACTCTGTGAGATGATTTCACAGAACACAAAGAAGTTTCTCAGAAAGCTTCTTCCTCTTTGTTAACGGAAGACATTTCCTTTGGCCCTATAGTCTTTAAAGGGATCCGAAATATCTGTTCTCAGATTCCACAGAAATAAGGCTAGCAAAGAGATCCAGGAAATACAGATGTAACTCTGTGACATGAATTAACAGAACACTAAGCAATTTCTCAGAAAGCTTCTTTCCAGATTTCATCTGAGGATATTTCCTTTTTCACCATAGCCCTCTATGGGCTTCCAAATATCACTTTGCCAATTCCACAAGAATTGTCTTAGCGAAAGACTTCTTGAGGGGAAAGTTGTAACTCTGTGAGATGATTTCTCAGAATGCAAAGAAGTTTCTCAGAAAGCTTCTTTCTGTTTGTTATCGGAGGATATTTCCTTTGGCCCTGTAGTCTTCAAAGGGATCCGAAATATCTGTTCTCAGATTCCACAGAAATAAGGCTAGCAAAGAGATCCACGAAATACAGATGTAACTCTGTGAGATGAATTAACAGAACACTAAGCAGTTTCTCAGAAAGCTTCTTTCCAGTTTTCATCTGAGGATATTTGCTTTTTCACCATAGCCCTCTATGGGCTTCCAAATATCACTTTGCCAATTCCACAAGAAGTGTCTTAGCGAAAGGCTTCTTGAGGGGAAAGCTGTAAATCTGTGAGATGATTTCACAGAACACAAAGAAGTTTCTCAAAAAACTTCTTTCTCTTTGTTATTGGAAGACATTTCCTTTGGCCCTATAGTCTTCAAAGGGATCCGAAATATCTGTTCTCAGATTCCACAGAAATAAGGCTAGCAAAGAGATCCACGAAACACAGATGTAAATCTGTGAGATGAATTAACAGAACACTAAGGAGTATCTCAGAAAGCTTCTTTCCAGATTTCATCTGAGGATATTTCCTTTTTCACCATAGCCCTCTATAGGCTTCCAAATATCACTTTGCCAATTCCACAAGAACTGTCTTAGCGAAAGGCTTCTTGAGGGGAAAGCTGTAACTCTGTGAGATGATTTCACAGAACACAAAGAAGTTTCTCAGAAAGCTTCTTTCTCTTTGTAATCAGAGGATATTTCCTTTGGCCCTATAGTCTTCAAAGGGATCTGAAATACCTGTTCTCAGATTCCACAGAAATAAGGCTAGCAAAGAGATCCACGAAATACAGATGTAACTCTGTGAGATGAATGAACAGAACACTAAGCAATTTCTCAGAAAGCTTCTTTCCAGATTTCATCTGAGGATATTTCCTATTTCACCATAGCCCTCTATGGGCTTCTAAATATCACTTTGCCAATTCCACAAGAAGTGTCTTAGCGAAAGGCTTCTTGAGGGGAAAGCTGTAACTCTGTGAGATGATTTCACAGAACACAAAGAAGTTTCTAAGAAAGCTTCTTTCTCTTTGTAATCGGAGGATATTTCCTTTGTCCCTATAGTCTTCAAAGGGATCTGAAATACCTGTTCTCAGATTCCACAGAAACAAGGGTAGCAAAGAGATCCACGAAATACAGATGTAACTTTGTTAGATGAATGAACAGAACACTAAGCAGTTTCTCAGAAAGCTTCTTTCCAGATTTCATCTGAGGATATTTCCTTTTTCACCATAGCCCTCTATGGGCTTCCAAATATCACTTTGCCTATTCCACAAGAACTGTCTTAGCGAAAGGCTTCTTGAGAGGAAAGCTGTAACTCTGTGAGATGATTTCACAGAACACAAAGAAGTTTCTCAGAAAGCTTCTTTCTCTTTGTTATCGGAGGATATTTCCTTTGGCCCTATAGTCTTCAATGGGATCCGAAATATCTGTTCTCAGATTCCACAAAAATAAGGCTAGAAAAGAGATCCACGAAATACAGATGTAACTCTGTGAGATGAATTATCCGAACACTAAGCAGTTTCTCAGAAAGCTTCTTTCCAGATTTCATCTGAGGATATTTCCTTTTTCACCATAGCCCTCTATGGGCTTCCAAATATCACTTTGCCAATTCCACAAGAATTGTCTTAGCGAAAGGCTTCTTGAGGGGAAAGCTGTAACTCTGTGAGATGATTTCTCAGAACGCAAAGAAGTTTCTCAGAAAGCTTCTTTCTCTTCGTTATCGGAGGATATTTCCTTTGGCCCCATAGGCTTCAATGGGATCCGAAATATCTGTTCTCAGATTCCACAGAAATAAGCCTAGCAAAGAGATCCACGAAATACAGATGTAACTCTGTGAGATGAATGAAGAGAACACTAAGCAGTTTCTCAGAAAGCTTCTTTCCAGATTTCTTCTGAGGATATTTCCTTTTTCACCATACCCCTCTATGGGCTTCCAAGTATCACTTTGCCAGTTCCACAAGAACTGTCTTAGCGAAAGGCTTCTAGAGAGGAAAGCTGTAACTCTGTGAGATGATTTCACAGAACACAAAGAAGTTTCTCAGAAAGCTTCTTTCTCTTTGTTATCGGAGGATATTTCCTTTGGCCCTGTAGTCTTCAAAGGGATCCGAAATATCTGTTCTCAGATTGCACAGAAATAAGGCTAGCAAAGAGATCCACGAAATAAAGATGTAACTCTGTGAGATGAATTAACAGAACACTAAGCAGTTTCTCAGAAAGCTTCTTTCCAGAAGCTTCATCTGAGGATATTTCATCTGAGGATATTTCCTTTTTCACCATAGCCCTCTATGGGCTTCCAAATATCACTTTGCCAATTCCACAAGAAGTGTCTTAGCGAAAGGCTTCTTGAGGGGAAAGCTGTAACTCTGTGAGATGATTTCACAGAACACAAAGAAGTTTCTAAGAAAGCTTCTTTCTCTTTGTAATCGGAGAATATTTCCTTTGTCCCTATAGTCTTCAAAGGGATCTGATATACCTGTTCTCAGATTCCACAGAAATAAGGCTAGCAAAGAGATCCACGAAATACAGGTGTGACTCTGTGAGATGAGTTAACAGAACACTAAGCAGTTTCTCAGAAAGCTTCTATACAGATTTCATCTGATGGTATTTCCTTTTTCACCATAGCCCTCTATGGGCTTCCAAATATCACTTTGCCTATTCCACAAGAACTGTCTTAGCGAAAGGCTTCTTGAGAGGAAAGCTGTAACTCTGTGAGATGATTTCACAGAACACAAAGAAGTTTCTCAGAAAGCTTCTTTCTCTTTGTTATCGGAGGATATTTCCTTTGGCCCTATAGTCTTCAATGGGATCCGAAATATCTGTTCTCAGATTCCACAAAAATAAGGCTAGAAAAGAGATCCACGAAATACAGATGTAACTCTGTGAGATGAATTATCCGAACACTAAGCAGTTTCTCAGAAAGCTTCTTTCCAGATTTCATCTGAGGATATTTCCTTTTTCACCATAGCCCTCTATGGGCTTCCAAATATCACTTTGCCAATTCCACAAGAATTGTCTTAGCGAAAGGCTTCTTGAGGGGAAAGCTGTAACTCTGTGAGATGATTTCTCAGAACGCAAAGAAGTTTCTCAGAAAGCTTCTTTCTCTTCGTTATCGGAGGATATTTCCTTTGGCCCCATAGGCTTCAATGGGATCCGAAATATCTGTTCTCAGATTCCACAGAAATAAGCCTAGCAAAGAGATCCACGAAATACAGATGTAACTCTGTGAGATGAATGAAGAGAACACTAAGCAGTTTCTCAGAAAGCTTCTTTCCAGATTTCTTCTGAGGATATTTCCTTTTTCACCATACCCCTCTATGGGCTTCCAAGTATCACTTTGCCAGTTCCACAAGAACTGTCTTAGCGAAAGGCTTCTAGAGAGGAAAGCTGTAACTCTGTGAGATGATTTCACAGAACACAAAGAAGTTTCTCAGAAAGCTTCTTTCTCTTTGTTATCGGAGGATATTTCCTTTGGCCCTGTAGTCTTCAAAGGGATCCGAAATATCTGTTCTCAGATTGCACAGAAATAAGGCTAGCAAAGAGATCCACGAAATAAAGATGTAACTCTGTGAGATGAATTAACAGAACACTAAGCAGTTTCTCAGAAAGCTTCTTTCCAGAAGCTTCATCTGAGGATATTTCATCTGAGGATATTTCCTTTTTCACCATAGCCCTCTATGGGCTTCCAAATATCACTTTGCCAATTCCACAAGAAGTGTCTTAGCGAAAGGCTTCTTGAGGGGAAAGCTGTAACTCTGTGAGATGATTTCACAGAACACAAAGAAGTTTCTAAGAAAGCTTCTTTCTCTTTGTAATCGGAGAATATTTCCTTTGTCCCTATAGTCTTCAAAGGGATCTGATATACCTGTTCTCAGATTCCACAGAAATAAGGCTAGCAAAGAGATCCACGAAATACAGGTGTGACTCTGTGAGATGAGTTAACAGAACACTAAGCAGTTTCTCAGAAAGCTTCTATACAGATTTCATCTGATGGTATTTCCTTTTTCACCATAGCCCTCTATGGGCTTCCAAATATCACTTTGCCATATCCACAAGAACTGTCTTAGGGAAAGGCTTCTTGAGGGGAAAGCTGTAACTCTGAGAGATGATTTCACAGAACACAAAGAAGTTTCTCAGAAAGCTTTTTTCTCTTTGTAATCGGAGGATATTTCCTTTGGCCCTATCGTCTTCAAAGGGATCCGAAATATCTGTTCTCAGATTCCACAGAAATAAGGCTAGCAAAGAGATCCACGAAATACAGATGTAACTCTGTGAGATGAATTAACAGAACACTAAGGAGTTTCTCAGAAAGATTCTTTACAGATTTCATCTGATGATATTTCCTTTTTCACCATTGCCCTGTAAGGGCTTCCAAATATCACTTTGCCAATTCCACAAGAAGTGTCTTAGCGAAAGACTTCTTGAGGGGAAAGCTGTAACTCTGTGAGATGATTTCACAGAACACAAAGAAGTTTCTAATAAAGCTTCTTTCTCCTTTTAATCGGAGGATATTTCCTTTGTCCCTATAGTCTTCAAAGGGATCTGATATACCTGTTCTCAGATTCCACAGAAATAAGGCTAGCAAAGAGATCCACGAAATACAGATGTAACTCTGTGAGATGAATTAACAGAACACTAAGCAGTTTCTCAGAAAGCTTCTTTCCAGATTTCATCTGAGGAAATTTCCTTTTTCACCATAGCCCTCTATGGGCTTCCAAATATCACTTTGCCAATTTCACAAGAACTGTCTTCGTGAAAGGCTTCTTGAGGGGAAAGCTGTAACTCTGTGAGATGATTTCACAGAACACAAAGAAGTTTCTCAGAAAGCTTCTTTCTCTTTGTTAACGGAAGACATTTCCTTTGGACCTATAGTCTTCAATGGGATCCGAAATATCTGTTCTCAGATTCCACAGAAATAAGGCTAGCAAAGAGATCCACGAAATACAGATGTAACTCTGTGACATGAATTACAGAACACTAAGCAGTTTCTCAGAAAGCTTCTTTACAGATTTCATCTGATGATAATTCCTTTTTCACCATTGCCCTCTATGGGCCTCCAAATATCACTTTGCCAATTCCACAAGAACTGTCTTAGCGAAAGGCTTCTTGAGGGGAAAGCTGTAACTCTG
This sequence comes from Macaca nemestrina, assembly GCF_043159975.1. Lineage (NCBI taxonomy): Eukaryota > Metazoa > Chordata > Mammalia > Primates > Cercopithecidae > Macaca > Macaca nemestrina. The sequence continues at coordinate 78,413,609 of NC_092139.1, read as the reverse complement.
TGAGATGATTTCACAGAACACAAAGAAGTTTCTAAAAAAGCTTCTTTCTCTTTGTAATCGGAGGATATTTCCTTTGTCCCTATATTCTTCAAAGGGATCTGAAATACCTGTTCTCAGATTCCACAGAAATAAGGCTAGCAAAGAGATCCATGAAATACAGATGTAACTCTGTGAGATGAATTAAAAGAACACTAAGCAGTTTCTCAGAAAGCTTCTTTCCAGATTTCATCTGAGGATATTTCCTTTTTCACCATAGCCCTCTATGGGCTTCCAAATATCACTTTGCCAATTCCACAAGAACTGTCTTAGTGAAAGGCTTCTTGAGGGGAAAGCTGTAACTCTGTGAGATGATTTCACAGAACACAAAGAAGTTTCTCAGAAAGCTTCTTTCTCTTTGTTATCGGAGGTTAATTCCTTTGGCCCTATAGTCTTCCAAGGGATCCGAAATATCTATTCTCAGATTCCACAGAAATAAGGCTAGCAAAGATATCCACGAAATACAGATGTAACTCTGTGAGATGAATTAACAGAACACTAAGCAGTTTCTCAGAAAGCTTCTTTCCAGATTTCATCTGAGGATATTTCCTTTTTCACCATAGCCTTCTATGGGATTCCAAATATCACTTTGCCAATTCCACAAGAAATGTCTTAGCGAAAGGCTTCTTGAGCGGAAAGCTGTAACTCTGTGAGATGATTACTCAGAACGCAAAGAAGTTTCTCAGAAAGCTTCTTTCTCTTTGTTATCGGAGGATATTTCCTTTGGCCCTATAATTGTCAAAGGGATCCGAAATATCTGTTCTCAGATTCCACAGAAATAATGCTAGCAAAGAGATCCACGAAATACAGATGTAACTCTGTGAGATGAATTAACAGAACACTAAGCAGTTTCTCAGAAAGCTTCTTTCCAGATTTCATCGGAGGATATTTCCTTTTTCACCATAGCCCTCTATGGGCTTCCAAATATCACTTTGCCAGTTCCACAAGAACTGTCTTAGCGAAAGGCTTCTTGAGAGGAAAGCTGTAACTCTGGGAGATGATTTCAGAGAACACAAAGAAGTTCCTCAGAAAGCTTCTTTCTCTTTGTAATCAGGGGATATTTCCTTTGGCCCTATAGTCTTCAAAGGGATCTGAAATACCTGTTCTCAGATTCCACAGAAATAAGGCTAGCAAAGAGATCCACGAAATACAGATGTAACTCTGTGAGAACAATTAACAGAACACTAAGCAGTTTCTCAGAAAGCTTCTTTCCAGATTTCATCTGAGGATATTTCCTTTTTCACCATAGCCCTCTATGGGCTTCCAAATATCACTTTGCCAATTCCACAAGAAGTGTCTTAGCGAAAGGCTTCTTGAGGGGAAAGCGGTAACTCTGTGAGATGATTTCACAGAACACAAAGAAGTTTCTCAGAAAGCTTCTTTCTCTATGTTATCGGAAGATATTTCCTTTGGCCCTATAGTCTTCAATGGGATCCGAAATATCTGTTCTCAGATTCCACAGAAATAATGCTAGCAAAGAGATCCACGAAATACAGATGTAACTCTGTGAGATGAATTAACAGAACACTAAGCAGTTTCTCAGAAAGCTTCTTTACAGATTTCATTTGATGATATTTCCTTTTTCACCGTAGCCCTCTATGGGCTTCCAAATATCACTTTGCCAATTTCACAAGAACTGTCTTAGCGAAAGGCTTCTTGAGGGGAAAGCTGTACCTCTGTGAGATGATTTCACAAAACACAAAGAAGTTTCTAAGAAAGCTTCTTTCTCTTTGTAATCGGACGATATTTCCTTTGTCCCTATAGTCTTCAATGGGATCTGAAATACATGTTCTCAGATTCCACAGATTAAGGCTAGCAAAGAGATCCACGAAATACGGATGTAAATCTGTGAGATGAATTAACAAAACACTAAGGAGTTTCTCAGAAAGCTTCTTTCCAGATTTCATCTGAGGATATTTCCTTTTTCACCTTAGCCATCTATGGGCTTCCAAATATCACTTTGCCAATTCCACAAGAACTGTCTTAGCGAAAGGCTTCCTGAGGGGAAAGCTGTAACTCTGTGAGATGATTTCACAGAACACAAAGAAGTTTCTCAGAAAGCTTCTTTCTCTTTGTTATCGGAGGATATTTCCTTTGGCCCTAGAGTCTTCAAAGGGATCCGAAATATCTGTTCTCTGAATCCACAGAAATAAGCCTAGCAAAGAGATCCACGAAATACAGATGTAACTCTGTGAGATGAATTAACAGAACACTAAGCAGTTTATCAGAAAGCTTCTTTCCAGATTTCATCTAAGGAAATTTCCTTTTTCACCATAGCCCTGTATGGGCTTCCAAATATCACTTTGCCAATTTCACAAGAACTGTCTTAGCGAAAGGCTTCTTGAGGGGAAAGCTGTAACTCTGTGAGATGATTTCACAGAACACAAAGAAGTTTCTCAGAAAGCTTCTTTCTCTTTGTTAACGGAAGACATTTCCTTTGGACCTATAGTCTTCAATGGGATCCGAAATATCTGTTCTCAGATTCCACAGAAATAAGGCTAGCAAAGATATCCACGAAATACAGATGTAACTCTGTGAGATGAATTAACAGAACACTAAGCAGTTTCTCAGAAAGCTTCTTTCCAGATTTCATCTGAGGATATTTCCTTTTTCACCATAGCCTTCTATGGGCTTCCAAATATCACTTTGCCAATTCCACAAGAAATGTCTTAGCGAAAGGCTTCTTGAGGGGAAAGCTGTAACTCTGTGAGATGATTACTCAGAACGCAAAGAAGTTTCTCAGAAAGCTTCTTTCTCTTTGTTATCGGAGGATATTTCCTTTGGCCCTATAATTGTCAAAGGGATCCGAAATATCTGTTCTCAGATTCCACAGAAATAAGGCTAGCAAAGAGATCCACGAAATACAGATGTAACTCTGTGAGATGAATTAACAGAACACTAAGCAGTTTCTCAGAAAGCTTCTTTCCAGATTTCATCTGAGGATATTTCCTTTTTCACCATAGCCCTCTGTGGGCTTCCAAATATCACTTTGCCAGTTCCACAAGAACTGTCTTAGTGAAAGGCTTCTTGAGAGGAAAGCTGTAACTCTGGGAGATGATTTCAGAGAACACAAAGAAGTTCCTCAGAAAGCTTCTTTCTCTTTGTAATCAGGGGATATTTCCTTTGGCCCTATAGTCTTCATAGGGATCTGAAATACCTGTTCTCAGATTCCACAGAAATAAGGCTAGCAAAGAGATCCACGAAATACAGATGTAACTCTGTGAGAACAATTAATAGAACACTAAGCAGTTTCTCAGAAAGCTTCTTTCCAGATTTCATCTGAGGATATTTCCTTTTTCACCATAGCCCTCTATGGGCTTCCAAATATCACTTTGCCAATTCCACAAGAAGTGTCTTAGCGAAAGGCTTCTTGAGGGGAAAGCGGTAACTCTGTGAGATGATTTCACAGAACACAAAGAAGTTTCTCAGAAAGCTTCTTTCTCTATGTTATCGGAAGATATTTCCTTTGGCCCTATAGTCTTCAATAGGATCCGAAATATCTGTTCTCAGATTCCACAGAAATAATGCTAGCAAAGAGATCCACGAAATACAGATGTAACTCTGTGAGATGAATTAACAGAACACTAAGCAGTTTCTCAGAAAGCTTCTTTACAGATTTCATCTGATGATATTTCCTTTTTCACCGTAGCCCTCTATGGGCTTCCAAATATCACTTTGCCAATTTCACAAGAACTGTCTTAGCGAAAGGCTTCTTGAGGGGAAAGCTGTACCTCTGTGAGATGATTTCACAGAACACAAAGAAGTTTCTAAGAAAGCTTCTTTCTCTTTGTAATCGGACGATATTTCCTTTGTCCCTATAGTCTTCAATGGGATCCGAAATACCTGTTCTCAGATTCCACAGATTAAGGCTAGCAAAGAGATCCACGAAATACGGATGTAAATCTGTGAGATGAATTAACAAAACACTAAGCAGTTTCTCAGAAAGCTTCTTTCCAGATTTCATCTGAGGATATTTCCTTTTTCACCTTAGCCCTCTATGGGCTTCCAAATATCACTTTGCCAATTCCACAAGAACTGTCTTAGCGAAAGGCTTCCTGAGGGGAAAGCTGTAACTCTGTGAGATGATTTCACAGAACACAAAGAAGTTTCTCAGAAAGCTTCTTTCTCTTTGTTATCGGAGGATATTTCCTTTGGCCCTAGAGTCTTCAAAGGGATCCGAAATATCCGTTCTCTGAATCCACAGAAATAAGCCTAGCAAAGAGATCCACGAAATACAGATGTAACTCTGTGAGATGAATTAACAGAACACTAAGCAGTTTCTCAGAAAGCTTCTTTCCAGATTTCATCTGAGGATATTTCCTTTTTCACCATTGCCCTCTATGGGCTTCCAAATATCACTTTTCCAATTCCCCAAGAACTGTCTTAGCGAAAGGCTTCTTGAAGGGAAAGCTGTAAGTCTGTGAGATGATTTCACAGAACACAAAGAAGTTTCTGAGAAAGCTTCTTTCTCTTTGTAATCGGAGGATGTTTCCTTTGTCCCTATAGTCTTCAAAGGGATCTGAAATACCTGTTCTCAGCTTCCACAGAAATAAGGCTAGCAAAGAGATCCACGGAATACAGATGTAACTCTGTGAGATGAATTAACAGAACACTATGCAGTTTCTCAGAAAGCTTCTTTCCAGATTTCATCTGAGGATATTTCCTTTTTCACCATTGCGTCTATGGGCTTCCAAATATCACTTTGCCAATTCCACAAGAACTGTCTTAGGGAAAGGCTTCTTGAGGGGAAAGCTGTAACTCTGTGAGATGATTTCACAGAACACAAAGAAGTTTCTCAGAAAGCTTCTTTCTCTTTGTTATCGGAGGTTATTTCCTTTGGCCCTGTAGTCTTCAAAGGGATCCGAAATATCTGTTCTCAGATTCCACAGAAATAAGGCTAGCAAAGATATCCACGAAATACAGATGTAACTCTGTGAGATGAATTAACAGAACACTAAGCAGTTTCTCAGAAAGCTTCTTTCCAGATTTCATCTGAGGATATTTCCTTTTTCACCATAGCCCTCTATGGGCTTCCAAATATCACTTTGCCAATTCCACAAGAACTTTCCTAGCGAAAGGCTTCTTGAGGGGAAAGCTGTAACTCTGTGAGATGATTTCTCAGAACGCAAAGAAGTTTCTCAGAAAGCTTCTTTCTCTTTGTTATCGGAGGATATTTCCTTTGGCCCTATGGTCTTCAATGGGATCCGAAATATCTGTTCTCATATTCCACAGAAATAAGGCTAGCAAAGAGATCCACGAAATACAGATGTAACTCTGTTAGATGAATTAACAGAACACTAAGCAGTTTCTCAGAAAGCTTCTTTCCAGATTTCATCTGAGGATATTTCCTTTTTCACCATAGCCCTCTATGGGCTTCCAAATATCACTTTGCCACTTCCACAAGAACTGTCTTAGCGAAAGGCTTCTTGAGGGGAAAGCTGTAACTCTGTGAGATGATTTCACAGAACACAAAGAAGTTTCTCAGAAAGCTTCTTTCTCTTTGTTATCAGAGGATATTTCCTTTGGCCCTGTAGTCTTCAAAGGGATCCGAAATATCTGTTCTCAGATTCCACAGAAATAAGGCTAGCAAAGATATCCACGAAATAAAGATGTAACTCTGTGACATGAATTAACAGAACACTAAGCAGTTTCTCAGAAAGCTTCTTTCCAGATTTCATCTGAGGATATTTCCTTTTTCAACATAGCCCACTATGGGCTTCCAAATATCACTTTGCCAATACCAGAAGAAGTGTCTTAGCGAAAGGCTTCTTGAGGGGAAAGCTGTAACTCTGTGAGATGATTTCACAGAACACAAAGAAGTTTCTAAAAAAGCTTCTTTCTCTTTGTAATCGGAGGATATTTCCTTTGTCCCTATAGTCTTAAAAGGGATCTGAAATAACTGTTCTCAGATTCCACAGAAATAAGGCTAGCAAAGAAATCCATGAAATACAGATGTAACTCTGTGAGATGAATTAAAAGAACACTAAGCAGTTTCTCAGAAAGCTTCTTTCCAGATTTCATCTGAGGATATTTCCTTTTTCACCATAGCCCTCTATGGGCTTCCAAATATCACTTTGCCAATTCCACAAGAACTGTCTTAGTGAAAGGCTTCTTGAGGGGAAAGCTGTAACTCTGTGAGATGATTTCACAGAACACTAAGAAGTTTCTCAGAAAGCTTCTTTCTCTTTGTTATCGGAGGTTAATTCCTTTGGCCCTATAGTCTTCAAAGGGATCCGAAATATCTGTTCTCAGATTCCACAGAAATAAGGCTAGCAAAGATATCCACGAAATACAGATGTAACTCTGTGAGATGAATTAACAGAACACTAAGCAGTTTCTCAGAAAGCTTCTTTCCAGATTTCATCTGAGGATATTTCCTTTTTCACCATAGCCTTCAATGGGATTCCAAATATCACTTTGCCAATTCCACAAGAAATGTCTTAGCGAAAGGCTTCTTGAGGGGAAAGCTGTAACTCTGTGAGATGATTACTCAGAACGCAAAGAAGTTTCTCAGAAAGCTTCTTTCTCTTTGTTATCGGAGGATATTTCCTTTGGCCCTATAGTCTTCAAAGGGATCCGAAATATCTGTTCTCAGATTCCACAGAAATAAGGCTAGCAAAGAGATCCACGAAATACAGATGTAACTCTGTGAGATAAATTAACAGAACACTAAGCAGTTTCTCAGAAAGCTTCTTTCCAGATGTCATCTGAGGATATTTCCTTTTTCACCATAGCCCTCTATGGGCTTCCAAATATCACTTTGCCAGTTCCACAAGAACTGTCTTAGCGAAAGGCTTCTTGAGAGGAAAGCTGTAACTCTGGGAGATGATTTCAGAGAACACAAAGAAGTTCCTCAGAAAGCTTCTTTCTCTTTGTAATCAGGGGATAATTCCTTTGGCCCTATAGTCTTCAAAGGGATCTGAAATACCTGTTCTCAGATTCCACAGAAATAAGGCTAGCAAAGAGATCCACGAAATACAGATGTAACTCTGTGAGATCAATTAACAGAACACTAAGCAGTTTCTCAGAAAGCTTCTTTCCAGATTTCATCTGAGGATATTTCCTTTTTCACCATAGCCCTCTATGGGCTTCCAAATATCACTTTGCCAATTCCACAAGAAGTGTCGTAGCGAAAGGCTTCTTGAGGGGAAAGCGGTAACTCTGTGAGATGATTTCACAGAACACAAAGAAGTTTCTCAGAAAGCTTCTTTCTCTATGTTATCAGAAGATATTTCCTTTGGACCTATAGTCTTCAATGGGATCCGAAATATCTGTTCTCAGATTCCACAGAAATAAGGCTAGCAAAGAGATCCACGAAATACAGATGTAACTCTGTGAGATGAATTAACAGAACACTAAGCAGTTTCTCAGAAAGCTTCTTTACAGATTTCATTTGATGATATTTCCTTTTTCACCGTAGCCCTCTATGGGCTTCCAAATATCACTTTGCCAATTTCACAAGAACTGTCTTAGCGAAAGGCTTCTTGAGGGGAAAGCTGTAGCTCTGTGAGATGATTTCACAGAACACAAAGAAGTTTCTAAGAAAGCTTCTTTCTCTTTGTAATCGGAGGATATTTCCTTTGTCCCTATAGTCTTCAATGGGATCTGAAATACCTGTTCTCAGATTCCACAGATTAAGGCTAGCAAAGAGATCCACGAAATACGGATGTAAATCTGTGAGATGAATTAACAAAACACTAAGCAGTTTCTCAGAAAGCTTCTTTCCAGATTTCATCTGAGGATATTTCCTTTTTCACCTTAGCCCTCTATGGGCTTCCAAATATCACTTTGCCAATTCCACAAGAACTGTCTTAGGTAAAGGCTTCTTGAGGGGAAAGCTGTAACTCTGTGAGATGATTTCACAGAACACAAAGAAGTTTCTCAGAAAGCTTCTTTCTCTTTGTTATCGGAGGATATTTCCTTTGGCCCTATAGTCTTCAAAGGGATCCGAAATATCTGTTCTCTGAATCCACAGAAATAAGCCTAGCAAAGAGATCCACGAAATACAGATGTAACTCTGTGAGATGAATTAACAGAACACTAAGCAGTTTCTCAGAAAGCTTCTTTCCAGATTTCATCTGAGGATATTTCCTTTTTCACCATTGCCCTCTATGGGCTTCCAAATATCACTTTTCCAATTCCCCAAGAACTGTCTTAGCGAAGGGCTTCTTGAAGGGAAAGCTGTAACTCTGTGAGATGATTTCACAGAACACAAAGAAGTTTCTGAGAAAGCTTCTTTCTCTTTGTAATCGGAGGATGTTTCCTTTGTCCCTATAGTCTTCAAAGGGATCTGAAATACCTGTTCTCAGCTTCCACAGAAATAAGGCTAGCAAAGAGATCCACGGAATACAGATGTAACTCTGTGAGATGAATTAACAGAACACTAAGCAGTTTCTCAGAAAGCTTCTTTCCAGATTTCATCTGAGGATATTTCCTTTTTCATCATAGCCCACTATGGGCTTCCAAATATCACTTTGCCAATTCCACAAGAACTGTCTTAGGGAAAGGCTTCTTGAGGGGAAAGCTGTAACTCTGTGAGATGATTTCACAGAACGCAAAGAAGTTTCTCAGAAATCTTCTTTCTCTTTGTTATCGGAGGATATTTCCTTTGGCCCTATACTCTTCAAAGGGATCGGAATTATCTGTTCTCAGATTCCACAGAAATAAGGCTAGCAAAGATATCCACGAAATACAGATGTAACTCTGTTAGATGAATTAACAGAACACTATGCAGTTTCTCAGAAAGCTTCTTTCCAGATTTCATCTGAGGATATTTCCTTTTTCACCATTGCGTCTATGGGCTTCCAAATATCACTTTGCCAATTCCACAAGAACTGTCTTAGGGAAAGGCTTCTTGAGGGGAAAGCTGTAACTCTGTGAGATGATTTCACAGAACACAAAGTAGTTTCTCAGAAAGCTTCTTTCTCTTTGTTATCGGAGGTTATTTCCTTTGGCCCTGTAGTCTTCAAAGGGATCCGAAATATCTGTTCTCAGATTCCACAGAAATAAGGCTAGCAAAGATATCCACGAAATACAGATGTAACTCTGTGAGATGAATTAACAGAACACTAAGCAGTTTCTCAGAAAGCTTCTTTCCAGATTTCATCTGAGGATATTTCCTTTTTCACCATAGCCCTCTATGGGCTTCCAAATATCACTTTGCCAATTCCACAAGAACTTTCCTAGCGAAAGGCTTCTTGAGGGGAAAGCTGTAACTCTGTGAGATGATTTCTCAGAACGCAAAGAAGTTTCTCAGAAAGCTTCTTTCTCTTTGTTATCGGAGGATATTTCCTTTGGCCCTATGGTCTTCAATGGGATCCGAAATATCTGTTCTCATATTCCACAGAAATAAGGCTAGCAAAGAGACCCACGAAATACAGATGTAACTCTGTTAGATGAATTAACAGAACACTAAGCAGTTTCTCAGAAAGCTTCTTTACAGATTTCATTTGATGATATTTCCTTTTTCACCGTAGCCCTCTATGGGCTTCCAAATATCACTTTGCCAATTTCACAAGAACTGTCTTAGCGAAAGGCTTCTTGAGGGGAAAGCTGTAGCTCTGTGAGATGATTTCACAGAACACAAAGAAGTTTCTAAGAAAGCTTCTTTCTCTTTGTAATCGGAGGATATTTCCTTTGTCCCTATAGTCTTCAATGGGATCTGAAATACCTGTTCTCAGATTCCACAGATTAAGGCTAGCAAAGAGATCCACGAAATACGGATGTAAATCTGTGAGATGAATTAACAAAACACTAAGCAGTTTCTCAGAAAGCTTCTTTCCAGATTTCATCTGAGGATATTTCCTTTTTCACCTTAGCCCTCTATGGGCTTCCAAATATCACTTTGCCAATTCCACAAGAACTGTCTTAGGTAAAGGCTTCTTGAGGGGAAAGCTGTAACTCTGTGAGATGATTTCACAGAACACAAAGAAGTTTCTCAGAAAGCTTCTTTCTCTTTGTTATCGGAGGATATTTCCTTTGGCCCTATAGTCTTCAAAGGGATCCGAAATATCTGTTCTCTGAATCCACAGAAATAAGCCTAGCAAAGAGATCCACGAAATACAGATGTAACTCTGTGAGATGAATTAACAGAACACTAAGCAGTTTCTCAGAAAGCTTCTTTCCAGATTTCATCTGAGGATATTTCCTTTTTCACCATTGCCCTCTATGGGCTTCCAAATATCACTTTTCCAATTCCCCAAGAACTGTCTTAGCGAAGGGCTTCTTGAAGGGAAAGCTGTAACTCTGTGAGATGATTTCACAGAACACAAAGAAGTTTCTGAGAAAGCTTCTTTCTCTTTGTAATCGGAGGATGTTTCCTTTGTCCCTATAGTCTTCAAAGGGATCTGAAATACCTGTTCTCAGCTTCCACAGAAATAAGGCTAGCAAAGAGATCCACGGAATACAGATGTAACTCTGTGAGATGAATTAACAGAACACTAAGCAGTTTCTCAGAAAGCTTCTTTCCAGATTTCATCTGAGGATATTTCCTTTTTCATCATAGCCCACTATGGGCTTCCAAATATCACTTTGCCAATTCCACAAGAACTGTCTTAGGGAAAGGCTTCTTGAGGGGAAAGCTGTAACTCTGTGAGATGATTTCACAGAACGCAAAGAAGTTTCTCAGAAATCTTCTTTCTCTTTGTTATCGGAGGATATTTCCTTTGGCCCTATACTCTTCAAAGGGATCGGAATTATCTGTTCTCAGATTCCACAGAAATAAGGCTAGCAAAGATATCCACGAAATACAGATGTAACTCTGTTAGATGAATTAACAGAACACTATGCAGTTTCTCAGAAAGCTTCTTTCCAGATTTCATCTGAGGATATTTCCTTTTTCACCATTGCGTCTATGGGCTTCCAAATATCACTTTGCCAATTCCACAAGAACTGTCTTAGGGAAAGGCTTCTTGAGGGGAAAGCTGTAACTCTGTGAGATGATTTCACAGAACACAAAGTAGTTTCTCAGAAAGCTTCTTTCTCTTTGTTATCGGAGGTTATTTCCTTTGGCCCTGTAGTCTTCAAAGGGATCCGAAATATCTGTTCTCAGATTCCACAGAAATAAGGCTAGCAAAGATATCCACGAAATACAGATGTAACTCTGTGAGATGAATTAACAGAACACTAAGCAGTTTCTCAGAAAGCTTCTTTCCAGATTTCATCTGAGGATATTTCCTTTTTCACCATAGCCCTCTATGGGCTTCCAAATATCACTTTGCCAATTCCACAAGAACTTTCCTAGCGAAAGGCTTCTTGAGGGGAAAGCTGTAACTCTGTGAGATGATTTCTCAGAACGCAAAGAAGTTTCTCAGAAAGCTTCTTTCTCTTTGTTATCGGAGGATATTTCCTTTGGCCCTATGGTCTTCAATGGGATCCGAAATATCTGTTCTCATATTCCACAGAAATAAGGCTAGCAAAGAGACCCACGAAATACAGATGTAACTCTGTTAGATGAATTAACAGAACACTAAGCAGTTTCTCAGAAAGCTTCTTTCCAGATTTCATCTGAGGATATTTCCTTTTTCACCATAGCCCTCTATGGGCTTCCAAATATCACTTTGCCACTTCCACAAGAACTGTCTTAGCGAAAGGCTTCCTGAGGGGAAAGCTGTAACTCTGTGAGATGATTTCACAGAACACAAAGAAGTTTCTCAGAAAGCTTCTTTCTCTTTGTTATCAGAGGATATTTCCTTTGGCCCTGTAGTCTTCAAAGGGATCCGAAATATCTGTTCTCAGATTCCACAGAAATAAGGCTAGCAAAGATATCCACGAAATAAAGATGTAACACTGTGAGATGAATGAACAGAACACTAAGCAGTTTCTCAGAAAGCTTCTTTCCAGATTTCATCTGAAGATATTTCCTTTTTCAACATAGCCCTCTATGGGCTTCCAAATATCACTTTGCCAATTCCAGAAGAAGTGTCTTAGCGAAAGGCTTCTTGAGGGGAAAGCTGTAACTCTGTGAGATGATTTCACAGAACACAAAGAAGTTTCTAAAAAAGCTTCTTTCTCTTTGTAATCGGAGGATATTTCCTTTGTCCCTATAGTCTTCAAAGGGATCTGAAATACCTGTTCTCAGATTCCACAGAAATAAGGCTAGCAAAGAGATCCACGAAATACAGATGTAACTCTGTGAGATCAATTAACAGAACACTAAGCAGTTTCTCAGAAAGCTTCTTTCCAGATTTCATCTGAGGATATTTCCTTTTTCACCATAGCCCTCTATGGGCTTCCAAATATCACTTTGCCAATTCCACAAGAAGTGTCTTAGCGAAAGGCTTCTTGAGGGGAAAGCGGTAACTCTGTGAGATGATTTCACAGAACACAAAGAAGTTTCTCAGAAAGCTTCTTTCTCTATGTTATCGGAAGATATTTCCTTTGGCCCTATAGTCTTCAAAGGGATCCGAAATATCTGTTCTCAGATTCCACAGAAATAAGGCTAGCAAAGAGATCCACGAAATACAGATGTAACTCTGTGAGATGAATTAACAGAACACTAAGCAGTTTCTCAGAAAGCTTCTTTACAGATTTCATTTGATGATATTTCCTTTTTCACCGTAGCCCTCTATGGGCTTCCAAATATCACTTTGCCAATTTCACAGGAACTGTCTTAGCGAAAGGCTTCTTGAGGGGAAAGCTGTACCTCTGTGAGATGATTTCACAGAACACAAAGAAGTTTCTAAGAAAGCTTCTTTCTCTTTGTAATCGGAGGATATTTCCTTTGTCCCTATAGTCTTCAATGGGATCTGAAATACCTGTTCTCAGATTCCACAGATTAAGGCTAGCAAAGAGATCCACGAAATACGGATGTAAATCTGTGAGATGAATTAACAAAACACTAAGCAGTTTCTCAGAAAGCTTCTTTCCAGATTTCATCTGAGGATATTTCCTTTTTAACCTTAGCCCTCTATGGGCTTCCAAATATCACTTTGCCAATTCCACAACAACTGTCTTAGGTAAAGGCTTCCTGAGGGGAAAGCTGTAACTCTGTGAGATGATTTCACAGAACACAAAGAAGTTTCTCAGAAAGCTTCTTTCTCTTTGTTATCGGAGGATATTTCCTTTGGCCCTATAGTCTTCAAAGGGATCCGAAATATCTGTTCTCTGAATCCACAGAAATAAGCCTAGCAAAGAGATCCACGAAATACAGATGTAACTCTGTGAGATGAATTAACAGAACACTAAGCAGTTTCTCAGAAAGCTTCTTTCCAGATTTCATCTGAGGATATTTCCTTTTTCACCATTGCCCTCTATGGGCTTCCAAATATCACTTTGCCAATTCCCGAAGAACTGTCTTAGCGAAAGGCTTCTTGAAGGGAAAGCTGTAACTCTGTGAGATGATTTCACAGAACACAAAGAAGTTTCTGAGAAAGCTTCTTTCTCTTTGTAATCGGAGGATGTTTCCTTTGTCCCTATAGTCTTCAAAGGGATCTGAAATACCTGTTCTCAGCTTCCACAGAAATAAGGCTAGCAAAGAGATCCATGGAATACAGATGTAACTCTGTGAGATGAATTTACAGAACACTAAGCAGTTTCTCAGAAAGCTTCTTTCCAGATTTCATCTGAGGATATTTCCTTTTTCATCATAGCCCACTATGGGCTTCCAAATATCACTTTGCCAATTCCACAAGAACTGTCTTAGGGAAAGGCTTCTTGAGGGGAAAGCTGTAACTCTGTGAGATGATTTCACAGAACGCAAAGAAGTTTCTCAGAAATCTTCTTTCTCTTTGTTATCGGAGGATATTTCCTTTGGCCCTATACTCTTCAAAGGGATCGGAATTATCTGTTCTCAGATTCCACAGAAATAAGGCTAGCAAAGATATCCACGAAATACAGATGTAACTCTGTTAGATGAATTAACAGAACACTATGCAGTTTCTCAGAAAGCTTCTTTCCAGATTTCATCTGAGGATATTTCCTTTTTCACCATTGCGTCTATGGGCTTCCAAATATCACTTTGCCAATTCCACAAGAACTGTCTTAGGGAAAGGCTTCTTGAGGGGAAAGCTGTAACTCTGTGAGATGATTTCACAGAACACAAAGAAGTTTCTCAGAAAGCTTCTTTCTCTTTGTTATCGGAGGTTATTTCCTTTGGCCCTGTAGTCTTCAAAGGGATCCGAAATATCTGTTCTCAGATTCCACAGAAATAAGGCTAGCAAAGATATCCACGAAATACAGATGTAACTGTGTGAGATGAATTAACAGAACACTAAGCAGTTTCTCAGAAAGCTTCTTTCCAGATTTCATCTGAGGATATTTCCTTTTTCACCATAGCCCTCTATGGGCTTCCAAATATCACTTTGCCAATTCCACAAGAACTTTCCTAGCAAAAGGGTTCTTGAGGGGAAAGCTGTAACTCTGGGAGATGATTTCTCAGAACGCCAAGAAGTTTCTCAGAAAGCTTCTTTCTCTTTGTTATCGGAGGATATTTCCTTTGGCCCTATGGTCTTCAATGGGATCCGAAATATCTGTTCTCATATTCCACAGAAATAAGGCTAGCAAAGAGATCCACGAAACACAGATGTAACTCTGTTAGATGAATTAAGAGAACACTAAGCAGTTTCTCAGAAAGCTTCTTTCCAGATTTCATCTGAGGATATTTCCTTTTTCACCACAGCCCTCTAAGGGCTTCCAAATATCACTTTGCCAATTCCACAAGAACTGTCTTAGCGAAAGGCTTCTTGAGGGGAAAGCTGTAACTCGGTGAGATGATTTCACAGAACACAAAGAAGTTTCTCAGAAAGCTTCTTTCTCTTTGTTATCGGAGGATATTTCCTTTGGCCCTGTAGTCTTCAAAGGGATCCGAAATATCTGTTCTCAGATTCCACAGAAATAAGGCTAGCAAAGATATCCACGAAATAAAGATGTAACTCTGTGACATGAATTAACAGAACACTAAGCAGTTTCTCAGAAAGCTTCTTTCCAGATTTCATCTGAGGATATTTCCTTTTTCAACATAGCCCACTATGGGCTTCCAAATATCACTTTGCCAATTCCAGAAGAAGTGTCTTAGCGAAAGGCTTCTTGAGAGGAAAGCTGTAACTCTGGGAGATGATTTCACAGAACACAAAGAAGTTTCACAGAAAGCTTCTTTCTCTTTGTTATTGGAAGACATTTCCTTTGGCCCTATAGTCTTCAATGGGATCCGAAATATCTGTTCTCAGATTCCACAGAAATAAGGCTAGCAAAGAGATCCACGAAATACAGATGTAACTCTGTGAGATGAATTAACAGAACACTAAGCAGTTTCTCAGAAAGCTTCTTTACAGATTTCATCTGATGATATTTCCTTTTTCACCATTGCCCTCCATGGGCTTCCAAATATCACTTTGCCAATTCCACAAGAACTGTCTTAGCGAAAGGCTTCTTGAGGGGAAAGCTGTATCTCTGTGAGATGATTTCACAGAACACAAAGAAGTTTCTAAGAAAGCTTCCTTCTCTTTGTAATCGGAGGATATTTCCTTTGTCCCTATAGTCTTCAAAAGGATCTGATATACCTGTTCTCAGATTCCACAGAAATAAGGCTAGCAAAGAGATCCACGAAATACAGATGTAACTCTGTGAGATGAATGAACAGAACACTAAGCAGTTTCTCAGAAAGCTTCTTTCCAGATTTCATCTGAGGATATTTCCTTTTTCACCATAGCCCTCTATGGGCTTCCAAATATCACTTTGCCAATTCCACAAGAACTGTCTTAGCGAAAGGCTTCTTGAGGGGAAAGCTGTAACTCTGTGAGATGATTTCTCAGAACGCAAAGAAGTTTCTCAGAAAGCTTCTTTCTCTTTGTTATCGGAGGATATTTCCTTTGGCCCTATAGTCTTCAATGGGATCCGAAAAATCTGTTCTCAGATTCCACAGAAATAAGGCTAGCAAAGAGATCCACGAAATACAGATGTAACTCTGTGAGATGAATTAACAGAACACTAAGCAGTTTCTCAGAAAGCTTCTTTCCAGATTCATCTGAGGATATTTCTTTTTTCACCATAGCCCTCTATGGGCTTCCAAATATCACTTTGCCAATTCCACAAGAAGTGTCTTAGCGAAAGGCTTCTTGAGGGGAAAGCTGTAACTCTGGGAGATGATTTCACAGTACACAAAGAAGTTTCTCAGAAAGCTTCTTTCTCTTTGTTAACGGAAGACATTTCCTTTGGCCTTATAGTCTTCAATGGGAT
The DNA here is from genome assembly GCF_043159975.1 of Macaca nemestrina. Lineage (NCBI taxonomy): Eukaryota > Metazoa > Chordata > Mammalia > Primates > Cercopithecidae > Macaca > Macaca nemestrina. The sequence goes on along the minus strand of NC_092139.1, from coordinate 78,397,400 downwards.
CCGAAATATCTGTTCTCAGATTCCACAGAAATAAGGCTAGCAAAGAGATCCACGAAACACAGAAGTAAATCTGTGACATGAATTAACAGAACACTAAGCAGTTTCTCAGAAAGCTTCTTTCCAGATTTCATCTGATGATATTTCCTTTTTCACCATTGCCCTCTATGGGCTTCCAAATATCACTTTTCCAATTCCACAAGAACTGTCTTAGGGAAAGGCTTCTTGAGGGGAAAGCTGTAACTCTGTGAGATGATTTCACAGAACACAAAGAAGTTTCTCAGAAAGCTTCTTTCTCTTTGTTATCGGAGGTTATTTCCTTTAGCCCTATAGTCTTCAAAGGGATCCGAAATATCTGTACTCAGATTCCACAGAAATAAGGCTAGCAAAGAGATCCACGAAATACAGATGTAACTCTGCGAGATGAATTAACAGAACACTAAGCAGTTTCTCAGAAAGCTTCTTTCCAGATTACATCTGAGGATATTTCCTTTTTCACCATAGCCCTCTATGGGCTTCCAAATATCACTTTGCCAATTCCACAAGAACTGTCCTAGCGAAAGGCTTCTTGAGGGGAAAGCTGTAACTCTGTGAGATGATTTCTCAGAACGCAAAGAAGTTTCTCAGAAAGCTTCTTTCTCTTTGTTATCGGAGGATATTTCCTTTGGCCCTATAGTCTTCAATGGGATCCGAAATATCTGTTCTCAGATTCCACAGAAATAAGGCTAGCAAAGAGATCCAGGAAATACAGATGTAACTCTGTGACATGAATTAACAGAACACTAAGCAGTTTCTCAGAAAGCTTCTTTCCAGATTTCATCTGAGGATATTTCCTTTTTCACCATAGCCCTCTATGGGCTTCCAAATATCACTTTGCCAATTCCACAAGAACTGTCTTAGCGAAAGGCTTCTTGAGGGGAAAGCTGTAACTCTGTGAGATGATTTCACGGAAAACAAGGAAGTTTCTCTGAAAGCTTCTTTCTCTTTGTTATCGGAGGATATTTCCTTTGGCCGTATAGTCTTCAAAGGGAACCGAAATATCTGTTCTCAGATTCCACAAAATAAGGCTAGCAAAGAGATCCACGAAATACAGATGTAACTCTGTGAGATGAATTAACCGAACACTAAGCAGTTTCTCAGAAAGTTTCTTTCCAGATTTCTTCTGAGGATATTTCCCTTTTCACCATAGCCCTCTATGGGCTTCCAAATATCACTTTGCCAGTTCCACAAGAACTGTCTTAGCGAAAGACTTGTTGAGAGGAAAGCTGTAACTCTGGGAGATGATTTCACAGAACACAAAGAAGTTTCTCAGAAAGCTTCTCTCTCTTTGTAATCAGAGGATATTTCCTTTGTCCCTATAGTCTTCAAAGGGATCTGAAATACCTGTTCTCAGCTTCCACAGAAATAAGGCCAGCAAAGAGATCCACGGAATACAGATGTAACTCTGTGAGATGAATTAACAGAACACTAAGCAGTTTCTCAGAAAACTTCTTTCCAGATTTCATCTGAGGATATTTCCTTTTTCATCATAGCCCACTATGGGCTTCCAAATATCACTTTGCCAATTCCAAAAGAACTGTCTTAGGTAAAGGCTTCTTGAGAGGAAAGCTGTAACTCTGTGAGATGATTTCACAGAACACAAAGAAGTTTCTCAGAAAGCTTCTTTCTCTTTGTTATCGGAGGATATTTCCTTTGGCCCTATACTCTTCAAAGGGATCCGAAATATCTGTTCTCAGATTCCACAGAAAGAGGGCTAGCAAAGATATCCACGAAATACAGATGTAACTCTGTGAGATGAATTAACAGAACACTAAGCAGTTTCTCAGAGAGCTTCTTTCCAGATTTCATCTGAGGATATTTCCTTTTTCACAATTGCGTCTATGGGCTTCCAAATATCACTTTGCCAATTCCACAAGAACTGCCTTAGGGAAAGGCTTTTTGAGGGGAAAGCTGTAACTCTGTGAGATGATTTCACAGAACACAAAAAAGTTTCTAAAAAAGCTTCTTTCTCTTTGTAATCGGAGGATATTTCCTTTGTCCCTATAGTCTTCAAAGGGATCTGAAATAACTGTTCTCAGATTCCACAGAAATAAGGCTAGCAAAGATATCCACGAAATACAGATGTAACTCTGTGAGATGAATTAACAGAACACTAAGCAGTTTCTCAGAAAGCTTCTTTCCAGATTTCATCTGAGGATATTTCCTTTTTCACCATAGCCCTCTATGGGCTTCCAAATATCACTTTGCCACTTCCACAAGAACTGTCTTAGCGAAAGGCTTCTTGAGAGGAAAGCTGTAACTCTGTGAGATGATTTCACAGAACACAAAGAAGTTTCTCAGAAAGTTTCTTTCTCTTTGTTATCGGAGGATATTTCCTTTGGCCCTGTAGTCTTCAAAGGGATCCGAAATATCTGTTCTCAGATTCCACAGAAATAAGGCTAGCAGAGATATCCTCGAAATGAAGATGTAACTCTGTGAGATGAATTAACAGAACACTAAGCAGTTTCTCAGAACGCTTCTTTACAGATTTCATCTGAGGATATTTCCTTTTTCACCATTGCCCTCTATGGGCTTCCAAATATCACTTTGCCAATTCCACAAGAAGTGTCTTAGCGAAAGGCTTCTTGAGGGGAAAGCTGTAACTCTGTGAGATGATTTCACAGAACACAAAGAAGTTTCTCAGAAAGCTTCTTTCTCTTTGTTATTGGAAGACATTTCCTTTGGCCCTATAGTCTTCAAAGGGATCCGAAATATCTGTTCTCAGATTCCACAGAAATAAGGCTAGCAAAGAGATCCACGAAATACAGATGTAACTCTGTGAGATGAATTAACAGAACACTAAGCAGTTTCTCAGAAAGATTCTTTACAGATTTCATCTGATGATATTTCCTTTTTCACCATTGCCCTGTAAGGGCTTCCAAATATCACTTTGCCAATTCCACAAGAAGTGTCTTAGCGAAAGGCTTCTTGAGGGGAAAGCTGTAACTCTGTGAGATGATTTTACAGAACACTAAGAAGTTTCTAAGAAAGCTTCTTTCTCTTTGTAATCGGAGGATATTTCCTTTGTCCCTATAGTCTTCAAAGGGATCTGAAATACCTGTTCTCAGATTCCACAGAAATAAGGCTAGCAAAGAGATCCACGAAATACAGATGAAACTCTGTGAGATGAATTAACAGAACACTAAGCAGTTTCTCAGAAAGCTTCTTTCCAGATTTCATCTGAGGAAATTTCCTTTTTCACCATAGCCCTCTATGGGCTTCCAAATATCACTTTGCCAATTTCACAAGAACTGTCTTCGTGAAAGGCTTCTTGAGGGGAAAGCTGTAACTCTGTGAGATGATTTCACAGAACACAAAGAAGTTTCTCAGAAAGCTTCTTTCTCTTTGTTATCGGAGGTTATTTCCTTTGGCCCTATAGTCTTCAAAGGGATCCGAAATATATGTTCTCAGATTCCACAGTAATAAGGCTAGCAAAGATATCCACGAAATACAGATGTAACTCTCTGAGATGAATTAACAGAACACTAAGCAGATTCTCAGAAAGCTTCTTTCCAGATTTCATGTGAGGATATTTCCTTTTTCACCATAGCCCTCTATGGGCTTCCAAATATCACTTTGCCAATTCCACAAGAACTGTCTTAGCGAAAGGCTTCTTGAGGGGAAAGCTGTAACTCTCTGAGATGCTTTCTCCGAACGCAAATAAGTTTCTCAGAAAGCTTCTTTCTCTTTGTTATCGGAGGATATTTCCTTTGGCCCTATAGTCTTCAATGGGATCCGAAATATCTGTTCTAAAATTCCACAGAAATAAGGCTAGCAAAGAGATCCACGAAATACAGATGTAACTCTGTGAGATGACTTAACAGAACACTAAGCAGTTTCTCAGAAAGCTTCTTTCCAGATTTCATCTGAGGATATTTCCTTTTTCACCATAGCCCTCTATGGGCTTCCAAATATCACTTTGCCAATTCCACAAGAAGTGTCTTAGCGAAACGCTTCTTGAGGGGAATGCTGTAACTCTGTGAGATGATTTCACAGAATACACAGAAGTTTCTCAGAAAGCTTCTTTCTCTTTGTTAAAGGAAGACATTTCCTTTGGCCCTATATTCTTCAATGGGATCCGAAATATCTGTTCTCAGATTCCACAGAAATAAGGATAGCAAAGAGATCCACGAAATACAGATGTAACTCTGTGACATGAATTACAGAACACTAAGCATTTTCTAAGAAAGCTTCTTTACAGATTTCATCTGATGATAATTCCTTTTTCACCATTGCCCTCTATGGGCTTCCAAATATCACTTTGCCAATTCCACAAGAACTGTCTTAGCGAAAGGCTTCTTGAGGGGAAAGCTGTAACTCTGTGAGATGATTTCACAGAACACAAAGAAGTTTCTAAAAAAGCTTCTTTCTCTTTGTAATCGGAGGATATTTCCTTTGTCCCTATAGTCTTTAAAGGGATCTGAAATACCTGTTCTCAGATTCCACAGAAATAAGGCTAGCAAAGAGATCCATGAAATAAAGATGTAACTCTGTGAGATGAATTAAAAGAACACTAAGCAGTTTCTCAGAAAGCTTCTTTCCAGATTTCATCTGAGGATATTTCCTTTTTCACCATAGCCCTCTATGGGCTTCCAAATATCACTTTGCCAATTCCACAAGAACTGTCTTAGTGAAAGGCTTCTTGAGGGGAAAGCTGTAACTCTGTGAGATGATTTCACAGAACACAAAGAAGTTTCTCAGAAAGCTTCTTTCTCTTTGTTATCGGAGGTTAATTCCTTTGGCCCTATAGTCTTCAAAGGGATCCGAAATATCTGTTCTCAGATTCCACAGAAATAAGGCTAGCAAAGATATCCACGAAATACAGATGTAACTCTGTTAGATGAATTAACAGAACACTAAGCAGTTTCTCAGAAAGCTTCTTTTCAGATTTCATCTGAGGATATTTCCTTTTTCACCATAGCCTTCTATGGGATTCCAAATATCACTTTTCCAATTCCACAAGAAATGTCTTAGCGAAAGGATTCTTGAGGGGAAAGCTGTAACTCTGTGAGATGATTACTCAGAACGCAAAGAAGTTTCTCAGAAAGTTTCTTTCTCTTTGTTATCGGAGGATATTTCCTTTGGCCCTATAGTCTTCAAAGGGATCCGAAATATCTGTTCTCAGATTCCACAGAAATAAGGCTAGCGAAGAGATCCACGAAATACAGATGTAACTCTGTGAGATGAATTAACAGAACACTAAGCAGTTTCTCAGAAAGCTTCTTTCCAGATTTCATCTGAGGATATTTCCTTTTTCACCATAGCCCTCTATGGGCTTCCAAATATCACTTTGCCAGTTCCACAAGAACTGTCTTAGCGAAAGGCTTCTTGAGAGGAAAGCTGTAACTCTGGGAGATGATTTCAGAGAACACAAAGAAGTTCCTCAGAAAGCTTCTTTCTCTTTGTAATCAGGGGATATTTCCTTTGGCCCTACAGTCTTCAAAGGGATCTGAAATACCTGTTCTCAGATTCCACAGAAATAAGGCTAGCAAAGAGATCCACGAAATACAGATGTAACTCTGTGAGATCAATTAACAGAACACTAAGAAGTTTCTCAGAAAGCTTCTTTCCAGATTTCATCTGAGGATATTTCCTTTTTCACCATAGCCCTCTATGGGCTTCCAAATATCACTTTTCCAATTCCACAAGAAGTGTCTTAGCGAAAGGCTTCTTGAGGGGAAAGCGGTAACTCTGTGAGATGATTTCACAGAACACAAAGAAGTTTCTCAGAAAGCTTCTTTCTCTATGTTATCGGAAGATATTTCCTTTGGCCCTATAGTCTTCAATGGGATCCGAAATATCTGTTCTCAGATTCCACAGAAATAAGGCTAGCAAAGAGATCCACGAAATACAGATGTAACTCTGTGAGATGAATTAACAGAACACTAAGCAGTTTCTCAGAAAGCTTCTTTACAGATTTCATTTGATGATATTTCCTTTTTCACCGTAGCCCTCTATGGGCTTCCAAATATCACTTTGCCAATTTCACAAGAACTGTCTTAGCGAAAGGCTTCTTGAGGGGAAAGCTGTACCTCTGTGAGATGATTTCACAGAACACAAACAAGTTTCTAAGAAAGCTTCTTTCTCTTTGTAATCGGAGGATATTTCCTTTGTCCCTATAGTCTTCAATGGGATCTGAAATACCTGTTCTCAGATTCCACAGATTAAGGCTAGCAAAGAGATCCACGAAATACGGATGTAAATCTGTGAGATGAATTAACAGAACACTAAGCAGTTTCTCAGAAAGCTTCCTTCCAGATTTCATCTGAGGAAAGTTCCTTTTTCACCATAGCCCTCTATGGGCTTCCAAATATCACTTTGCCAATTCCACAAGAACTGTCTTCGTGAAAGGCTTCTTGAGGGGAAAGCTGTAACTCTGTGAGATGATTTCACAGAACACAAAGAAGTTTCTCAGAAAGCTTCTTTCTCTTTGTTATCGGAGGTTATTTCCTTTGGCCCTATAGTCTTCAAAGGGATCCGAAATATCTGTTCTCAGATTCCACAGTAATAAGGCTAGCAAAGATATCCACGAAATACACATGTAACTCTCTGAGATGAATTAACAGAACACCAAGCAGATTCTCAGAAAGCTTCTTTCCAGATTTCATCTGAGGATATTTCCTTTTTCACCATAGCCCTCTATGGGCTTCCAAATATCACTTTGCCAATTCCACAAGAACTGTCTTAGCGAAAGGCTTCTTGAGGGGAAAGCTGTAACTCTGTGAGATGATTTCTCCGAACGCAAATAAGTTTCTCAGAAAGCTTCTTTCTCTTTGTTATCGGAGGATATTTCCTTTGGCCCTATAGTCTTCAATGGGATCCGAAATATCTGTTCTAAAATTCCACAGAAATAAGGCTAGCAAAGAGATCCACGAAATACAGATGTAACTCTGTGAGATGACTTAACAGAACACTAAGCAGTTTCTCAGAAAGCTTCTTTCCAGATTTCATCTGAGGATATTTCCTTTTTCACCATAGCCCTGTATGGGCTTCCAAATATCACTTTGCCAATTCCACAAGAAGTGTCTTAGCGAAACGCTTCTTGAGGGGAAAGCTGTAACTCTGTGAGATGATTTCACAGAACACAAAGAAGTTTCTCAGAAAGCTTCTTTCTCTTTGTTAACGGAAGACATTTCCTTTGGCCCTATAGTCTTCAATGGGATCCGAAATATCTGTTCTCAGATTCCACAGAAATAAGGCTAGCAAAGAGATCCACGAAATACAGATGTAACTCTGTGACATGAATTACAGAACACTAAGCAGTTTCTCAGAAAGCTTCTTTACAGATTTCATCTGATGATAATTCCTTTTTCACCATTGCCCTCTATAGGCTTCCAAATATCACTTTGCCAATTCCACAAGAACTGTCTTAGCGAAAGGCTTCTTGAGGGGAAAGCTGTAACTCTGTGAGATGATTTCACAGAACACAAAGAAGTTTCTAAAAAAGCTTCTTTCTCTTTGTAATCGGAGGATATTTCCTTTGTCCCTATAGTCTTCAAAGGGATCTGAAATACCTGTTCTCAGATTCCACAGAAATAAGGCTAGCAAAGAGATCCATGAAATACAGATGTAACTCTGTGAGATGAATGAACAGAACACTAAGCAGTTTCTCAGAAAGCTTCTTTCCAGATTTCATCTGAGCATATTTCCTTTTTCACCATAGCCCTCTATGGGCTTCCAAATATCACTTTGCCAATTCCACAAGACCTGTCTTAGTGAAAGGCTTCTTGAGGGGAAAGCTGTAACTCTGTGAGATGATTTCTCAGAACACAAAGAAGTTTCTCAGAAAGCTTCTTTCTCTTTGTTATCGGAGGTTAATTCCTTTGGCCCTATAGTCTTCAAAGGGATCCGAAATATCTGTTCTCAGATTTCACAGAAATAAGGCTAGCAAACATATCCACGAAATACAGATGTAACTCTGTGAGATGAATTAACAGAACACTAAGCAGTTTCTCAGAAAGCTTCTTTCCAGATTTCATCTGAGGATATTTCCTTTTTCACCATAGCCTTCTATGGGATTCCAAATATCACTTTTCCAATTCCACAAGAAATGTCTTAGCGAAAGGCTTCTTGAGGGGAAAGCTGTAACTCTGTGAGATGATTACTCAGAACGCAAAGAAGTTTCTCAGAAAGCTTCTTTCTCTTTGTTATCGGAGGATATTTCCTTTGGCCCTATAGTCTTCAAAGGGATCCGAAATATCTGTTCTCAGATTCCACAGAAATAAGGCTAGCAAAGAGATCCACGAAATACAGATGTAACTCTGTGAGATGAATTAACAGAACACTAAGCAGTTTCTCAGAAAGCTTCTTTCCAGATTTCATCTGAGGATATTTCCTTTTTCACCATAGCCCTCTATGGGCTTCCAAATATCACTTTTCCAATTCCACAAGAAGTGTCTTAGCGAAAGGCTTCTTGAGGGGAAAGCGGTAACTCTGTGAGATGATTTCACAGAACACAAAGAAGTTTCTCAGAAAGCTTCTTTCTCTATGTTATCGGAAGATATTTCCTTTGGCCCTATAGTCTTCAATGGGATCCGAAATATCTGTTCTCAGATTCCACAGAAATAAGGCTAGCAAAGAGATCCACGAAATACAGATGTAACTCTGTGAGATGAATTAACAGAACACTAAGCAGTTTCTCAGAAAGCTTCTTTACAGATTTCATTTGATGATATTTCCTTTTTCACCGTAGCCCTCTATGGGCTTCCAAATATCACTTTGCCAATTTCACAAGAACTGTCTTAGCGAAAGGCTTCTTGAGGGGAAAGCTGTACCTCTGTGAGATGATTTCACAGAACACAAAGAAGTTTCTAAGAAAGCTTCTTTCTCTTTGTAATCGGAGGATATTTCCTTTGTCCCTATAGTCTTCAATGGGATCTGAAATACCTGTTCTCAGATTCCACAGATTAAGGCTAGCAAAGAGATCCACGAAATACGGATGTAAATCTGTGAGATGAATTAACAGAACACTAAGCAGTTTCTCAGAAAGCTTCTTTCCAGATTTCATCTGAGGAAAGTTCCTTTTTCACCATAGCCCTCTATGGGCTTCCAAATATCACTTTGCCAATTTCACAAGAACTGTCTTCGTGAAAGGCTTCTTGAGGGGAAAGCTGTAACTCTGTGAGATGATTTCACAGAACACAAAGAAGTTTCTCAGAAAGCTTCTTTCTCTTTGTTATCGGAGGTTATTTCCTTTGGCCCTATAGTCTTCAAAGGGATCCGAAATATCTGTTCTCAGATTCCACAGTAATAAGGCTAGCAAAGATATCCACGAAATACACATGTAACTCTCTGAGATGAATTAACAGAACACTAAGCAGATTCTCAGAAAGCTTCTTTCCAGATTTCATCTGAGGATATTTCCTTTTTCACCATAGCCCTCTATGGGCTTCCAAATATCACTTTGCCAATTCCACAAGAACTGTCTTAGCGAAAGGCTTCTTGAGGGGAAAGCTGTAACTCTGTGAGATGATTTCTCCGAACGCAAATAAGTTTCTCAGAAAGCTTCTTTCTCTTTGTTATCGGAGGATATTTCCTTTGGCCCTATAGTCTTCAATGGGATCCGAAATATCTGTTCTCTGAATCCACAGAAATAAGCCTAGCAAAGAGATCCACGAAATACAGATGTAACTCTGTGAGATGAATTAACAGAACACTAAGCAGTTTCTCATAAAGCTTCTTTCCAGATTTCATCTGAGGATATTTCCTTTTTCACCATTGCCCTCTATGGGCTTCCAAATATCACTTTGCCAATTCCCCAAAAACTGTCTTAGAGAAAGTCTTCTTGAAGGGAAAGCTGTAACTCTGTGAGATGATTTCACAGAACACAAAGAAGTTTCTGAGAAAGCTTCTTTCTCTTTGTAATCGGAGGATATTTCCTTTGTCCCTATAGTCTTCAAAGGGATCATAAATACCTGTTCTCAGATTCCACAGAAATAAGGCTAGCAAAGAGATCCACGGAATACAGATGTAACTCTGTGAGATGAATTAACAGAACACTAAGCAGTTTCTCAGAAAGCTTCTTTCCAGATTTCATCTGAGGATATTTCCTTTTTCATCATAGCCCACTATGGGCTTCCAAATATCACTTTGCCAATTCCACAAGAACTGTCTTAGGGAAAGGCTTCTTGAGGGGAACGCTGTAACTCTGTGAGATGATTTCACAGAACGCAAAGAAGTTTCTCAGAAATCTTCTTTCTCTTTGTTATCGGAGGATATTTCCTTTGGCCCTATACTCTTCAAAGGGATCGGAAATATCTGTTCTCAGATTCCACAGAAATAAGGCTAGCAAAGATATCCACGAAATACAGATGTAACTCTGTTAGATGAATTAACAGAACACTATGCAGTTTCTAAGAAAGCTTCTTTCCAGATTTCATCTGAGGATATTTCCTTTTTCACCATTGCGTCTATGGGCTTCCAAATATCACTTTGCCAATTCCACAAGAACTGTCTTAGGGAAAGGCTTCTTGAGGGGAAAGCTGTAACTCTGTGAGATGATTTCACAGAACACAAAGAAGTTTCTCAGAAAGCTTCTTTCTCTTTGTTATCGGAGGTTATTTCCTTTGGCCCTGTAGTCTTCAAAGGGATCCGAAATATCTGTTCTCAGATTCCAGAGAAATAAGGCTAGCAAAGATATCCACGAAATACAGATGTAACTCTGTGAGATGAATTAACAGAACACTAAGCAGTTTCTCAGAAAGCTTCTTTCCAGATTTCATCTGAGGATATTTCCATTTTCACCATAGCCCTCTATGGGCTTCCAAATATCACTTTGCCAATTCCACAAGAACTTTCCTAGCGAAAGGCTTCTTGAGGGGAAAGCTGTAACTCTGTGAGATGATTTCTCAGAACGCAAAGAAGTTTCTCAGAAAGCTTCTTTCTCTTTGTTATCGGAGGATATTTCCTTTGGCCCTATGGTCTTCAATGGGATCCGAAATATCTGTTCTCATATTCCACAGAAATAAGGCTAGCAAAGAGATCCACGAAATACAGATGTAACTCTGTTAGATGAATTAACAGAACACTAAGCAGTTTCTCAGAAAGCTTCTTTCCAGATTTCATCTGAGGATATTTCCTTTTTCACCATAGCCCTCTATGGGCTTCCAAATATCACTTTGCCACTTCCACAAGAACTGTCTTATCGAAAGGCTTCTTGAGGGGAAAGCTGTAACTCTGTGAGATGATTTCACAGAACACAAAGAAGTTTCTCAGAAAGCTTCTTTCTCTTTGTTATCAGAGGATATTTCCTTTGGCCCTGTAGTCTTCAAAGGGATCCGAAATATCTGTTCTCAGATTCCACAGAAATAAGGCTAGCAAAGATATCCACGAAATAAAGATGTAACTCTGTGACATGAATTAACAGAACACTAAGCAGTTTCTCAGAAACCTTCTTTCCAGATTTCATCTGAGGATATTTCCTTTTTCAACATAGCCTACTATGGGCTTCCAAATATCACTTTGCCAATTCCACAAGAACTGTCTTAGTGAAAGGCTTCTTGAGGGGAAAGCTGTAACTCTGTTAGATGATTTCACAGAACACAAAGAAGTTTCTAAGAAAGCTTCCTTCTCTTTGTAATCGGAGGATATTTCCTTTGTCCCTATAGTCTTCAAAAGGATCTGATATACCTGTTCTCAGATTCCACAGAAATAAGGCTAGCAAAGAGATCCACGAAATACAGTTGTAACTCTGTGAGATCAATTAACAGAACACTAAGCAGTTTCTCAGAAAGCTTCTTTCCAGATTTCATCTGAGGATATTTCCTTTTTCACCATAGCCCTCTATGGGCTTCCAAATATCACTTTGCAAATTCCACAAGAACTGTCTTAGCGAAAGGCTTCTTGAGGGGAAAGCTGTAACTCTGTGAGATGATTTCTCAGAACGCAAAGAAGTTTCTCAGAAAGCTTCTTTCTCTTTGTTATCGGAGGATATTTCCTTTGGCCCTATAGTCTTCAATGGGATCCGAAATATCTGTTCTCAGATTCCACAGAAATAAGGCTAGCAAAGAGATCCACGAAATACAGATGTAACTCTGTGAGATGAATTAACAGAACACTAAGCAGTTTCTCAGAAAGCTTCTTTCCAGATTCATCTGAGGATATATCCTTTTTCAACATAGCCCTCTATGGGCTTCCAAATATCACTTTGCCAATTCCACAAGAAGTGTCTTAGCGAAAGGCTTCTTGAGGGGAAAGCTGTAACTCTGGGAGATGATTTCACAGTACACAAAGAAGTTTCTCAGAAAGCTTCTTTCTCTTTGTTAACGGAAGACATTTCCTTTGGCCCTATAGTCTTCAATGGGATCCGAAATATCTGTTCTCAGATTCCACAGAAATAAGGCTAGCAAAGAGATCCACGAAATACAGATGTAAATCTGTGACTTGAATTAACAGAACACTAAGCAGTTTCTCAGAAAGCTTCTTTCCAGATTTCATCTGATGATATTTCCTTTTTCACCATTGCCCTCTATGGGCTTCCAAATATCACTTTTCCAATTCCACAAGAACTGTCTTAGGGAAAGGCTTCTTGAGGGGAAAGCTGTAACTCTGTGAGATGATTTCACAGAACACAAAGAAGTTTCTCAGAAAGCTTCTTTCTCTTTGTTATCGGAGGTTATTTCCTTTAGCGCTATAGTCTTCAAAGGGATCCGAAATATCTGTACTCAGATTCCACAGAAATAAGGCTAACAAAGAGATCCACGAAATACAGATGTAACTCTGCGAGATGAATTAACAGAACACTAAGCAGTTTCTCAGAAAGCTTCTTTCCAGATTACATCTGAGGATATTTCCTTTTTCACCATAGCCCTCTATGGGCTTCCAAATATCACTTTGCCAATTCCACAAGAACTGTCCTAGCGAAAGGCTTCTTGAGGGGAAAGCTGTAACTCTGTGAGATGATTTCTCAGAACGCAAAGAAGTTTCTCAGAAAGCTTCTTTCTCTTTTTTATCGGAGGATATTTCCTTTGCCCCTATAGTCTTCAATGGGTTCCGAAATATCTGTTCTCAGATTCCACAGAAATAAGGCTAGCAAAGAGATCCAGGAAATACAGATGTAACTCTGTGATATGAATTAACAGAACACTAAGCAGTTTCTCAGAAAGCTTCTTTCCAGATTTCATCTGAGGATATTTCCTTTTTCACCATAGCCCTCTATGGGCTTCCAAATATCACTTTGCCAATTCCACAAGAACTGCCTTAGCGAAAGGCTTCTTGAGGGGAAAGCTGTAACTCTGTGAGATGATTTCACGGAAAACAAAGAAGTTTCGCTGAAAGCCTCTTTCTCTTTGTTATCGGAGGATATTTCCTTTGGCCGTATAGTTTTCAAAGGGAACCGAAATATCTGTTCTCAGATTCCACAAAATAAGGCTAGCAAAGAGATCCACGAAATACAGATGTAACTCTGTGAGATGAATTAACCGAACACTAAGCAGTTTCTCAGAAAGCTTCTTTCCAGATTTCTTCTGAGGATATTTCCCTTTTCACCATAGCCCTCTATGGGCTTCCAAATATCACTTTGCCAGTTCCACAAGAACTGTCTTAGCGAAAGGCTTGTTGAGAGGAAAGCTGTAACTCTGGGAGATGATTTCACAGAACACAAAGAAGTTTCTCAGAAAGCTTCTTTCTCTTTGTAATCAGAGGATATTTCCTTTGTCCCTATAGTCTTCAAAGGGATCTGAAATACCTGTTCTCAGCTTCCACAGAAATAAGGCTAGCAAAGAGATCCACGGAATACAGATGTAACTCTGTGAGATGAATTAACAGAACACTAAGCAGTTTCTCAGAAAACTTCTTTCCAGATTTCATCTGAGGATATTTCCTTTTTCATCATAGCCCACTATGGGCTTCCAAATATCACTTTGCCAATTCCACAAGAACTGTCTTAGGTAAAGGCTTCTTGAGGGGAAAGCTGTAACTCTGTGAGATGATTTCACAGAACACAAAGAAGTTTCTCAGAAAGCTTCTTTCTCTTTGTTATCGGAGGATATTTCCTTTGGCCCTATACTCTTCAAAGGGATCCGAAATATCTGTTCTCAGATTCCACAGAAATAAGGCTAGCAAAGATATCCACGAAATACAGATGTAACTCTGTGAGATGAATTAACAGAACACTAAGCAGTTTCTCAGAAAGCTTCTTTCCAGATTTCATCTGAGGATATTTCCTTTTTTACAATTGCGTCTATGGGCTTCCAAATATCACTTTGCCAATTCCACAAGAACTGTCTTAGGGAAAGGCTTCTTGAGGGGAAAGCTGTAACTCTGTGAGATGATTTCACAGAACACAAAGAAGTTTCTAAAAAAGCTTCTTTCTCTTTGTAGTCGGAGGATATTTCCTTTGTCCCTATAGTCTTCAAAGGGATCTGAAATACCTGTTCTCAGATTCCACAGAAATAAGGCTAGCAAAGATATCCACGAAATACAGATGTAACTCGGTGAGATGAATTAACAGAACACTAAGCAGTTTCTCAGAAAGCTTCTTTCCAGATTTCATCTGAGGATATTTCCTTTTTCACCATAGCCCTCTATGGGCTTCCAAATATCACTTTGCCACTTCCACAAGAACTGTCTTAGCGAAAGGCTTCTTGAGAGGAAAGCTGTAACTCTGTGAGATGATTTCACAGAACACAAAGAAGTTTCTCAGAAAGCTTCTTTCTCTTTGTTATCGGATGATATTTCCTTTGGCCCTGTAGTCTTCAAAGGGATCCGAAATATCTGTTCTCAGATTCCACAGAAATAAGGCTAGCAGAGATATCCACGAAATAAAGATGTAACTCTGTGAGATGAATTAACAGAACACTAAGCAGTTTCTCAGAAAGCTTCTTTCCAGATTTCATCTGAGGATATTTCCTTTTTCACCATAGCGCACTATGGGCTTCCAAATATCACTTTGCCAATTCCACAAGAAGTGTCTTAGCGAAAGGCTTCTTCAGGGGAAAGCTGTAACTCTGTGAGATGATTTCACAGAACACAAAGAAGTTTGTCAGAAAGTTTCTTTCTCTTTGTTATTGGAAGACATTTCCTTTGGCCCTATTGTCTTCAATGGGATCTGAAATATCTGTTCTCAGATTCCACAGAAATAAGGCTAGCAAAGAGATCCACGAAATACAGATGTAACTCTGTGAGATGAATTAACAGAACACTAAGCAGTTTCTCAGAAAGCTTCTTTACAGATTTCATCTGATGATATTTCCTTTTTCACCATTGCCATCTATGGGCTTCCAAATATCACTTTGCCAATTCCACAAGAAGTGTCTTAGCGAAAGGCTTCTTGAGGGGAAAGCTGTAACTCTGTGAGATGATTTCACAGAACACTAAGAAGTTTCTAAGAAAGCTTCTTTCTCTTTGTAATCGGAGGATATTTCCTTTGTCCCTATAGTCTTCAAAAGGATCTGATATACCTGTTCTCAGATTCCACAGAAATAAGGCTAGCAAAGAGATCCACGAAATACAGATGTAACTCTGTGAGGTGAATGAACAGAACACTAAGCAGTTTCTCTGAAAGCTCCTTTCCAGGTTTCATCTGAGGATATTTCCTTTTTCACCATAGCCCTCTATGGGCTTCCAAATATCACTTTGCCAATTCCACAAGAACTGTCTTAGCGAAAGGCATCTTGAGGGGAAAGCTGTAACTCTGTGAGATGATTTCTCAGAACGCAAAGAAGTTTCTCAGAAAGCTTCTTTCTCTTTGTTATCGGAGGATATTTCCTTTGGCCCTATAGTCTTCAATGGGATCCGAAATATCTGTTCTCAGATTCCACAGAAATAAGGCTTGCAAAGAGATCCACGAAATACAGATGTAACTCTGTGAGATGAATTAACAGAACACTAAGCAGTTTCTCAGAAAGCTTCTTTCCAGATTTCATCTGAGGATATTTGCTTTTTCACCATAGCCCTCTATGGGCTTCCAAATATCACTTTGCCAATTCCACAAGAAGTGTCTTAGCGAAAGGCTTCTTGAGGGGAAAGCTGTAACTCTGTGAGATGATTTCACAGAACACAAAGAAGTTTCTCAGAAAGCTTCTTTCTCTTTGTTATTGGAAGACATTTCCTTTGGCCCTATAGTCTTCAATGGGATCCGAAATATCTGTTCTCAGATTCCACAGAAATAAGGCTGGCAAAGAGATCCACGAAACACAGATGTAACTCTGTGAGATGAATTAACAGAACACTAAGGAGTATCTCAGAAAGCTTCTTTCCAGATTTCATCTGAGGATATTTCCTTTTTCACCATAGCCCTCTATAGGCTTCCAAATATCACTTTGCCAATTCCTAAAGAACTGTCTTAGCGAAAGGCTTCTTGAGGGGAAAGCTGTAACTCTGGGAGATGATTTCACAGAACACAAAGAAGTGTCTCAGAAAGCTTCTTTCTCTTAGTAATCGGAGGATATTTCCTTTGGCCCTATAGTCTTCAATGGGATCCGAAATATCTGTTCTCAGATTCCACAGAAATAAGGCTAGCAAAGATATCCACGAAATACAGATGTAACTCTGTGAGATGAATAAACAGAACACTAAGCAGTTTCTCAGAAAGCTTCTTTCCAGATTTCATCTGAGGATATTTCCTTTTTCACCGTAGCCCTCTATGGGCTTCCAAATATCACTTTGCCAATTCCACAAGAACTGTCTTAGCGAAAGACTTCTTGAGGGGAAAGCTGTAACTCTGTGAGATGATTTCTCAGAACGCAAAGAAGTTTCTCAGAAAGCTTCTTTCTCTTCGTTATCGGAGGATATTTCCTTTGGCCCCATAGTCTTCCATGGGATCCGAAATATCTGTTTTCAGATTCCACGGAAATATGGCTAGCAAAGATTTCCATGAAATACAGATGTAACTCTGTGAGACGAATGAAGAGAACACTAAGCAGTTTCTCAGAAAGCTTCTTTCCAGATTTCATCTGAGGATATTTCCTTTTTCACCATAGCCTTCTAAGGGCTTCCAAATATCACTTTGCCAGTTACACAAGAACTGTCTTAGCGAAAGGCTTCTAGAGAGGAAAGCTGTACCTCTGGGAGATGATTTCACAGAACACAAAGAAGTTTCTCAGAAAACTTCTTTCTCTTTGTAATCAGAGGATATTTCCTTTGGCCCTATAGTCTTCAAAGGGATCTGAAATACCTGTTCTCAGATTCCACAGAAATAAGGCTAGCAAAGAGATCCACGAAATACAGATGTAACTCTGTGAGATGAATTAACAGAACACTAGGCAGTTTCTCAGAAAGCTTCTTTCCAGATTTCATCTGAGGATATTTCCTTTTTCACCATAGCCCTCTAAGGGCTTCCAAATATCACTTTACCAATTCCACAAGAAGTGTCTTAGTGAAAGGCTTCTTGAGGGGAAAGCTGTAATTCTGTGAGATGATTTCACAGAACACAAATAAGTTTCTCAGAAAGCTTCTTTCTCTTTGTTATTGGAAGACATTTCCTTTGGCCCTATAGTCTTCAATGGGATCCGAAATATCTGTTCTCAGATTCCACAGAAATAAGGCTAGCAAAGATATCCACGAAATAAAGATGTAACTCTGTGAGATGAATTAACAGAACACTAAGCAGTTTCTCAGAAAGCTTCTTTCCAGATTTCATCTGAGGATATTTGCTTTTTCACCATAGCCCTCTATGGGCTTCCAAATATCACTTTGCCAATCCACAAGAAGTGTCGTACCCAAAGGCTTCTTGAGGGGAAAGCTGTAACTCTGTGAGATGATTTCACAGAACACAAAGAAGTTTCTCAGAAAGCTTCTTTGTCTTTGTTATTGGAAGACATTTCCTTTGGCCCTATAGTCTTCAAAGGGATCCGAAATATCTGTTCTCACATTGCACAGAAATCAGGCTAGCAAAGATATCCACGAAATACAGATGTAACTCTGTGAGATGAATTAACAGAACACTAAGCAGTTTCTCAGAAAGCTTCTTTCCAGATTTCATCTGAGGATATTTCCTTTTTCACCATAGCCCTCTATGGGCTTCCAAATATCACTTTGCCAATTCCACAAAAACTGTATTAGCGAAAGGCTTCTTGAGGGGAAAGCTGTAACTCTGTGAGATGATTTCTCAGAACGCAAAGAAGTTTCTCAGAAAGCTTCTTTCTCTTCGTTATCGGAGGATATTTCCTTTGGCCCCATAGTCTTCAATGGGATCCGAAATATCTGTTCTCAGATTCCACAGAAATAAGGCTAGCAAAGAGATCCACGAAATACAGATGTAACTCTGTGAGATGAATTAACAGAACACTAAGCAGTTTCTCAGAAAGCTTCTTTCCAGATTTCATCTGAGGATATTTCCTTTTTCACTATAGCCCTCTAAGGGCTTCCAAATATCACTTTGCCAATTCCACAAGAACTGTCTTAGCGAAAGGCTTCTTGAGGGGAAAGCTGTAACTCTGTGAGATGATTTCACAGAACACAAAGAAGTTTCTCAGAAAGCTTCTTTCTCTTTGTTATCGGAGGATATTTCCTTTGGCCCTGTAGTCTTCACAGGGATCCGAAATATCTGTTCTCAGATTCCACAGAAATAAGGCTAGCAAAGATATCCACGAAATAAAGATGTAACTCTGTGAGATGAATTAACAGAACACTAAGCAGTTTCTCAGAAAGCTTCTTTCCAGAAGCTTCATCTGAGGATATTTCATCTGAGGATATTTCCTTTTTCACCATAGCCCTCTATGGGCTTCCAAATATCACTTTGCCAATTCCACAAGAAGTGTCTTAGCGAAAGGCTTCTTGAGGGGAAAGCTGTAACTCTGTGAGATGATTTCTCAGAACGCAAAGAAGTTTCTCAGAAAGCTTCTTTCTCTTTGTTATCGGAGGATATTTCCTTTGGCCCTATAGTCTTCAATGGGATCCGAAATATCTGTTCTCAGATTCCACAGAAATAAGGCTAGCAAAGAGATCCAGGAAATACAGATGTAACTCTGTGACATGAATTAACAGAACACTAAGCAGTTTCTCAGAAAGCTTCTTTCCAGATTTCATCTGAGGATATTTCCTTTTTCACCATAGCCCTCTATGGGCTTCCAAATATCACTTTGCCAATTCCACAAGAACTGTCTTAGCGAAAGGCTTCTTGAGGGGAAAGCTGTACCTCTGTGAGATGATTTCACGGAAAACAAAGAAGTTTCGCTGAAAGCTTCTTTCTCTTTGTTATCGGAGGATATTTCCTTTAGCCGTATAGTTTTCAAAAGGAACCGAAATATCTGTTCTCAGATTCCACAAAATAAGGCTAGCAAAGAGATCCACGAAATACAGATGTAACTCTGTGAGATGAATTAACCGAACACTAAGCAGTTTCTCAGAAAGCTTCTTTCCAGATTTCTTCTGAGGATATTTCCCTTTTCACCATAGCCCTCTATGGGCTTCCAAATATCACTTTGCCAGTTCCACAAGAACTGTCTTAGCGAAAGGCTTGTTGAGAGGAAAGCTGTAACTCTGGGAGATGATTTCACAGAACACAAAGAAGTTTCTCAGAAAGCTTCTTTCTCTTTGTAATCAGAGGATATTTCCTTTGTCCCTATAGTCTTCAAAGGGATCTGAAATACCTGTTCTCAGCTTCCACAGAAATAAGGCTAGCAAAGAGATCCACGGAATACAGATGTAACTCTGTGAGATGAATGAACAGAACACTAAGCAGTTTCTCAGAAAACTTCTTTCCAGATTTCATCTGAGGATATTTCCTTTTTCATCATAGCCCACTATGGGCTTCCAAATATCACTTTGCCAATTCCACAAGAACTGTCTTAGGTAAAGGCTTCTTGAGGGGAAAGCTGTAACTCTGTGAGATGATTTCACAGAACACAAAGAAGTTTCTCAGAAAGCTTCTTTCTCTTTGTTATCGGAGGATATTTCCTTTGGCCCTATACTCTTCAAAGGGATCCGAAATATCTGTTCTCAGATTCTACAGAAATAAGGCTAGCAAAGATATCCACGAAATACAGATGTAACTCTGTGAGATGAATTAACAGAACACTAAGCAGTTTCTCAGAAAGCTTCTTTCCAGATTTCATCTGAGGATATTTCCTTTTTCACAATTGCGTCTATGGGCTTCCAAATATCACTTTGCCAATTCCAAAAGAACTGTCTTAGGGAAAGGCTTCTTGAGGGGAAAGCTGTAACTCTGTGAGATGATTTCACAGAACACAAAGAAGATTCTAAAAAAGCTTCTTTCTCTTTGAAATCGGAGGATATTTCCTTTGTCCCTATAGTCTTCAAAGGGATCTGAAATACCTGTTCTCAGATTCCACAGAAATAAGGCTAGCAAAGATATCCACGAAATACAGATGTAACTCTGTGAGATGAATTAACAGAACACTAAGCAGTTTCTCAGAAAGCTTCTTTCCAGATTTCATCTGAGGATATTTCCTTTTTCACCATAGCCCTCTATGGGCTTCCAAATATCACTTTGCCACTTCCACAAGAACTGTCTTAGCGAAAGGCTTCTTGAGAGGAAAGCTGTAACTCTGTGAGATGATTTCACAGAACACAAAGAAGTTTCTCAGAAAGCTTCTTTCTCTTTGTTATCGGATGATATTTCCTTTGGCCCTATAGTCTTCAATGGGATCCGAAATATCTGTTCTCAGATTCCACAGAAATAAGGCTTGCAAAGAGATCCACGAAATACAGATGTAACTCTGTGAGATGAATTAACAGAACACTAAGCAGTTTCTCAGAAAGCTTCTTTCCAGATTTCATCTGAGGATATTTGCTTTTTCACCATAACCCTCTATGGGCTTCCAAATATCACTTTGCCAGTTCCACAAGAAGTGTCTTAGCGAAAGGCTTCTTGAGGGGAAAGCTGTAACTCTGTGAGATGATTTCACAGAACACAAAGAAGTTTCTCAGAAAGCTTCTTTCTCTTTGTTATTGGAAGACACTTCCTTTGGCCCTATAGTCTTCAATGGGATCCGAAATATCTGTTCTCAGATTCCACAGAAATAAGGCTGGCAAAGAGATCCACGAAACACAGATGTAACTCTGTGAGATGAATTAACAGAACACTAAGCAGTTTCTCAGAAAGCTTCTTTCCAGATTTCATCTGAGGATATTTCCTTTTTCACAATTGCGTCTATGGGCTTCCAAATATCACTTTGCCAATTCCACAAGAACTGTCTTAGGGAAAGGCTTCTTGAGGGGAAAGCTGTAACTCTGTGAGATGATTTCACAGAACACAAAGAAGTTTCTAAAAAAGCTTCTTTCTCTTTGAAATCGGAGGATATTTCCTTTGTCCCTATAGTCTTCAAAGGGATCTGAAATACCTGTTCTCAGATTCCACAGAAATAAGGCTAGCAAAGATATCCACGAAATACAGATGTAACTCTGTGAGATGAATTAACAGAACACTAAGCAGTTTCTCAGAAAGCTTCTTTCCAGATTTCATCTGAGGATATTTCCTTTTTCACCATAGCCCTCTATGGGCTTCCAAATATCACTTTGCCACTTCCACAAGAACTGTCTTAGCGAAAGGCTTCTTGAGAGGAAAGCTGTAACTCTGTGAGATGATTTCACAGAACACAAAGAAGTTTCTCAGAAAGCTTCTTTCTCTTTGTTATCGGATGATATTTCCTTTGGCCCTATAGTCTTCAATGGGATCCGAAATATCTGTTCTCAGATTCCACAGAAATAAGGCTTGCAAAGAGATCCACGAAATACAGATGTAACTCTGTGAGATGAATTAACAGAACACTAAGCAGTTTCTCAGAAAGCTTCTTTCCAGATTTCATCTGAGGATATTTGCTTTTTCACCATAACCCTCTATGGGCTTCCAAATATCACTTTGCCAGTTCCACAAGAAGTGTCTTAGCGAAAGGCTTCTTGAGGGGAAAGCTGTAACTCTGTGAGATGATTTCACAGAACACAAAGAAGTTTCTCAGAAAGCTTCTTTCTCTTTGTTATTGGAAGACACTTCCTTTGGCCCTATAGTCTTCAATGGGATCCGAAATATCTGTTCTCAGATTCCACAGAAATAAGGCTGGCAAAGAGATCCACGAAACACAGATGTAACTCTGTGAGATGAATTAACAGAACACTAAGGAGTATCTCAGAAAGCTTCTTTCCAGATTTCATCTGAGGATATTTCCTTTTTCACCATAGCCCTCTATAGGCTTCCAAATATCACTTTGCCAATTCCTAAAGAACTGTCTTAGCGAAAGGCTTCTTGAGGGGAAAGCTGTAACTCTGGGAGATAATTTCACAGAACACAAAGAAGTGTCTCAGAAAGCTTCTTTCTCTTAGTAATCGGAGGATATTTCCTTTGGCCCTATAGTCTTCAATGGGATCCGAAATATCTGTTCTCAGATTCCACAGAAATAAGGCTAGCAAAGATATCCACGAAATACAGATGTAACTCTGTGAGATGAATAAACAGAACACTAAGCAGTTTCTCAGAAAGCTTCTTTCCAGATTTCATCTGAGGATATTTCGTTTTTCACCATAGCCCTCTATGGGCTTCCAAATATCACTTTGCCAATTCCACAATAACTGTCTTAGCGAAAGACTTCTTGCGGGGAAAGCTGTAACTCTGTGAGATGATTTCTCAGAACGCAAAGAAGTTTCTCAGAAAGCTTCTTTCTCTTCGTTATCGGAGGATATTTCCTTTGGCCCCATAGTCTTCCATGGGATCCGAAATATCTGTTTTCAGATTCCACAGAAATATGGCTAGCAAAGAGATCCACGAAATACAGATGTAACTCTGTGAGACGAATGAAGAGAACACTAAGCAGTTTCTCAGAAAGCTTCTTTCCAGATTTCATCTGAGGATATTTCCTTTTTCACCATAGCCTTCTAAGGGCTTCCAAATATCACTTTGCCAGTTACACAAGAACTGTCTTAGCGAAAGGCTTCTAGAGAGGAAAGCTGTAACTCTGGGAGATGATTTCACAGAACACAAAGAAGTTTCTCAGAAAACTTCTTTCTCTTTGTAATCAGAGGATATTTCCTTTGGCCCTATAGTCTTCAAAGGGATCTGAAATACCTGTTCTCAGATTCCACAGAAATAAGGCTAGCAAAGAGATCCACGAAATACAGATGTAACTCTGTGAGATGAATTAACAGAACACTAGGCAGTTTCTCAGAAAGCTTCTTTCCAGATTTCATCTGAGGATATTTCCTTTTTCACCATAGACCTCTAAGGGCTTCCAAATATCACTTTACCAATTCCACAAGAAGTGTCTTAGTGAAAGGCTTCTTGAGGGGAAAGCTGTAATTCTGTGAGATGATTTCACAGAACACAAATAAGTTTCTCAGAAAGCTTCTTTCTCTTTGTTATTGGAAGACATTTCCTTTGGCCCTATAGTCTTCAATGGGATCCGAAATATCTGTTCTCAGATTCCACAGAAATAAGGCTAGCAAAGAGATCCACGGAATACAGATGTAACTCTGTGAGATGAATAAACAGAACACTAAGCAGTTTCTCAGAAAGCTTCTTTACAGATTTCATCTGAAGATATTTCCTATTTCACCATTGCCCTCTAAGGTCTTCCAAATATCACTTTGCCAATTCCACAAGAACTGTGTTAGCGAAAGGCTTCTAGAGGGGAAAGCTGTAACTCTGTGAGATGATTTCACAGAACACAAAGAAGTTTCTCAGAAAGCTTCTTTCTCTTTGTAATCGGAGGATATTTCCTTTGTCCCTATAGTCTTCAAAGGGATCCGAAATATCTGTTCTCAGATTCCACAGAAATAAGGCTAGCAAAGAGATCCACGAAATACAGATGTAACTCTGTGAGATGAATTAAACGAACACTAAGCAGTTTCTCAGAAAGCTTCTTTCCAGATTTCATCTGAGGATATTTCCTTTTTCACCATAGCCCTCTATGGGCTTCCAAATATCACCTTGCCAATTCCACAAGAACTGTCTTAGCGAAAGGCTTCTTGAGGGGAAAGCTGTAACTCTGTGAGATGATTTTTCAGAACGCAAAGAAGTTTCTGAGAAAGCTTCTTTCTCTTTGTTATCGGAGGATATTTCCTTTGGCCCTGTAGTCTTCAAAGGGATCCGAAATATCTGTTCTCAGATTCCACAGAAATAAGGCTAGCAAAGATATCCACGAAATAAAGATGTAACTCTGTGAGATGAATTAACAGAACACTAAGCAGTTTCTCAGAAAGCTTCTTTCCAGATTTCATCTGAGGATATTTGCTTTTTCACCATAGCCCTCTATGGGCTTCCAAATATCACTTTGCCAATCCACAAGAAGTGTCGTACCCAAAGGCTTCTTGAGGGGAAAGCTGTAACTCTGTGAGATGATTTCACAGAACACAAAGAAGTTTCTCAGAAAGCTTCTTTGTCTTTGTTATTGGAAGACATTTCCTTTGGCCCTATAGTCTTCAAAGCGATCCGAAATATCTGTTCTCACATTGCACAGAAATCAGGCTAGCAAAGATATCCACGAAATACAGATGTAACTCTGTGAGATGAATTAACAGAACACTAAGCAGTTTCTCAGAAAGCTTCTTTCCAGATTTCATCTGAGGATATTTCCTTTTTCACCATAGCCCTCTATGGGCTTCCAAATATCACTTTGCCAATTCCACAAAAACTGTATTAGCGAAAGGCTTCTTGAGGGGAAAGCTGTAACTCTGTGAGATGATTTCTCAGAACGCAAAGAAGTTTCTCAGAAAGCTTCTTTCTCTTCGTTATCGGAGGATATTTCCTTTGGCCCCATAGTCTTCAAAGGGATCCGAAATATCTGTTCTCAGATTCCACAGAAATAAGGCTAGCAAAGAGATCCACGAAATACAGATGTAACTCTGTGAGATGAATTAACAGAACACTAAGCAGTTTCTCAGAAAGCTTCTTTCCAGATTTCATCTGAGGATATTTCCTTTTTCACTATAGCCCTCTAAGGGCTTCCAAATATCACTTTGCCAATTCCACAAGAACTGTCTTAGCGAAAGGCTTCTTGAGGGGAAAGCTGTAACTCTGTGAGATGATTTCACAGAACACAAAGAAGTTTCTCAGAAAGCTTCTTTCTCTTTGTTATCGGAGGATATTTCCTTTGGCCCTGTAGTCTTCAAAGGGATCCGAAATATCTGTTCTCAGATTCCACAGAAATAAGGCTAGCAAAGATATCCACGAAATAAAGATGTAACTCTGTGAGATGAATTAACAGAACACTAAGCAGTTTCTCAGAAAGCTTCTTTCCAGAAGCTTCATCTGAGGATATTTCATCTGAGGATATTTCCTTTTTCACCATAGCCCTCTATGGGCTTCCAAATATCACTTTGCCAATTCCACAAGAAGTGTCTTAGCGAAAGGCTTCTTGAGGGGAAAGCTGTAACTCTGTGTGATGATTTCACAGAACACAAAGAAGTTTCTAAGAAAGCTTCTTTCTCTTTGTAATCGGAGAATATTTCCTTTGTCCCTATAGTCTTCAATGGGATCCGAAATATCTGTTCTCAGATTCCACAGAAATAAGGCTAGCAAAGAGATCCACGAAATACAGATGTAACTCTGTGAGATGAATTAACAGAACACTAAGCAGTTTCTCAGAAAGCTTCTTTCCAGATTCATCTGATGATATTTCCTTTTTCACCATAGCCCTCTATGGGCTTCCAAATATCACTTTGCCAATTCCACAAGAACTGTCTTAGCGAAAGGCTTCTTGAGGGGAAAGCTGTAACTCTGTGAGATGATTTCACAGAACACAAAGAAGTTTCTCAGAAAGCTTCTTTCTCTTTGTTATCGGAGGTTATTTCCTTTAGCCCTATAGTCTTCAAAGGGATCCGAAATATCTGTACTCAGATTCCACAGAAATAAGGCTAGCAAAGAGATCCACGAAATACAGATGTAACTCTGTGAGATGAATTAACAGAACACTAATCAGTTTCTCAGAAATCTTCTTTCCAGATTTCATCTGAGGATATTTCCTTTTTCACCATAGCCCTCTATGGGATTCCAAATATCACTTTGCCAATTCCACAAGAACTCTCCTAGTGAAAGGCTTCTTGAGGGGAAAGCTATAACTCTGTGAGATGATTTCTCAGAACGCAAAGAAGTTTCTCAGAAAGCTTGTTTCTCTTTGTTATCGGAGGATATTTCCTTTGGCCCTATAGTCTTCAATGGGATCCGAAATATCTGTTCTCAGATTCCACAGAAATAAGGCTAGCAAAGAGATCCAGGAAATACAGATGTAACTCTGTGACATGAATTAACAGTACACTAAGCATTTTCTCAGAAAGCTTCTTTCCAGATTTCATCTGAGGATATTTCCTTTTTCACCATTGCCCTCTATGGGCTTCCAAATATCACTTTGCAAATTCCACAAGAAGTGTCTCAGCGAAAGGCTTCTTGAGGGGAAAGCTGTAACTCTGTGAGATGATTTGACAGAACACAAAGAAATTTCTCAGAAAGCTTCTTTCGCTTTGTTATTGGAAGACATTTCCTTTGGCCGTATAGTCTTCAAAGGGATCCGAAATATCTGTTCTCAGATTCCACAGAAATAAGGCTAGCAAAGAGATCCACGAAATACAGATGTAACTCTGTGACATGAATTAACAGAACACTAAACAGTTTCTCAGAAAGCTTCTTTCCAGATTTCATCTGAGGATATTTCCTTTTTCACCATAGCCCTCTATGGGCTTCCAAATATCACTTTGCCAATTCCACAAGAACTGTCTTAGCGAAAGGCTTCTTGAGGGGAAAGCTGTAACTCTGTGAGATGATTTCACAGAACACAAAGAAGTTTCTAAGAAAGCTTCTTTCTCTTTGTAATCGGAGGATATTTCCTTTGTCCCTATACTCTTCAAAAGGATCTGATATACCTGTTCTCAGATTCCACAGAAATAAGGCTAGCAAAGAGATCCACGAAATACAGATGTAACTCTGTGAGGTGAATGAACAGAACACTAAGCAGTTTCTCAGAAAGCTTCTTTCCAGATTTCATCTGAGGATATTTCCTTTTTCACCATAGCCCTCTATCGGCTTCCAAATATCACTTTGCCAATTCCACAAGAACTGTCTTAGCGAAAGGCTTCTTGAGGGGAAAGCTGTAACTCTGTTAGATGATTTCTCAGAACGCAAAGAAGTTTCTCAGAAAGCTTCTTTCTCTTTGTAATCGGAGGATATTTCCTTTGGCCCTATAGTCTTCAATGGGATCCGAAATATCTGTTCTCAGATTCCACAGAAATAAGGCTAGCAAAGAGATCCACGAAATACAGATGTAACTCTGTGAGATGAATTAACAGAACACTAAGCAGTTTCTCAGAAAGCTTCTTTCCAGATTCATCTGAGGATATTTCCTTTTTCACCATAGCCCTCTATGGGCTTCCAAATATCACTTTGCAAATTCCACAAGAAGTGTCTTAGCGAAAGGCTTCTTGAGGGGAAAGCTGTAACTCTGTGAGATGATTTCACAGAACACAAAGAAGTTTCTCAGAAAGCTTCTTTCTCTTTGTTAACGGAAGACATTTCCTTTGGCCCTATAGTCTTCAATGGGATCCGAAATATCTGTTCTCAGATTCCACAGAAATATGGCTAGCAAAGAGATCCACGAAATACAGATGTAACTCTGTGAGACGAATGAAGAGAACACTAAGCAGTTTCTCAGAAAGCTTCTTTCCAGATTTCATCTGAGGATATTTCCTTTTTCACCATAGCCTTCTAAGGGCTTCCAAATATCACTTTGCCAGTTACACAAGAACTGTCTTAGCGAAAGGCTTCTAGAGAGGAAAGCTGTAACTCTGGGAGATGATTTCACAGAACACAAAGAAGTTTCTCAGAAAACTTCTTTCTCTTTGTAATCAGAGGATATTTCCTTTGGCCCTATAGTCTTCAAAGGGATCTGAAATACCTGTTCTCAGATTCCACAGAAATAAGGCTAGCAAAGAGATCCACGAAATACAGATGTAACTCTGTGAGATGAATTAACAGAACACTAGGCAGTTTCTCAGAAAGCTTCTTTCCAGATTTCATCTGAGGATATTTCCTTTTTCACCATAGACCTCTAAGGGCTTCCAAATATCACTTTACCAATTCCACAAGAAGTGTCTTAGTGAAAGGCTTCTTGAGGGGAAAGCTGTAATTCTGTGAGATGATTTCACAGAACACAAATAAGTTTCTCAGAAAGCTTCTTTCTCTTTGTTATTGGAAGACATTTCCTTTGGCCCTATAGTCTTCAATGGGATCCGAAATATCTGTTCTCAGATTCCACAGAAATAAGGCTAGCAAAGAGATCCACGGAATACAGATGTAACTCTGTGAGATGAATAAACAGAACACTAAGCAGTTTCTCAGAAAGCTTCTTTACAGATTTCATCTGAAGATATTTCCTATTTCACCATTGCCCTCTAAGGTCTTCCAAATATCACTTTGCCAATTCCACAAGAACTGTGTTAGCGAAAGGCTTCTAGAGGGGAAAGCTGTAACTCTGTGAGATGATTTCACAGAACACAAAGAAGTTTCTCAGAAAGCTTCTTTCTCTTTGTAATCGGAGGATATTTCCTTTGTCCCTATAGTCTTCAAAGGGATCCGAAATATCTGTTCTCAGATTCCACAGAAATAAGGCTAGCAAAGAGATCCACGAAATACAGATGTAACTCTGTGAGATGAATTAAACGAACACTAAGCAGTTTCTCAGAAAGCTTCTTTCCAGATTTCATCTGAGGATATTTCCTTTTTCACCATAGCCCTCTATGGGCTTCCAAATATCACCTTGCCAATTCCACAAGAACTGTCTTAGCGAAAGGCTTCTTGAGGGGAAAGCTGTAACTCTGTGAGATGATTTTTCAGAACGCAAAGAAGTTTCTGAGAAAGCTTCTTTCTCTTTGTTATCGGAGGATATTTCCTTTGGCCCTGTAGTCTTCAAAGGGATCCGAAATATCTGTTCTCAGATTCCACAGAAATAAGGCTAGCAAAGATATCCACGAAATAAAGATGTAACTCTGTGAGATGAATTAACAGAACACTAAGCAGTTTCTCAGAAAGCTTCTTTCCAGATTTCATCTGAGGATATTTGCTTTTTCACCATAGCCCTCTATGGGCTTCCAAATATCACTTTGCCAATCCACAAGAAGTGTCGTACCCAAAGGCTTCTTGAGGGGAAAGCTGTAACTCTGTGAGATGATTTCACAGAACACAAAGAAGTTTCTCAGAAAGCTTCTTTGTCTTTGTTATTGGAAGACATTTCCTTTGGCCCTATAGTCTTCAAAGCGATCCGAAATATCTGTTCTCACATTGCACAGAAATCAGGCTAGCAAAGATATCCACGAAATACAGATGTAACTCTGTGAGATGAATTAACAGAACACTAAGCAGTTTCTCAGAAAGCTTCTTTCCAGATTTCATCTGAGGATATTTCCTTTTTCACCATAGCCCTCTATGGGCTTCCAAATATCACTTTGCCAATTCCACAAAAACTGTATTAGCGAAAGGCTTCTTGAGGGGAAAGCTGTAACTCTGTGAGATGATTTCTCAGAACGCAAAGAAGTTTCTCAGAAAGCTTCTTTCTCTTCGTTATCGGAGGATATTTCCTTTGGCCCCATAGTCTTCAAAGGGATCCGAAATATCTGTTCTCAGATTCCACAGAAATAAGGCTAGCAAAGAGATCCACGAAATACAGATGTAACTCTGTGAGATGAATTAACAGAACACTAAGCAGTTTCTCAGAAAGCTTCTTTCCAGATTTCATCTGAGGATATTTCCTTTTTCACTATAGCCCTCTAAGGGCTTCCAAATATCACTTTGCCAATTCCACAAGAACTGTCTTAGCGAAAGGCTTCTTGAGGGGAAAGCTGTAACTCTGTGAGATGATTTCACAGAACACAAAGAAGTTTCTCAGAAAGCTTCTTTCTCTTTGTTATCGGAGGATATTTCCTTTGGCCCTGTAGTCTTCAAAGGGATCCGAAATATCTGTTCTCAGATTCCACAGAAATAAGGCTAGCAAAGATATCCACGAAATAAAGATGTAACTCTGTGAGATGAATTAACAGAACACTAAGCAGTTTCTCAGAAAGCTTCTTTCCAGAAGCTTCATCTGAGGATATTTCATCTGAGGATATTTCCTTTTTCACCATAGCCCTCTATGGGCTTCCAAATATCACTTTGCCAATTCCACAAGAAGTGTCTTAGCGAAAGGCTTCTTGAGGGGAAAGCTGTAACTCTGTGTGATGATTTCACAGAACACAAAGAAGTTTCTAAGAAAGCTTCTTTCTCTTTGTAATCGGAGAATATTTCCTTTGTCCCTATAGTCTTCAATGGGATCCGAAATATCTGTTCTCAGATTCCACAGAAATAAGGCTAGCAAAGAGATCCACGAAATACAGATGTAACTCTGTGAGATGAATTAACAGAACACTAAGCAGTTTCTCAGAAAGCTTCTTTCCAGATTCATCTGATGATATTTCCTTTTTCACCATAGCCCTCTATGGGCTTCCAAATATCACTTTGCCAATTCCACAAGAACTGTCTTAGCGAAAGGCTTCTTGAGGGGAAAGCTGTAACTCTGTGAGATGATTTCACAGAACACAAAGAAGTTTCTCAGAAAGCTTCTTTCTCTTTGTTATCGGAGGTTATTTCCTTTAGCCCTATAGTCTTCAAAGGGATCCGAAATATCTGTACTCAGATTCCACAGAAATAAGGCTAGCAAAGAGATCCACGAAATACAGATGTAACTCTGTGAGATGAATTAACAGAACACTAATCAGTTTCTCAGAAATCTTCTTTCCAGATTTCATCTGAGGATATTTCCTTTTTCACCATAGCCCTCTATGGGCTTCCAAATATCACTTTGCCAATTCCACAAGAACTCTCCTAGTGAAAGGCTTCTTGAGGGGAAAGCTATAACTCTGTGAGATGATTTCTCAGAACGCAAAGAAGTTTCTCAGAAAGCTTGTTTCTCTTTGTTATCGGAGGATATTTCCTTTGGCCCTATAGTCTTCAATGGGATCCGAAATATCTGTTCTCAGATTCCACAGAAATAAGGCTAGCAAAGAGATCCAGGAAATACAGATGTAACTCTGTGACATGAATTAACAGTACACTAAGCATTTTCTCAGAAAGCTTCTTTCCAGATTTCATCTGAGGATATTTCCTTTTTCACCATTGCCCTCTATGGGCTTCCAAATATCACTTTGCAAATTCCACAAGAAGTGTCTCAGCGAAAGGCTTCTTGAGGGGAAAGCTGTAACTCTGTGAGATGATTTGACAGAACACAAAGAAATTTCTCAGAAAGCTTCTTTCGCTTTGTTATTGGAAGACATTTCCTTTGGCCGTATAGTCTTCAAAGGGATCCGAAATATCTGTTCTCAGATTCCACAGAAATAAGGCTAGCAAAGAGATCCACGAAATACAGATGTAACTCTGTGACATGAATTAACAGAACACTAAACAGTTTCTCAGAAAGCTTCTTTCCAGATTTCATCTGAGGATATTTCCTTTTTCACCATAGCCCTCTATGGGCTTCCAAATATCACTTTGCCAATTCCACAAGAACTGTCTTAGCGAAAGGCTTCTTGAGGGGAAAGCTGTAACTCTGTGAGATGATTTCACAGAACACAAAGAAGTTTCTAAGAAAGCTTCTTTCTCTTTGTAATCGGAGGATATTTCCTTTGTCCCTATACTCTTCAAAAGGATCTGATATACCTGTTCTCAGATTCCACAGAAATAAGGCTAGCAAAGAGATCCACGAAATACAGATGTAACTCTGTGAGGTGAATGAACAGAACACTAAGCAGTTTCTCAGAAAGCTTCTTTCCAGATTTCATCTGAGGATATTTCCTTTTTCACCATAGCCCTCTATCGGCTTCCAAATATCACTTTGCCAATTCCACAAGAACTGTCTTAGCGAAAGGCTTCTTGAGGGGAAAGCTGTAACTCTGTTAGATGATTTCTCAGAACGCAAAGAAGTTTCTCAGAAAGCTTCTTTCTCTTTGTAATCGGAGGATATTTCCTTTGGCCCTATAGTCTTCAATGGGATCCGAAATATCTGTTCTCAGATTCCACAGAAATAAGGCTAGCAAAGAGATCCACGAAATACAGATGTAACTCTGTGAGATGAATTAACAGAACACTAAGCAGTTTCTCAGAAAGCTTCTTTCCAGATTCATCTGAGGATATTTCCTTTTTCACCATAGCCCTCTATGGGCTTCCAAATATCACTTTGCAAATTCCACAAGAAGTGTCTTAGCGAAAGGCTTCTTGAGGGGAAAGCTGTAACTCTGTGAGATGATTTCACAGAACACAAAGAAGTTTCTCAGAAAGCTTCTTTCTCTTTGTTAACGGAAGACATTTCCTTTGGCCCTATAGTCTTCAATGGGATCCGAAATATCTGTTCTCAGATTCCACAGAAATAAGGCTAGCAAAGAGATCCACGAAATACAGATGTAACTCTGTGACATGAATTAACAGAACACTAAGCAGTTTCTCAGAAAGCTTCTTTCCAGATTTCATCTGAGGATATTTCCTTTTTCACCATAGCCCTCTATGGGCTTCCAAATATCACTTTGCCAATTCCACAAGAACTGTCTTAGCGAAAGGCTTTTTGAGGGGAAAGCTGTAACTCTGTGAGATGATTTCACAGAACACAAAGAAGTTTCTCAGAAAGCTTCTTTCTCTTTGTTATCGGAGGATATTTCCTTTGGCCGTATAGTCTTCAAAGGGAACCGAAATATCTGTTCTCAGATTCCACAGAAATAAGGCTAGCAAAGAGATCCACGAAACACAGATGTAACTCTGCGAGATGAATTAACCAAACACTAAGCAGTTTCTCAGAAAGCTTCTTTCCAGATTTCATCTGAGGATATTTCCCTTTTCACCATAGCCCTCTATGGGCTTCCAAATATCACTTTGCCAGTTCCACAAGAACTGTCTTAGCGAAAGGCTTGTTGAGAGGAAAGCTGTAACTCTGGGAGATGATTTCACAGAACACAAAGAAGTTTCTCAGAAAGCTTCTTTCTCTTTGTAACCAGAGGATATTTCCTTTGGCCCTATAGTCTTCGAAGGGATCTGAAATACCTGTTCTCAGATTCCACAGAAAAAAGGCTAGCAAAGAGATCCACGAAATACAGATGTAACTCTGTGAGATGAATTAACAGAACACTAAGCAGTTTCTCAGAAAGCTTCTTTCCAGATTCATCTGAGGATATTTCCTTTTTCACCATAGCCCTCTATGGGCTTCCAAATATCACTTTGCAAATTCCACAAGAAGTGTCTTAGCGAAAGGCTTCTTGAGGGGAAAGCTGTAACTCTGTGAGATGATTTTGACAGAACACAAAGAAGTTTCTCAGAAAGCTTCTTTCTCTTTGTTAACGGAAGACATTTCCTTTGGCCCTATAGTCTTCAATGGGATCCGAATTATCTGTTCTCAGATTCCACAGAAATAAGGCTAGCAAAGAGATCCACGAAATACAGATGTAACTCTGTGACATGAATTAACAGAACACTAAGCAGTTTCTCAGAAAGCTTCTTTCCAGATTTCATCTGAGGATATTTCCTTTTTCACCATAGCCCTCTAAGGGCTTCTAAATATCACTTTGCCAATTCCACAAGAACTGTCTTAGCGAAAGGCTTCTTGAGGGGAAAGCTGTAACTCTGTGAGATGATTTCACAGAACACAAAGAAGTTTCTCAGAAAGCTTCTTTCTCTTTGTTATCGGAGGATATTTCCTTTGGCCGTATAGTCTTCAAAGGGAACCGAAATATCTGTTCTCAGATTCCACAGAAATAAGGCTAGCAAAGAGATCCACGAAACACAGATGTAACTCTGCGAGATGAATTAACCAAACACTAAGCAGTTTCTCAGAAAGCTTCTTTCCAGATTTCTTCTGAGGATATTTCCCTTTTCACCATAGCCCTCTACGGGCTTCCAAATATCACTTTGCCAGTTCCACAAGAACTGTCTTAGCGAAAGGCTTGTTGAGAGGAAAGCTGTAACTCTGGGAGATGATTTCACAGAACACAAAGAAGTTTCTCAGAAAGCTTCTTTCTCTTTGTAATCGGAGGATATTTCCTTTGGCCCTATAGTCTTCAAAGGGATCTGAAATACCTGTTCTCAGATTCCACAGAAAAAAGGCTAGCAAAGAGATCCACGAAATACAGATGTAACACTGTGAGATGAATTAACAGAACACTAAGCAGTTTCTCAGAAAGCTTCTTTCCAGATTCATCTGAGGATATTTCCTTTTTCACCATAGCCCTCTATGGGCTTCCAAATATCACTTTGCAAATTCCACAAGAAGTGTCTTAGCGAAAGGCTTCTTGAGGGGAAAGCTGTAACTCTGTGAGATGATTTCACAGAACACAAAGAAGTTTCTCAGAAAGCTTCTTTCTCTTTGTTAATGGAAGACATTTCCTTTGGCCCTATAGTCTTCAATGGGATCCGAAATATCTGTTCTCAGATTCCACAGAAATAATGCTAGCAAAGAGATCCACGAAATACAGATGTAACTCTGTGACATGAATTAACAGAACACTAAGCAGTTTCTCAGAAAGCTTCTTTCCAGATTTCATCTGAGGATATTTCCTTTTTCACCATAGCCCTCTATGGGCTTCCAAATATCACTTTGCCAATTCCACAAGAACTGTCTTAGCGAAAGGCTTCTTGAGGGGAAAGCTGTAACTCTGTGAGATGATTTCACGGAAAACAAAGAAGTTTCTCAGAAAGCTACTTTCTCTTTGTTATCGGAGGATATTTCCTTTGGCCCTATAGTCTTCAATGGGATCCGAAATATCTGTTCTCAGATTCCACAGAAATAAGGCTAGCGAAGAGATCCAGGAAATACAGATGTAACTCTGTGACATGAATTAACAGAACACTAAGCATTTTCTCAGAAAGCTTCTTTCCAGATTTCATCTGAGGATATTTCCTTTTTCACCTTAGCAGTCTATGGGCTTCCAAATATCACTTTGCCAATTCCACAAGAAGTGTCTTAGCGAAAGGCTTCTTGAGGGGAAAGCTGTAACTCTGTGAGATGATTTCACAGAACACAAAGAAGTTTCTCAGAAAGCTTCTTTCCCTTTGTTATTGGAAGACATTTCCTTTGGCCCTATAGTCTTCAATGGGATCCGAAATATCTGTTCTCAGATTCCACAGAAATAAGGCTAGCAAAGAGATCCACGAAATACAGATGTAACTCTGTGAGATGAATTAACAGAACACTAAGCAGTTTCTCAGAAAGCTTCTTTACAGATTTCATCTGATGATATTTCCTTTTTCACCATTGCCCTCTATGGGCTTCCAAATATCACTTTGCCAATTCCACAAGAACTGTCTTAGCGAAAGGCTTCTTGAGGGGAAAGCTGTAACACTGTAAGATGATTTCACAGAACACAAAGAAGTTTCTGAGAAAGCCTCTTTCTCTTTGTAATCGGAGGATATTTCCTTTGTCCCTATAGTCTTCAAAGGGATCTGAAATACCTGTTCTCAGCTTCCACAGAAATAAGGCTTGCAAAGAGATCCACGGAATACAGATGTAACTCTGTGAGATGAATTAACAGAACACTAAGCAGTTTCTCAGAAAACTTCTTTCCAGATTTCATCTGAGGATATTTCCTTTTTCATCATAGCCCACTATGGGCTTCCAAATATCACTTTGCCAATTCCACAAGAACTGTCTTAGGTAAAGGCTTCTTGAGGGGAAAGCTGTAACTCTGTGAGATGATTTCACAGAACACAAAGAAGTTTCTAAGAAAGCTTCTTTCTCTTTGTAATCGGAGGATATTTCCTTTGTCCCTATACTCTTCAAAAGGATCTGATATACCTGTTCTCAGATTCCACAGAAATAAGGCTAGCAAAGAGATCCACGAAATACAGATGTAACACTGTGAGGTGAATGAACAGAACACTAAGCAGTTTCTCAGAAAGCTTCTTTCCAGATTTCATCTGAGGATATTTCCTTTTTCACCATAGCCCTCTATGGGCTTCCAAATATCACTTTGCCAATTCCACAAGAACTGTCTTAGCGAAAGGCTTCTTGAGGGGAAACCTGTAACTCTGTGAGATGATTTCACAGAACACAAAGAAGTTTCTCAGAAAGCTTCTTTCTCTTTGTTATCGGAGGATATTTCCTTTGGCCGTATAGTCTTCAAAGGGAACCGAAATATCTGTTCTCAGATTCCACAGAAATAAGGCTAGCAAAGAGATCCACGAAACACAGATGTAACTCTGCGAGATGAATTAACCAAACACTAAGCAGTTTCTCAGAAAGCTTCTTTCCAGATTTCATCTGAGGATATTTCCCTTTTCACCATAGCCCTCTATGGGCTTCCAAATATCACTTTGCCAGTTCCACAAGAACTGTCTTAGCGAAAGGCTTGTTGAGAGGAAAGCTGTAACTCTGGGAGATGATTTCACAGAACACAAAGAAGTTTCTCAGAAAGCTTCTTTCTCTTTGTAATCAGAGGATATTTCCTTTGGCCCTATAGTCTTCAAAGGGATCTGAAATACCTGTTCTCAGATTCCACAGAAAAAAGGCTAGCAAAGAGATCCACGAAATACAGATGTAACTCTGTGAGATGAATTAACAGAACACTAAGCAGTTTCTCAGAAAGCTTCTTTCCAGATTCATCTGAGGATATTTCCTTTTTCACCATAGCCCTCTATGGGCTTCCAAATATCACTTTGCAAATTCCACAAGAAGTGTCTTAGCGAAAGGCTTCTTGAGGGGAAAGCTGTAAGTCTGTGAGATGATTTCACAGAACACAAAGAAGTTTCTAAGAAAGCTTCTTTCTCTTCGTTAACGGAAGACATTTCCTTTGGCCCTATAGTCTTAAATGGGATCCGAAATATGTGTTCTCAGATTCCACAGAAATAAGGCTAGCAAAGAGATCCACGAAATACAGATGTAACTCTGTGACATGAATTAACAGAACACTAAGCAGTTTCTCAGAAAGCTTCTTTCCAGATTTCATCTGAGGATATTTCCTTTTTCACCATAGCCCTCTATGGGCTTCCAAATATCACTTTGCCAATTCCACAAGAACTGTCTTAGCGAAAGGCTTCTTGAGGGGAAAGCTGTAACTCTGTTAGATGATTTCACGGAAAACAAAGAAGTTTCTCAGAAAGCTACTTTCTCTTTGTTATCGGAGGATATTTCCTTTGGCCATATAGTCTTCAAAGGGATCCGAAATATCTGTTCTCAGATTCCACAGAAATAAGGCTAGCAAAGAGATCCACGAAACACAGATGTAACTCTGTGAGATGAATTAACCAAACACTAAGCAGTTTCTCAGAAAGCTTCTTTCCAGATTTCATCTGAGGATATTTCCCTTTTCACCATAGCCCTCTATGGGCTTCCAAATATTACTGTGCCATTTCCACAAGAACTGTCTTAGCGAAAGGCTTGTTGAGAGGAAAGCTGTAACTCTGGGAGATGATTTCACAGAACACAAAGAAGTTTCTCAGAAAGCTTCTTTTTCTTTGTAATCAGAGGATATTTCCTTTGGCCCTATAGTCTTCAAAGGGATCTGAAATACCTGTTCTCAGATTCCACAGAAAAAAGCTAGCAAAGAGATCCACGAAATACAGATGTAACTCTGTGACATGAATTAACAGAACACTAAGCAGTTTCTCAGAAAGCTTCTTTCCAGATTTCATCTGAGGATATTTCCTTTTTCACCATAGCCCTCTAAGGGCTTCCAAATATCACTTTGCCAATTCCACAAGAAGTGTCTTAGCGAAAGGCTTCTTGAGGGGAAAGCTGTAACTCTGTGAGATGATTTCACAGAACACAAAGAAGTTTCTGAGAAAGCTTCTTTCTCTTTGTTATTGGAAGACATTTCCTTTGGCCCTATAGTCTTCAATGGGATCCGAAATATCTGTTCTCAGATTCCACAGAAATAAGGCTAGCAAAGAGATCCACGAAATACAGATGCAACTCTGTGAGATGAATTAACAGAACACTAAGCAGTTTCTCAGAAAGCTTCTTTACTGATTTCATCTGATGATATTTCCTTTTTCACCATTGCCCTCTAAGGGCTTCCAAATATCACTTTGCCAATTCCACAAGAACTGTCTTAGTGAAAGGCTTCTTGAGGGGAAAGCTGTAACTCTGTGAGATGATTTCACAGAACACAAAGTAGTTTCTAAGAAAGCTTCTTTCTCTTTGTAATCGGAGGATATTTCCTTTGTCCCTATAGTCTTCAAAGGGATCTGATATACCTGTTCTCAGATTCCACAGAAATAAGGCTAGCAAAGAGATCCACGAAATACAGATGTAACACTGTGAGATGAATTAACAGAACACTAAGCAGTTTCTCAGAAAGCTTCTTTCCAGATTCATCTGAGGATATTTCCTTTTTCACCATAGCCCTCTATGGGCTTCCAAATATCACTTTGCAAATTCCACAAGAAGTGTCTTAGCGAAAGGCTTCTTGAGGGGAAAGCTGTAACTCTGTGAGATGATTTCACAGAACACAAAGAAGTTTCTCAGAAAGCTTCTTTCTCTTTGTTAATGGAAGACATTTCCTTTGGCCCTATAGTCTTCAATGGGATCCGAAATATCTGTTCTCAGATTCCACAGAAATAATGCTAGCAAAGAGATCCACGAAATACAGATGTAACTCTGTGACATGAATTAACAGAACACTAAGCAGTTTCTCAGAAAGCTTCTTTCCAGATTTCATCTGAGGATATTTCCTTTTTCACCATAGCCCTCTATGGGCTTCCAAATATCACTTTGCCAATTCCACAAGAACTGTCTTAGCGAAAGGCTTCTTGAGGGGAAAGCTGTAACTCTGTGAGATGATTTCACGGAAAACAAAGAAGTTTCTCAGAAAGCTACTTTCTCTTTGTTATCGGAGGATATTTCCTTTGGCCCTATAGTCTTCAATGGGATCCGAAATATCTGTTCTCAGATTCCACAGAAATAAGGCTAGCGAAGAGATCCAGGAAATACAGATGTAACTCTGTGACATGAATTAACAGAACACTAAGCATTTTCTCAGAAAGCTTCTTTCCAGATTTCATCTGAGGATATTTCCTTTTTCACCTTAGCAGTCTATGGGCTTCCAAATATCACTTTGCCAATTCCACAAGAAGTGTCTTAGCGAAAGGCTTCTTGAGGGGAAAGCTGTAACTCTGTGAGATGATTTCACAGAACACAAAGAAGTTTCTCAGAAAGCTTCTTTCCCTTTGTTATTGGAAGACATTTCCTTTGGCCCTATAGTCTTCAATGGGATCCGAAATATCTGTTCTCAGATTCCACAGAAATAAGGCTAGCAAAGAGATCCACGAAATACAGATGTAACTCTGTGAGATGAATTAACAGAACACTAAGCAGTTTCTCAGAAAGCTTCTTTACAGATTTCATCTGATGATATTTCCTTTTTCACCATTGCCCTCTATGGGCTTCCAAATATCACTTTGCCAATTCCACAAGAACTGTCTTAGCGAAAGGCTTCTTGAGGGGAAAGCTGTAACACTGTAAGATGATTTCACAGAACACAAAGAAGTTTCTGAGAAAGCCTCTTTCTCTTTGTAATCGGAGGATATTTCCTTTGTCCCTATAGTCTTCAAAGGGATCTGAAATACCTGTTCTCAGCTTCCACAGAAATAAGGCTTGCAAAGAGATCCACGGAATACAGATGTAACTCTGTGAGATGAATTAACAGAACACTAAGCAGTTTCTCAGAAAACTTCTTTCCAGATTTCATCTGAGGATATTTCCTTTTTCATCATAGCCCACTATGGGCTTCCAAATATCACTTTGCCAATTCCACAAGAACTGTCTTAGGTAAAGGCTTCTTGAGGGGAAAGCTGTAACTCTGTGAGATGATTTCACAGAACACAAAGAAGTTTCTAAGAAAGCTTCTTTCTCTTTGTAATCGGAGGATATTTCCTTTGTCCCTATACTCTTCAAAAGGATCTGATATACCTGTTCTCAGATTCCACAGAAATAAGGCTAGCAAAGAGATCCACGAAATACAGATGTAACACTGTGAGGTGAATGAACAGAACACTAAGCAGTTTCTCAGAAAGCTTCTTTCCAGATTTCATCTGAGGATATTTCCTTTTTCACCATAGCCCTCTATGGGCTTCCAAATATCACTTTGCCAATTCCACAAGAACTGTCTTAGCGAAAGGCTTCTTGAGGGGAAACCTGTAACTCTGTGAGATGATTTCACAGAACACAAAGAAGTTTCTCAGAAAGCTTCTTTCTCTTTGTTATCGGAGGATATTTCCTTTGGCCGTATAGTCTTCAAAGGGAACCGAAATATCTGTTCTCAGATTCCACAGAAATAAGGCTAGCAAAGAGATCCACGAAACACAGATGTAACTCTGCGAGATGAATTAACCAAACACTAAGCAGTTTCTCAGAAAGCTTCTTTCCAGATTTCATCTGAGGATATTTCCCTTTTCACCATAGCCCTCTATGGGCTTCCAAATATCACTTTGCCAGTTCCACAAGAACTGTCTTAGCGAAAGGCTTGTTGAGAGGAAAGCTGTAACTCTGGGAGATGATTTCACAGAACACAAAGAAGTTTCTCAGAAAGCTTCTTTCTCTTTGTAATCAGAGGATATTTCCTTTGGCCCTATAGTCTTCAAAGGGATCTGAAATACCTGTTCTCAGATTCCACAGAAAAAAGGCTAGCAAAGAGATCCACGAAATACAGATGTAACTCTGTGAGATGAATTAACAGAACACTAAGCAGTTTCTCAGAAAGCTTCTTTCCAGATTCATCTGAGGATATTTCCTTTTTCA
Source organism: Macaca nemestrina (assembly GCF_043159975.1). Lineage (NCBI taxonomy): Eukaryota > Metazoa > Chordata > Mammalia > Primates > Cercopithecidae > Macaca > Macaca nemestrina. The sequence continues at coordinate 78,356,748 of NC_092139.1, read as the reverse complement.
CCATAGCCCTCTATGGGCTTCCAAATATCACTTTGCAAATTCCACAAGAAGTGTCTTAGCGAAAGGCTTCTTGAGGGGAAAGCTGTAAGTCTGTGAGATGATTTCACAGAACACAAAGAAGTTTCTAAGAAAGCTTCTTTCTCTTCGTTAACGGAAGACATTTCCTTTGGCCCTATAGTCTTAAATGGGATCCGAAATATGTGTTCTCAGATTCCACAGAAATAAGGCTAGCAAAGAGATCCACGAAATACAGATGTAACTCTGTGACATGAATTAACAGAACACTAAGCAGTTTCTCAGAAAGCTTCTTTCCAGATTTCATCTGAGGATATTTCCTTTTTCACCATAGCCCTCTATGGGCTTCCAAATATCACTTTGCCAATTCCACAAGAACTGTCTTAGCGAAAGGCTTCTTGAGGGGAAAGCTGTAACTCTGTTAGATGATTTCACGGAAAACAAAGAAGTTTCTCAGAAAGCTACTTTCTCTTTGTTATCGGAGGATATTTCCTTTGGCCATATAGTCTTCAAAGGGATCCGAAATATCTGTTCTCAGATTCCACAGAAATAAGGCTAGCAAAGAGATCCACGAAACACAGATGTAACTCTGTGAGATGAATTAACCAAACACTAAGCAGTTTCTCAGAAAGCTTCTTTCCAGATTTCATCTGAGGATATTTCCCTTTTCACCATAGCCCTCTATGGGCTTCCAAATATTACTGTGCCATTTCCACAAGAACTGTCTTAGCGAAAGGCTTGTTGAGAGGAAAGCTGTAACTCTGGGAGATGATTTCACAGAACACAAAGAAGTTTCTCAGAAAGCTTCTTTTTCTTTGTAATCAGAGGATATTTCCTTTGGCCCTATAGTCTTCAAAGGGATCTGAAATACCTGTTCTCAGATTCCACAGAAAAAAGCTAGCAAAGAGATCCACGAAATACAGATGTAACTCTGTGACATGAATTAACAGAACACTAAGCAGTTTCTCAGAAAGCTTCTTTCCAGATTTCATCTGAGGATATTTCCTTTTTCACCATAGCCCTCTAAGGGCTTCCAAATATCACTTTGCCAATTCCACAAGAAGTGTCTTAGCGAAAGGCTTCTTGAGGGGAAAGCTGTAACTCTGTGAGATGATTTCACAGAACACAAAGAAGTTTCTGAGAAAGCTTCTTTCTCTTTGTTATTGGAAGACATTTCCTTTGGCCCTATAGTCTTCAATGGGATCCGAAATATCTGTTCTCAGATTCCACAGAAATAAGGCTAGCAAAGAGATCCACGAAATACAGATGCAACTCTGTGAGATGAATTAACAGAACACTAAGCAGTTTCTCAGAAAGCTTCTTTACTGATTTCATCTGATGATATTTCCTTTTTCACCATTGCCCTCTAAGGGCTTCCAAATATCACTTTGCCAATTCCACAAGAACTGTCTTAGTGAAAGGCTTCTTGAGGGGAAAGCTGTAACTCTGTGAGATGATTTCACAGAACACAAAGTAGTTTCTAAGAAAGCTTCTTTCTCTTTGTAATCGGAGGATATTTCCTTTGTCCCTATAGTCTTCAAAGGGATCTGATATACCTGTTCTCAGATTCCACAGAAATAAGGCTAGCAAAGAGATCCACGAAATACAGATGTAACTCTGTGAGATGAATGAACAGAACACTAAGCAGTTTCTCAGAAAGCTTCTTTCCAGATTTCATCTGAGGATATTTCCCTTTTCACCATAGCCCTCTATGGGCTTCCAAATATTACTTTGCCAGTTCCACAAGAACTGTCTTAGCGAAAGGCTTGTTGAGAGGAAAGCTGTAACTCTGTGAGATGATTTCACAGAACACAAAGTAGTTTCTAAGAAAGCTTCTTTCTCTTTGTAATCGGAGGATATTTCCTTTGTCCCTATAGTCTTCAAAGGGATCTGATATACCTGTTCTCAGATTCCACAGAAATAAGGCTAGCAAAGAGATCCACGAAATACAGATGTAACTCTGTGAGATGAATGAACAGAACACTAAGCAGTTTCTCAGAAAGCTTCTTTCCAGATTTCATCTGAGGATATTTCCTTTTTCACCATAGCCGTCTATGGGCTTCCAAATATCACTTTGCCAGTACCACAAGAACTGTCTTAGCGAAAGGCTTCTTGAGAGGAAAGCTGTAACTCTGGGAGATGATTTCACAGAACACAAAGAAGTTTCTCAGAAAGCTTCTTTCTCTTTGTAATCCGAGGATATTTCCTTTGGCCCTATAGTCTTCAAAGGGATCTGAAATACCTGTTCTCAGATTCCACAGAAATAAGGGTAGCAAAGAGATCCACGAAATACAGATATAACTCTGTGAGATGAATTAACAGAACACTAAGCAGTTTCTCAGAAAGCTTCTTTCCAGGTTTCATCTGAGGATATTTCCTTTTTCACCATAGCCCTCTAAGGGCTTCCAAATATCATTTTGCCAATTCCACAAGAACTGTCTTAGAGAAAGGCTTCTTGAGGGGAAAGCTGTAACTCTGTGAGATGATTTCACAGAACACAAAGAAGTTTCTCTGAAAGCTTCTTTCTCTTTGTTATCGGAGGATATTTCCTTTGGCCCTGTAGTCTTCAAAGGGATCCGAAATATCTGTTCTCAGATTCCACAGAAATAAGGCTAGCAAAGAGATCCACGAAATACAGATGTAACTCTGTGAGATGAATTAACCGAACACTAAGCAGTTTCTCAGAAAGCTTCTTTCCAGATTTCATCTGAGGATATTTCCCTTTTCACCATAGCCCTCTATGGGCTTCCAAATATCACTTTGCCAGTTCCACAAGAACAGTCTTAGCGAAAGGCTTGTTGAGAGGAAAGCTGTAACTCTGGGAGATGATTTCACAGAACAAAGAAGTAGTTTCTCAGAAAGCTTCTATCTCTTTGTAATCAGAGGATATTTCCTGTGGCCCTATAGTCTTCAAGGGGATCTGAAATACCTGTTCTCAGATTCCACAGAAAAAAGGCTAGCAAAGAGATCCACGAAATACAGATGTAACTCTGTGAGATGAATTAACAGAACACTAAGCAGTTTCTCAGAAAGCTTCTTTCCAGATTTCATCTGAGGATATTTCCGTTTTCACCATAGCCCTCTATGGGCTTCCAAATATCACTTTGCCAATTCCACAAGAAGTGTCTTAGCGAAAGGCTTCTTGAGGGGAAAGCTGTAACTCTGTGAGATGATTTCACAGAACACAAAGAAGTTTCTAAGAAAGCTTCTTTCTCTTTGTAATCGGAGGATATTTCCTTTGTCCCTATAGTCTTCAAAAGGATCTGATATACCTGTTCTCAGATTCCACAGAAATAAGGCTAGCAAAGAGATCCACGAAATACAGATGTAACTCTGTGAGGTGAATGAACAGAACACTAAGCAGTTTCTCAGAGAGCTTCTTTCCAGATTTCATCTGAGGATATTTCCTTTTTCACCATAGCCCTCTATGGGCTTCCAAATATCACTTTGCCAATTCCACAAGAACTGTCTTAGCGAAAGGCTTCTTGAGGGGAAAGCTGTAACTCTGTTAGATGATTTCTCAGAACGCAAAGAAGTTTCTCAGAAAGCTTCTTTCTCTTTGTTATCGGAGGATATTTCCTTTGGCCCTATAGTCTTCAATGGGATCCGAAATATCTGTTCTCAGGTTCCACAGAAATAAGGCTTGCAAAGAGATCCACGAAATACAGATGTAACTCTGTGAGGTGAATTAACAGAACACTAAGCAGTTTCTCAGAATGCTTCTTTCCAGATTTCATCTGAGGATATTTCCTTTTTCACCGTAGCCCTCTAAGGGCTTCCAAATATCACTTTGCCAATTCCACAAGAACTGTCTTAGCGAAAGGCTTCTTGAGTGGAAAGCTGTAACTCTGTGAGATGATTTCACGGAAAACAAAGAAGTTTCTCTGAAAGCTTCTTTCTCTTTGTTATCGGAGGATATTTCCTTTGGCCGTATAGTCTTCAAAGGGAACCGAAATATCTGTTCTCAGATTCCACAAAATAAGGCTAGCAAAGAGATCCACGAAATACAGATGTAACTCTGTGAGATGAATTAACCGAACACTAAGCAGTTTCTCAGAAAGCTTCTTTCCAGATTTCATCTGAGGATATTTCCCTTTTCACCATAGCCCTCTATGGGCTTCCAAATATCACTTTGCCAGTTCCACAAGAACTGTCTTAGCGAAAGGCTTGTTGAGAGGAAAGCTGTAACTCTGGGAGATGATTTCACAGAACACAAAGAAGTTTCTCAGAAAGCTTCTTTCTCTTTGTAACCAGAGGATATTTCCTTTGGCCCTATAGTCTTCGAAGGGATCTGAAATACCTGTTCTCAGATTCCACAGAAAAAAGGCTAGCAAAGAGATCCACGAAATACAGATGTAACTCTGTGAGATGAATTAACAGAACACTAAGCAGTTTCTCAGAAAGCTTCTTTCCAGATTCATCTGAGGATATTTCCTTTTTCACCATAGCCCTCTATGGGCTTCCAAATATCACTTTGCAAATTCCACAAGAAGTGTCTTAGCGAAAGGCTTCTTGAGGGGAAAGCTGTAACTCTGTGAGATGATTTTGACAGAACACAAAGAAGTTTCTCAGAAAGCTTCTTTCTCTTTGTTAACGGAAGACATTTCCTTTGGCCCTATAGTCTTCAATGGGATCCGAATTATCTGTTCTCAGATTCCACAGAAATAAGGCTAGCAAAGAGATCCACGAAATACAGATGTAACTCTGTGACATGAATTAACAGAACACTAAGCAGTTTCTCAGAAAGCTTCTTTCCAGATTTCATCTGAGGATATTTCCTTTTTCACCATAGCCCTCTAAGGGCTTCTAAATATCACTTTGCCAATTCCACAAGAACTGTCTTAGCGAAAGGCTTCTTGAGGGGAAAGCTGTAACTCTGTGAGATGATTTCACAGAACACAAAGAAGTTTCTCAGAAAGCTTCTTTCTCTTTGTTATCGGAGGATATTTCCTTTGGCCGTATAGTCTTCAAAGGGAACCGAAATATCTGTTCTCAGATTCCACAGAAATAAGGCTAGCAAAGAGATCCACGAAACACAGATGTAACTCTGCGAGATGAATTAACCAAACACTAAGCAGTTTCTCAGAAAGCTTCTTTCCAGATTTCTTCTGAGGATATTTCCCTTTTCACCATAGCCCTCTACGGGCTTCCAAATATCACTTTGCCAGTTCCACAAGAACTGTCTTAGCGAAAGGCTTGTTGAGAGGAAAGCTGTAACTCTGGGAGATGATTTCACAGAACACAAAGAAGTTTCTCAGAAAGCTTCTTTCTCTTTGTAATCGGAGGATATTTCCTTTGGCCCTATAGTCTTCAAAGGGATCTGAAATACCTGTTCTCAGATTCCACAGAAAAAAGGCTAGCAAAGAGATCCACGAAATACAGATGTAACACTGTGAGATGAATTAACAGAACACTAAGCAGTTTCTCAGAAAGCTTCTTTCCAGATTCATCTGAGGATATTTCCTTTTTCACCATAGCCCTCTATGGGCTTCCAAATATCACTTTGCAAATTCCACAAGAAGTGTCTTAGCGAAAGGCTTCTTGAGGGGAAAGCTGTAACTCTGTGAGATGATTTCACAGAACACAAAGAAGTTTCTCAGAAAGCTTCTTTCTCTTTGTTAATGGAAGACATTTCCTTTGGCCCTATAGTCTTCAATGGGATCCGAAATATCTGTTCTCAGATTCCACAGAAATAAGGCTAGCAAAGAGATCCACGAAATACAGATGTAACTCTGTGACATGAATTAACAGAACACTAAGCAGTTTCTCAGAAAGCTTCTTTCCAGATTTCATCTGAGGATATTTCCTTTTTCACCATAGCCCTCTATGGGCTTCCAAATATCACTTTGCCAATTCCACAAGAACTGTCTTAGCGAAAGGCTTCTTGAGGGGAAAGCTGTAACTCTGTGAGATGATTTCACGGAAAACAAAGAAGTTTCTCAGAAAGCTACTTTCTCTTTGTTATCGGAGGATATTTCCTTTGGCCCTATAGTCTTCAATGGGATCCGAAATATCTGTTCTCAGATTCCACAGAAATAAGGCTAGCGAAGAGATCCAGGAAATACAGATGTAACTCTGTGACATGAATTAACAGAACACTAAGCATTTTCTCAGAAAGCTTCTTTCCAGATTTCATCTGAGGATATTTCCTTTTTCACCATAGCAGTCTATGGGCTTCCAAATATCACTTTGCCAATTCCACAAGAAGTGTCTTAGCGAAAGGCTTCTTGAGGGGAAAGCTGTAACTCTGTGAGATGATTTCACAGAACACAAAGAAGTTTCTCAGAAAGCTTCTTTCCCTTTGTTATTGGAAGACATTTCCTTTGGCCCTATAGTCTTCAATGGGATCCGAAATATCTGTTCTCAGATTCCACAGAAATAAGGCTAGCAAAGAGATCCACGAAATACAGATGTAACTCTGTGAGATGAATTAACAGAACACTAAGCAGTTTCTCAGAAAGCTTCTTTACAGATTTCATCTGATGATATTTCCTTTTTCACCATTGCCCTCTATGGGCTTCCAAATATCACTTTGCCAATTCCACAAGAACTGTCTTAGCGAAAGGCTTCTTGAGGGGAAAGCTGTAACACTGTAAGATGATTTCACAGAACACAAAGAAGTTTCTGAGAAAGCCTCTTTCTCTTTGTAATCGGAGGATATTTCCTTTGTCCCTATAGTCTTCAAAGGGATCTGAAATACCTGTTCTCAGCTTCCACAGAAATAAGGCTTGCAAAGAGATCCACGGAATACAGATGTAACTCTGTGAGATGAATTAACAGAACACTAAGCAGTTTCTCAGAAAACTTCTTTCCAGATTTCATCTGAGGATATTTCCTTTTTCATCATAGCCCACTATGGGCTTCCAAATATCACTTTGCCAATTCCACAAGAACTGTCTTAGGTAAAGGCTTCTTGAGGGGAAAGCTGTAACTCTGTGAGATGATTTCACAGAACACAAAGAAGTTTCTAAGAAAGCTTCTTTCTCTTTGTAATCGGAGGATATTTCCTTTGTCCCTATACTCTTCAAAAGGATCTGATATACCTGTTCTCAGATTCCACAGAAATAAGGCTAGCAAAGAGATCCACGAAATACAGATGTAACACTGTGAGGTGAATGAACAGAACACTAAGCAGTTTCTCAGAAAGCTTCTTTCCAGATTTCATCTGAGGATATTTCCTTTTTCACCATAGCCCTCTATGGGCTTCCAAATATCACTTTGCCAATTCCACAAGAACTGTCTTAGCGAAAGGCTTCTTGAGGGGAAACCTGTAACTCTGTGAGATGATTTCACAGAACTCAAAGAAGTTTCTCAGAAAGCTTCTTTCTCTTTGTTATCGGAGGATATTTCCTTTGGCCGTATAGTCTTCAAAGGGAACCGAAATATCTGTTCTCAGATTCCACAGAAATAAGGCTAGCAAAGAGATCCACGAAACACAGATGTAACTCTGCGAGATGAATTAACCAAACACTAAGCAGTTTCTCAGAAAGCTTCTTTCCAGATTTCATCTGAGGATATTTCCCTTTTCACCATAGCCCTCTATGGGCTTCCAAATATCACTTTGCCAGTTCCACAAGAACTGTCTTAGCGAAAGGCTTGTTGAGAGGAAAGCTGTAACTCTGGGAGATGATTTCACAGAACACAAAGAAGTTTCTCAGAAAGCTTCTTTCTCTTTGTAATCAGAGGATATTTCCTTTGGCCCTATAGTCTTCAAAGGGATCTGAAATACCTGTTCTCAGATTCCACAGAAAAAAGGCTAGCAAAGAGATCCACGAAATACAGATGTAACTCTGTGAGATGAATTAACAGAACACTAAGCAGTTTCTCAGAAAGCTTCTTTCCAGATTCATCTGAGGATATTTCCTTTTTCACCATTGCCCTCTATGGGCTTCCAAATATCACTTTGCAAATTCCACAAGAAGTGTCTTAGCGAAAGGCTTCTTGAGGGGAAAGCTGTAAGTCTGTGAGATGATTTCACAGAACACAAAGAAGTTTCTAAGAAAGCTTCTTTCTCTTCGTTAACGGAAGACATTTCCTTTGGCCCTATAGTCTTAAATGGGATCCGAAATATGTGTTCTCAGATTCCACAGAAATAAGGCTAGCAAAGAGATCCACGAAATACAGATGTAACTCTGTGACATGAATTAACAGAACACTAAACAGTTTCTCAGAAAGCTTCTTTCCAGATTTCATCTGAGGATATTTCCTTTTTCACCATAGCCCTCTATGGGCTTCCAAATATCACTTTGCCAATTCCACAAGAACTGTCTTAGCGAAAGGCTTCTTGAGGGGAAAGCTGTAACTCTGTTAGATGATTTCACGGAAAACAAAGAAGTTTCTCAGAAAGCTACTTTCTCTTTGTTATCGGAGGATATTTCCTTTGGCCATATAGTCTTCAAAGGGAACCGAAATATCTGTTCTCAGATTCCACAGAAATAAGGCTAGCAAAGAGATCCACGAAACACAGATGTAACTCTGTGAGATGAATTAACCAAACACTAAGCAGTTTCTCAGAAAGCTTCTTTCCAGATTTCATCTGAGGATATTTCCCTTTTCACCATAGCCCTCTATGGGCTTCCAAATATTACTGTGCCATTTCCACAAGAACTGTCTTAGCGAAAGGCTTGTTGAGAGGAAAGCTGTAACTCTGGGAGATGATTTCACAGAACACAAAGAAGTTTCTCAGAAAGCTTCTTTTTCTTTGTAATCAGAGGATATTTCCTTTGGCCCTATAGTCTTCAAAGGGATCTGAAATACCTGTTCTCAGATTCCACAGAAAAAAGCTAGCAAAGAGATCCACGAAATACAGATGTAACTCTGTGACATGAATTAACAGAACACTAAGCAGTTTCTCAGAAAGCTTCTTTCCAGATTTCATCTGAGGATATTTCCTTTTTCACCATAGCCCTCTAAGGGCTTCCAAATATCACTTTGCCAATTCCACAAGAAGTGTCTTAGCGAAAGGCTTCTTGAGGGGAAAGCTGTAACTCTGTGAGATGATTTCACAGAACACAAAGAAGTTTCTGAGAAAGCTTCTTTCTCTTTGTTATTGGAAGACATTTCCTTTGGCCCTATAGTCTTCAATGGGATCCGAAATATCTGTTCTCAGATTCCACAGAAATAAGGCTAGCAAAGAGATCCACGAAATACAGATGCAACTCTGTGAGATGAATTAACAGAACACTAAGCAGTTTCTCAGAAAGCTTCTTTACTGATTTCATCTGATGATATTTCCTTTTTCACCATTGCCCTCTAAGGGCTTCCAAATATCACTTTGCCAATTCCACAAGAACTGTCTTAGTGAAAGGCTTCTTGAGGGGAAAGCTGTAACTCTGTGAGATGATTTCACAGAACACAAAGTAGTTTCTAAGAAAGCTTCTTTCTCTTTGTAATCGGAGGATATTTCCTTTGTCCCTATAGTCTTCAAAGGGATCTGATATACCTGTTCTCAGATTCCACAGAAATAAGGCTAGCAAAGAGATCCACGAAATACAGATGTAACTCTGTGAGATGAATGAACAGAACACTAAGCAGTTTCTCAGAAAGCTTCTTTCCAGATTTCATCTGAGGATATTTCCCTTTTCACCATAGCCCTCTATGGGCTTCCAAATATTACTTTGCCAGTTCCACAAGAACTGTCTTAGCGAAAGGCTTGTTGAGAGGAAAGCTGTAACTCTGTGAGATGATTTCACAGAACACAAAGTAGTTTCTAAGAAAGCTTCTTTCTCTTTGTAATCGGAGGATATTTCCTTTGTCCCTATAGTCTTCAAAGGGATCTGATATACCTGTTCTCAGATTCCACAGAAATAAGGCTAGCAAAGAGATCCACGAAATACAGATGTAACTCTGTGAGATGAATGAACAGAACACTAAGCAGTTTCTCAGAAAGCTTCTTTCCAGATTTCATCTGAGGATATTTCCTTTTTCACCATAGCCGTCTATGGGCTTCCAAATATCACTTTGCCAGTACCACAAGAACTGTCTTAGCGAAAGGCTTCTTGAGAGGAAAGCTGTAACTCTGGGAGATGATTTCACAGAACACAAAGAAGTTTCTCAGAAAGCTTCTTTCTCTTTGTAATCCGAGGATATTTCCTTTGGCCCTATAGTCTTCAAAGGGATCTGAAATACCTGTTCTCAGATTCCACAGAAATAAGGGTAGCAAAGAGATCCACGAAATACAGATATAACTCTGTGAGATGAATTAACAGAACACTAAGCAGTTTCTCAGAAAGCTTCTTTCCAGGTTTCATCTGAGGATATTTCCTTTTTCACCATAGCCCTCTAAGGGCTTCCAAATATCATTTTGCCAATTCCACAAGAACTGTCTTAGAGAAAGGCTTCTTGAGGGGAAAGCTGTAACTCTGTGAGATGATTTCACAGAACACAAAGAAGTTTCTCTGAAAGCTTCTTTCTCTTTGTTATCGGAGGATATTTCCTTTGGCCCTGTAGTCTTCAAAGGGATCCGAAATATCTGTTCTCAGATTCCACAGAAATAAGGCTAGCAAAGAGATCCACGAAATACAGATGTAACTCTGTGAGATGAATTAACCGAACACTAAGCAGTTTCTCAGAAAGCTTCTTTCCAGATTTCATCTGAGGATATTTCCCTTTTCACCATAGCCCTCTATGGGCTTCCAAATATCACTTTGCCAGTTCCACAAGAACAGTCTTAGCGAAAGGCTTGTTGAGAGGAAAGCTGTAACTCTGGGAGATGATTTCACAGAACAAAGAAGTAGTTTCTCAGAAAGCTTCTATCTCTTTGTAATCAGAGGATATTTCCTGTGGCCCTATAGTCTTCAAGGGGATCTGAAATACCTGTTCTCAGATTCCACAGAAAAAAGGCTAGCAAAGAGATCCACGAAATTCAGATGTAACTCTGTGAGATGAATTAACAGAACACTAAGCAGTTTCTCAGAAAGCTTCTTTCCAGATTTCATCTGAGGATATTTCCGTTTTCACCATAGCCCTCTATGGGCTTCCAAATATCACTTTGCCAATTCCACAAGAAGTGTCTTAGCGAAAGGCTTCTTGAGGGGAAAGCTGTAACTCTGTGAGATGATTTCACAGAACACAAAGAAGTTTCTAAGAAAGCTTCTTTCTCTTTGTAATCGGAGGATATTTCCTTTGTCCCTATAGTCTTCAAAAGGATCTGATATACCTGTTCTCAGATTCCACAGAAATAAGGCTAGCAAAGAGATCCACGAAATACAGATGTAACTCTGTGAGGTGAATGAACAGAACACTAAGCAGTTTCTCAGAGAGCTTCTTTCCAGATTTCATCTGAGGATATTTCCTTTTTCACCATAGCCCTCTATGGGCTTCCAAATATCACTTTGCCAATTCCACAAGAACTGTCTTAGCGAAAGGCTTCTTGAGGGGAAAGCTGTAACTCTGTTAGATGATTTCTCAGAACGCAAAGAAGTTTCTCAGAAAGCTTCTTTCTCTTTGTTATCGGAGGATATTTCCTTTGGCCCTATAGTCTTCAATGGGATCCGAAATATCTGTTCTCAGGTTCCACAGAAATAAGGCTTGCAAAGAGATCCACGAAATACAGATGTAACTCTGTGAGGTGAATTAACAGAACACTAAGCAGTTTCTCAGAATGCTTCTTTCCAGATTTCATCTGAGGATATTTCCTTTTTCACCGTAGCCCTCTAAGGGCTTCCAAATATCACTTTGCCAATTCCACAAGAACTGTCTTAGCGAAAGGCTTCTTGAGTGGAAAGCTGTAACTCTGTGAGATGATTTCACGGAAAACAAAGAAGTTTCTCTGAAAGCTTCTTTCTCTTTGTTATCGGAGGATATTTCCTTTGGCCGTATAGTCTTCAAAGGGAACCGAAATATCTGTTCTCAGATTCCACAAAATAAGGCTAGCAAAGAGATCCACGAAATACAGATGTAACTCTGTGAGATGAATTAACCGAACACTAAGCAGTTTCTCAGAAAGCTTCTTTCCAGATTTCATCTGAGGATATTTCCCTTTTCACCATAGCCCTCTATGGGCTTCCAAATATCACTTTGCCAGTTCCACAAGAACTGTCTTAGCGAAAGGCTTGTTGAGAGGAAAGCTGTAACTCTGGGAGATGATTTCAAAGAAAAAAGAAGTAGTTTCTCAGAAAGCTTCTTTCTCTTTGTAATCAGAGGATATTTCCTTTGGCCCTATAGTCTTCAAAGGGATCTGAAATACCTGTTCTCAGATTCCACAGAAAAAAGGCTAGCAAAGAGATCCACGAAATACAGATGTAACTCTGTGAGATGAATTAACAGAACACTAAGCAGTTTCTCAGAAAGCTTCTTTCCAGATTTCATCTGAGGATATTTCCTTTTTCACCATAGCCCTCTATGGGCTTCCAAATATCACTTTGCCAATTCCACAAGAAGTGTCTTAGCGAAAGGCTTCTTGAGGGGAAAGCTGTAACTCTGTGAGATGATTTCACAGAACACAAAGAAGTTTCTCAGAAAGCTTCTTTCCCTTTGTTATTGGAAGACATTTCCTTTGGCCCTATAGTCTTCAATGGGATCCGAAATATCTGTTCTCAGATTCCACAGAAATAAGGCTAGCAAAGAGATCCACGAAATACAGATGTAACTCTGTGACATGAATTAACAGAACACTAAGCAGTTTCTCAGAAAGCTTCTTTCCAGATTTCATCTGAGGATATTTCCTTTTTCACCATAGCCCTCTATGGGCTTCCAAATATCACTTTGCCAATTCCACAAGAAGTGTCTTAGCGAAAGGCTTCTTGAGGGGAAAGCTGTAACTCTGTGAGATGATTTCACGGAAAACAAAGAAGTTTCTCAGAAAGCTACTTTCTCTTTGTTATCGGAGGATATTTCCTTTGGCCGTATAGTCTTCAAAGGGAACTGAAATATCTGTTCTCAGATTCCACAGAAATAAGGCTAGCAAAGAGATCCACGAAACACAGAGGTAACTCTGTGAGATGAATTAACCAAACACTAAGCAGTTTCTCAGAAAGCTTCTTTCCAGATTTCATCTGAGGATATTTCCGTTTTCACCATAGCCCTCTATGGGCTTCCAAATATCACTTTGCCAATTCCACAAGAAGTGTCTTAGCGAAAGGCTTCTTGAGGGGAAAGCTGTAACTCTGTGAGATGATTTCACAGAACACAAAGAAGTTTCTAAGAAAGCTTCTTTCTCTTTGTAATCGGAGGATATTTCCTTTGTCCCTATAGTCTTCAAAAGGATCTGATATACCTGTTCTCAGATTCCACAGAAATAAGGCTAGCAAAGAGATCCACGAAATACAGATGTAACTCTGTGAGGTGAATGAACAGAACACTAAGCAGTTTCTCAGAGAGCTTCTTTCCAGATTTCATCTGAGGATATTTCCTTTTTCACCATAGCCCTCTATGGGCTTCCAAATATCACTTTGCCAATTCCACAAGAACTGTCTTAGCGAAAGGCTTCTTGAGGGGAAAGCTGTAACTCTGTTAGATGATTTCTCAGAACGCAAAGAAGTTTCTCAGAAAGCTTCTTTCTCTTTGTTATCGGAGGATATTTCCTTTGGCCCTATAGTCTTCAATGGGATCCGAAATATCTGTTCTCAGGTTCCACAGAAATAAGGCTTGCAAAGAGATCCACGAAATACAGATGTAACTCTGTGAGGTGAATTAACAGAACACTAAGCAGTTTCTCAGAATGCTTCTTTCCAGATTTCATCTGAGGATATTTCCTTTTTCACCGTAGCCCTCTAAGGGCTTCCAAATATCACTTTGCCAATTCCACAAGAACTGTCTTAGCGAAAGGCTTCTTGAGTGGAAAGCTGTAACTCTGTGAGATGATTTCACGGAAAACAAAGAAGTTTCTCTGAAAGCTTCTTTCTCTTTGTTATCGGAGGATATTTCCTTTGGCCGTATAGTCTTCAAAGGGAACCGAAATATCTGTTCTCAGATTCCACAAAATAAGGCTAGCAAAGAGATCCACGAAATACAGATGTAACTCTGTGAGATGAATTAACCGAACACTAAGCAGTTTCTCAGAAAGCTTCTTTCCAGATTTCATCTGAGGATATTTCCCTTTTCACCATAGCCCTCTATGGGCTTCCAAATATCACTTTGCCAGTTCCACAAGAACTGTCTTAGCGAAAGGCTTGTTGAGAGGAAAGCTGTAACTCTGGGAGATGATTTCAAAGAAAAAAGAAGTAGTTTCTCAGAAAGCTTCTTTCTCTTTGTAATCAGAGGATATTTCCTTTGGCCCTATAGTCTTCAAAGGGATCTGAAATACCTGTTCTCAGATTCCACAGAAAAAAGGCTAGCAAAGAGATCCACGAAATACAGATGTAACTCTGTGAGATGAATTAACAGAACACTAAGCAGTTTCTCAGAAAGCTTCTTTCCAGATTTCATCTGAGGATATTTCCTTTTTCACCATAGCCCTCTATGGGCTTCCAAATATCACTTTGCCAATTCCACAAGAAGTGTCTTAGCGAAAGGCTTCTTGAGGGGAAAGCTGTAACTCTGTGAGATGATTTCACAGAACACAAAGAAGTTTCTCAGAAAGCTTCTTTCCCTTTGTTATTGGAAGACATTTCCTTTGGCCCTATAGTCTTCAATGGGATCCGAAATATCTGTTCTCAGATTCCACAGAAATAAGGCTAGCAAAGAGATCCACGAAATACAGATGTAACTCTGTGACATGAATTAACAGAACACTAAGCAGTTTCTCAGAAAGCTTCTTTCCAGATTTCATCTGAGGATATTTCCTTTTTCACCATAGCCCTCTATGGGCTTCCAAATATCACTTTGCCAATTCCACAAGAAGTGTCTTAGCGAAAGGCTTCTTGAGGGGAAAGCTGTAACTCTGTGAGATGATTTCACGGAAAACAAAGAAGTTTCTCAGAAAGCTACTTTCTCTTTGTTATCGGAGGATATTTCCTTTGGCCGTATAGTCTTCAAAGGGAACTGAAATATCTGTTCTCAGATTCCACAGAAATAAGGCTAGCAAAGAGATCCACGAAACACAGAGGTAACTCTGTGAGATGAATTAACCAAACACTAAGCAGTTTCTCAGAAAGCTTCTTTCCAGATTTCATCTGAGGATATTTCCCTTTTCACCATAGCCCCTCTATGGGCTTCCAAATATTACTTTGCCAGTTCCACAAGAACTGTCTTAGCGAAAGGCTTGTTGAGAGGAAAGCTGTAACTCTGGGAGATGATTTCACAGAACACAAAGAAGTTTCTCAGAAAGCTTCTTTTTCTTTGTAATCAGAGGATATTTCCTATGGCCCTATAGTCTTCAAAGGGATCTGAAATACCTCTTCTCAGATTCCACAGAAAAAAGGCTAGCAAAGAGATCCACGAAATACAGATGTAACTCTGTGAGATGAATTAACAGAACACTAAGCAGTTTCTCAGAAAGCTTCTTTCCAGATTTCATCTGAGGATATTTCCTTTTTCACCATAGCCCTCTATGGGCTTCCAAATATCACTTTGCCAATTCCACAAGAAGTGTCTTAGCGAAAGGCTTCTTGAGGGGAAAGCTGTAACTCTGTGAGATGATTTCACAGAACACAAAGAAGTTTCTCAGAAACCTTCTTTCTCTTTGTTATTGGAAGACATTTCCTTTGGCCCTATAGTCTTCAATGGGATCTGAAATATCTGTTCTCAGATTCCTCAGAAATAAGGCTTGCAAAGAGATCCACGAAATACAGATGTAACTCTGTGAGATGAATTAACAGAACACTAAGCAGTTTCTCAGAAAGCTTCTTTCCAGATTCATCTGAGGATATTTCCTTTTTCATCATAGCCCTCTATGGGCTTCCAAATATCACTTTGCCAATTCCACAAGAACTGTCTTAGCGAAAGGCTTCTTGAGGGGAAAGCTGTAACTCTGTGAGATGATTTCACAGAACACAAAGAAGTTTCTCAGAAAGCTTCTTTCTCTTTGTTAACGGAAGACATTTCCTTTGGCCCTATAGTCTTCAATGGGATCCGAAATATCTGTTCTCAGATTCCACAGAAATCAGGCTAGCAAAGAGATCCACGAAATACAGATGTAACTCTGTGACATGAATTAACAGAACACTAAGCAGTTTCTCAGAAAGCTTCTTTACAGATTTCATCTGATGATATTTCCTTTTTCACCATTGCCCTCTAAGGGCTTCCAAATATCACTTTGCCAATTCCACAAGAAGTGTCTTAGCGAAAGGCTTCTTGAGGGGAAAGCTGTAACTCTGTGAGATTTTTTCACAGAACACAAAGAAGTTTCTAAGAAAGCTTCTTTCTCTTTGTTATTGGAAGACATTTCCTTTGGCCCTATAGTCTTCAATGGGATCCGAAATATCTCTTCTCAGATTCCACAGAAATAAGGCTAGCAAAGAGATCCACGAAATACAGATGTAACTCTGTGAGATGAATTAACAGAACACTAAGCAGTTTCTCAGAAAGCTTCTTTACAGATTTCATCTGATGATATTTATTTTTTCACCATAGCCCTCTAGGGGCTTCCAAATATCACTTTGCCAATTCCACAAGAACTGTCTTAGCGAAAGGCTTCTTGAGGGGAAAGCTGTAACTCTGTGAGATGATTTCTCAGAACGCAAAGAAGTTTCTCAGAAAGCTTCTTTCTCTTTGTTATCGGAGGATATTTCCTTTGGCCCTATAGTCTTCAATAGGATCCGAAATATCTGTTCTCAGATTCCACAGAAATAAGGCTTGCAAAGAGATCCACGAAATACAGATGTAACTCTGTGAGATGAATTAACAGAACACTAAGCAGTTTCTCAGAAAGCTTCTTTCCAGATTTCATCTGAGGATATTTCCTTTTTCACCATAGCCCACTATGGACTTCCAAATATCACTTTGCCAATTCCACAAGAAGTGTCTTAGCGAAAGGCTTCTTGAGGGGATAGCTGTAACTCTGTGAGATGATTTCACAGAACACAAAGAAGTTTCTCAGAAAGTTTCTTTCTCTTTCTTATTGGAAGACATTTCCTTTGGCCCTATAGTCTTCAATGGGATCTGAAATATCTGTTCTCAGATTCCACAGAAATAAGGCTAGCAAAGAGATCCACGAAATACAGATGTAACTCTGTGAGATGAATTAACAGAACACTAAGCAGTTTCTCAGAAAGCTTCTTTACAGATTTCATCTGAGGATATTTCCTTTTTCACCATTGCCCTCTATGGGCTTCCAAATATCACTTTGCCAATTCCACAAGAAGTGTCTTAGGGAAAGGCTTCTTGAGGGGAAAGCTGTAACTCTGTGAGATGATTTCACAGAACACAAAGAAGTTTCTAAGAAAGCTTCTTTCTCTTTGTAATCGGAGGATATTTCCTTTGTCCCTATAGTCTTCAAAAGGATCTGATATACCTGTTCTCAGATTCCACAGAAATAAGGCTAGCAAAGAGATCCACGAAATACAGATGTAACTCTGTGAGGTGAATGAACAGAACACTAAGCAGTTTCTCAGAAAGCTTCTTTCCAGATTTCATCTGAGGAAATTTCCTTTTTCACCATAGCCCTCTATGGGCTTCCAAATATCACTTTGCCAATTACACAAGAACTGTCTTAGCGAAAGGCTTCTTGAGGGGAAAGCTGTAACTCTGTTAGATGATTTCTCAGAACGCAAAGAAGTTTCTCAGAAAGCTTCTTTCTCTTTGTTATCGGAGGATATTTCCTTTGGCCCTATAGTCTTCAATGGGATCCGAAATATCTGTTCTCAGATTCCACAGAAATAAGGCTAGCAAAGAGATCCACGAAATACAGATGTAACTCTGTGACATGAATTAACAGAACACTAAGCAGAGTCTCAGAAAGCTTCTTTACAGATTTCATCTGATGATATTTCCTTTTTCACCATAGCCCTCTATGGGCTTCCAAATATCACTTTTCCAATTCCACAAGAACTGTCTTAGCGAAAGGCTTCTTGAGGGGAAAGCTGTAACTCTGTTAGATGATTTCTCAGAACGCAAAGAAGTTTCTCAGAAAGCTTCTTTCTCTTTGTTAACGGAAGACATTTCCTTTGGCCCTATAGTCTTCAATGGGATCCGAAATATCTGTTCTCAGATTCCACAGAAATCAGGCTAGCAAAGAGATCCACGAAAAACAGATGTAACTCTGTGACATGAATTAACAGAACACTAAGCAGTTTCTCAGAAAGCTTCTTTACAGATTTCATCTGATGATATTTCCTTTTTCACCATTGCCCACTATGGGCTTCCAAATATCACTTTGCCAATTCCACAAGAACTGTCTTAGCGAAAGGCTTCTTGAGGGGAAAGCTGTAACTCTGTGAGATGATTTCACAGAACACAAAGAAGTTTCTCAGAAAGATTCTTTCTCTTTGTTATCGGAGGTTATTTCCTTTAGCCCTATAGTCTTCAAAGGGATCCGAAATATCTGTTCTCAGATTCCACAGAAATAAGGCTAGCAAAGAGATCCACGAAATACAGATGTAACTCTGTTTGATGAATTAACAGAACACTAAGCAGTTTCTCAGAAAGCTTCTTTACAGATTTCATCTGAGGATATTTCCTTTTTCACCATAGCCCTCTATGGGCTTCCAAATATCACTTTGCCAATTCCACAAGAAGTGTCTTAGCGAAAGGCTTCTTGAGGAGAAAACTGTAACTCTGTGAGATGATTTCACAGAACACAAAGAAGTTTCCCAGAAACCTTCTTTCTCTTTGTTATTGGAAGACATTTCCTTTGGCCCTATAGTCTTCAATGGGATCCGAAATATCTGTTCTCAGATTCCACAGAAATAAGGCTAGCAAAGAGATCCACGAAATACAGATGCAACTCTGTGAGATGAATTAACAGAAGGCTAAGCAGTTACTCAGAAAGCTTCTTTACTGATTTCATCTGATGATATTTCCTTTTTCACCATTGCCATCTATGGGCTTCCAAATATCACTTTGCCAATTCCACAAGAACTGTCTTAGTGAAAGGCTTCTTGAGGGGAAAGCTGTAACTCTGTGAGATGATTTCACAGAACACAAAGTAGTTTCTAAGAAAGCTTCTTTCTCTTTGTAATCGGAGGATATTTCCTTTGTCCCTATAGTCTTCAAAGGGATCTGATATACCTGTTCTCAGGTTCCACAGAAATAAGGCTAGCAAAGAGATCCACGAAATACAGATGTAACTCTGTGAGATGAATTAACAGAACACTAAGCAGTTTCTCAGAAAGCTTCTTTACAGATTTCATCTGATGATATTTCCTTTTTCACCATAGCCCTCTATGGGCTTCCAAATATCACTTTGCCAATTCCACAAGAACTGTCTTAGCGAAAGGCTTCTTGAGGGGAAAGCTGTAACTCTGTGAGATGATTTCTCAGAACGCAAAGAAGTTTCTCAGAAAGCTTCTGTCTCTTTGTTATCGGAGGATATTTCCTTTGGCCCTATAGTCTTCAATAGGATCTGAAATATCTGTTATCAGATTCCAAAGAAATAAGGCATGCAAAGAGATCCACGAAATACAGATGTAACTCTGTGAGATGAATTAACAGAACACTAAGCAGTTTCTCAGAAAGCTTCTTTCCAGATTCATCTGAGGATATTTCCTTTTTCATCATAGCCCTCTATGGGCTTCCAAATATCACTTTGCCAATTCCACAAGAAGTGTCTTAGCGAAAGGCTTCTTGAGGGGAAAGCTGTAACTCTGTGAGATGATTTCACAGAACACAAAGAAGTTTCTCAGAAAGCTTCTTTCTCTTTGTTAACGGAAGACATTTCCTTTGGCCCTATAGTCTTCAATGGGATCCGAAATATCTGTTCTCAGATTCCACAGAAATCAGGCTAGCAAAGAGATCCACGAAATACAGATGTAACTCTGTGAGATGAATTAACAGAACACTAAGCAGTTTCTCAGAAAGCTTCTTTACAGATTTCATCTGATGATATTTCCTTTTTCACCATAGCCCTCTATGGGCTTCCAAATATCACTTTTCCAATTCCACAAGAACTGTCTTAGCGAAAGGCTTCTTGAGGGGAAAGCTGTAACTCTGTGAGATGATTTCTCAGAACGCAAAGAAGTTTCTCAGAAAGCTTCTTTCTCTTTGTTAACGGAAGACATTTCCTTTGGCCCTATAGTCTTCAATGGGATCGGAAATATCTGTTCTCAGATTCCACAGAAATCAGGCTAGCAAAGAGATCCACGAAAAACAGATGTAACTCTGTGACATGAATTAACAGAACACTAAGCAGTTTCTCAGAAAGCTTCTTTACAGATTTCATCTGATGATATTTCCTTTTTCACCATTGCCCACTATGGGCTTCCAAATATCACTTTGCCAATTCCACAAGAACTGTCTTAGCGAAAGGCTTCTTGAGGTGAAAGCTGTAACTCTGTGAGATGATTTCACAGAACACAAAGAAGTTTCTCAGAAAGCTTCTTTCTCTTTGTTATCGGAGGTTATTTCCTTTAGCCCTATAGTCTTCAAAGGGATCCGAAATATCTGTTCTCAGATTCCACAGAAATAAGGCTAGCAAAGAGATCCACGAAATACAGATGTAACTCTGTTTGATGAATTAACAGAACACTAAGCAGTTTCTCAGAAAGCTTCTTTACAGATTTCATCTGAGGATATTTCCTTTTTCACCATAGCCCTCTAGGGGCTTCCAAATATCACTTTGCCAATTCCACAAGAACTGTCTTAGCGAAAGGCTTCTTGAGGGGAATGCTGTAACTCTGTGAGATGATTTCACAGAACACAAAGAAGTTACTAAGAAAGCTTCTTTCTCTTTGTAATCGGAGGATATTTCCTTTGGCCCTATAGTCTTCAAAGGAATCTGAAATACCTGTTCTCAGATTCCATAGAAACAAGGCTAGCAAAGAGATCCACGAAATACAGATGTAACTCTGTGAGATGAATTAACAGAACACTAAGCAGTTTCTCAGAAAGCTTCTTTCCAGATTTCATCTGAGGATACTTCCTTTTTCACCATAGCCCTCTAAGGGCTTCCAAATATCACTTTGCCAATTCCACAAGAACTGTCTTAGCGAAAGGCTTCTTGAGGGGAAAGCTGTAACTCTGTGAGATGATTTCACAGAACACAAAGAAGTTTCTCAGAAAGCTTCTTTCTCTTTGTTATCGGAGGATATTTCCTTTGGCCCTGTAGTCTTCAAAGGGATCCGAAATATCTGTTCTCAGATTCCACAGAAATAAGGCTAGCAAAGAGATCCACGAAATACAGATGTAACTCTGTGAGATGAATTAACAGAACACTAAGCAGTTTCTCAGAAAGCTTCCTTCCAGATTTCATCTGAGGATATTTCCTTTTTCACCATAGCCCTCTAGGGGCTTTCAAATATCACTTTGCCAATTCCACAAGAAGTGTCTTAGCGAAAG
The DNA here is from genome assembly GCF_043159975.1 of Macaca nemestrina. Lineage (NCBI taxonomy): Eukaryota > Metazoa > Chordata > Mammalia > Primates > Cercopithecidae > Macaca > Macaca nemestrina. The sequence goes on along the minus strand of NC_092139.1, from coordinate 78,335,421 downwards.
GCTTCTTGAGGGGAAAGCTGTAACTCTGTGAGATGATTTCACAGAACACAAAGAAGTTTCTCAGAAAGCTTCATTCTCTTTGTTATTGGAAGACATTTCCTTTGGCCCTATAGTCTTCAATGGGATCCGAAATATCTGTTCTCAGATTCCACAGAAATAAGGCTAGCAAAGAGTTCCACGAAATACAGATGTAACTCTGTGAGATGAATTAACAGAACACTAATTAGTTTCTCAGAAAGCTTCTTTCCAGATTTCATCTGAGGATATTTCCTTTTTCACCATAGCCCTCTATGGGCTTACAAATATCACTTTGCCAATTCCTCAAGAACTGTCTTAGCGAAAGGCTTCCTGAGGGGAAAGCTGTAACTCTGTGAGATGATTTCACAGAACACAAAGAAGTTTCTCAGAAAGCTTCTTTCTCTTTGTTATCGGAGGATATTTCCTTTGGCCCTATAGTCTTCAAAGGGATCCGAAATATCTGTTCTCAGATTCCACAGAAATAAGGCTAGCAAAGAGATCCACGAAATACAGTTGTAACTCTGTGAGATGAATTAACAGAACACTAAGCAGTTTCTCAGAAAGCTTCTTTCCAATTTTCATCTGGGGGTATTTCCTTTTTCACCATAGTCCTCTATGGGCTTCCAAATATCACTTTGTCAATTCCACAAGAAGTGTCTTAGCGAAAGGCTTCTTGAGGGGAAAGCTGTAACTCTGTGAGATGATTTCACAGAACACAAAGAAGTTTCTCAGAAAGCTTCTTTCTCTTTGTTATCGGAAGATATTTCCTTTGGCCCTATAGTCTTCAAAGGGATCCGAAATATCTGTTCTCAGATTCCACAGAAATAAGGCTAGCAAAGAGATCCACGAAATACAGATGTAACTCGGTGAGATGAATTAACAGAACACTAAGCAGTTTCTCAGAAAGCTTCTTTACAGATTTCATCTGATGATATTTCCTTTTTCACCATTGCGTCTATGGGCTTCCAAATATCACTTTGCCAATTCCACAAGAAGTGTCTTAGCGAAAGGCTTCTTGAGGGGAAAGCTGTAACTCTGTGAGATGATTTCACAGAACACAAAGAAGTTTCTCAGAAAGCTTCTTTCTCTTTGTTAACGGAAGACATTTCCTTTGGCCCTATAGTCTTCAATGGGATCCGAAATATCTGTTCTCAGATTCCACAGAAATCAGGCTAGCAAAGAGATCCACGAAATACAGATGTAACTCTGTGACATGAATTAACAGAACACTAAGCAGTTTCTCAGAAAGCTTCTTTACAGATTTCATCTGATGATATTTCCTTTTTCACCATTGCCCTCTATGGGCTTCCAAATATCACTTTGCCGATTCCACAAGAAGTGTCTTAGCGAAAGGCTTCTTGAGGGGAAAGCTGTAACTCTGTGAGATGATTTCACAGAACACAAAGAAGTTTCTCAGAAACCTTCTTTATCTTTGTTATTGGAAGACATTTCCTTTGGCCCTATAGTCTTCAATGGGATCCGAAATATCTGTTCTCAGATTCCACAGAAATAAGGCTAGCAAAGAGATCCACGAAATACAGATGCAACTCTGTGAGATGAATTAACAGAACACTAAGCAGTTACTCAGAAAGCTTCTTTACTGATTTCATCTGATGATATTTCCTTTTTCACCATTGCCCTCTATGGGCTTCCAAATATCACTTTTCCAATTCCACAAGAACTGTCTTAGCGAAAGGCTTCTTGAGGGGAAAGCTGTAACTCTGTGAGATGATTTCTCAGAACGCAAAGAAGTTTCTCAGAAAGCTTCTTTCTCTTTGTTAACGGAAGACATTTCCTTTGGCCCTATAGTCTTCAATGGGATCCGAAATATCTGTTCTCAGATTCCACAGAAATCAGGCTAGCAAAGAGATCCACGAAATACAGATGTAACTCTGTGACATGAATTAACAGAACACTAAGCAGTTTCTCAGAAAGCTTCTTTACAGTTTTCATCTGATGATATTTCCTTTTTCACCATTGCCCACTATGGGCTTCCAAATATCACTTTGCCAATTCCACAAGAACTGTCTTAGCGAAAGGCTTCTTGAGGGGAAAGCTGTAACTCTGTGAGATGATTTCACAGAACACAAAGAAGTTTCTCAGAAAGATTCTTTCTCTTTGTTATCGGAGGTTATTTCCTTTAGCCCTATAGTCTTCAAAGGGATCCGAAATATCTGTTCTCAGATTCCACAGAAATAAGGCTAGCAAAGAGATCCACGAAATACAGATGTAACTCTGTTTGATGAATTAACAGAACACTAAGCAGTTTCTCAGAAAGCTTCTTTACAGATTTCATCTGAGGATATTTCCTTTTTCACCATAGCCCTCTATGGGCTTCCAAATATCACTTTGCCAATTCCACAAGAAGTGTCTTAGCGAAAGGCTTCTTGAGGGGAAAACTGTAACTCTGTGAGATGATTTCACAGAACACAAAGAAGTTTCTCAGAAACCTTCTTTCTCTTTGTTATTGGAAGACATTTCCTTTGGCCCTATAGTCTTCAATGGGATCCGAAATATCTGTTCTCAGATTCCACAGAAATAAGGCTAGCAAAGAGATCCACGAAATACAGATGCAACTCTGTGAGATGAATTAACAGAACGCTAAGCAGTTACTCAGAAAGCTTCTTTACTGATTTCATCTGATGATATTTCCTTTTTCACCATTGCCCTCTATGGGCTTCCAAATATCACTTTGCCAATTCCACAAGAACTGTCTTAGTGAAAGGCTTCTTGAGGGGAAAGCTGTAACTCTGTGAGATGATTTCACAGAACACAAAGTAGTTTCTAAGAAAGCTTCTTTCTCTTTGTAATCGGAGGATATTTCCTTTGTCCCTATAGTCTTCAAAGGGATCTGATATACCTGTTCTCAGATTCCACAGAAATAAGGCTAGCAAAGAGATCCACGAAATACAGATGTAACTCTGTGAGATGAATTAACAGAACACTAAGCAGTTTCTCAGAAAGCTTCTTTACAGATTTCATCTGATGATATTTCCTTTTTCACCATAGCCCTCTATGGGCTTCCAAATATCACTTTGCCAATTCCACAAGAACTGTGTTAGCGAAAGGCTTCTTGAGGGGAAAGCTGTAACTCTGTGAGATGATTTCTCAGAACGCAAAGAAGTTTCTCAGAAAGCTTCTGTCTCTTTGTTATCGGAGGATATTTCCTTTGGCCCTATAGTCTTCAATAGGATCTGAAATATCTGTTATCAGATTCCAAAGAAATAAGGCATGCAAAGAGATCCACGAAATACAGATGTAACTCTGTGAGATGAATTAACAGAACACTAAGCAGTTTCTCAGAAAGCTTCTTTCCAGATTCATCTGAGGATATTTCCTTTTTCATCATAGCCCTCTATGGGCTTCCAAATATCACTTTGCCAATTCCACAAGAAGTGTCTTAGCGAAAGGCTTCTTGAGGGGAAAGCTGTAACTCTGTGAGATGATTTCACAGAACACAAAGAAGTTTCTCAGAAAGCTTCTTTCTCTTTGTTAACGGAAGACATTTCCTTTGGCCCTATAGTCTTCAATGGGATCCGAAATATCTGTTCTCAGATTCCACAGAAATCAGGCTAGCAAAGAGATCCACGAAATACAGATGTAACTCTGTGAGATGAATTAACAGAACACTAAGCAGTTTCTCAGAAAGCTTCTTTACAGATTTCATCTGATGATATTTCCTTTTTCACCATAGCCCTCTATGGGCTTCCAAATATCACTTTTCCAATTCCACAAGAACTGTCTTAGCGAAAGGCTTCTTGAGGGGAAAGCTGTAACTCTGTGAGATGATTTCTCAGAACGCAAAGAAGTTTCTCAGAAAGCTTCTGTCTCTTTGTTATCGGAGGATATTTCCTTTGGCCCTATAGTCTTCAATAGGATCTGAAATATCTGTTATCAGATTCCAAAGAAATAAGGCATGCAATGAGATCCACGAAATACAGATGTAACTCTGTGAGATGAATTAACAGAACACTAAGCAGTTTCTCAGAAAGCTTCTTTCCAGATTCATCTGAGGATATTTCCTTTTTCATCATAGCCCTCTATGGGCTTCCAAATATCACTTTGCCAATTCCACAAGAAGTGTCTTAGCGAAAGGCTTCTTGAGGGGAAAGCTGTAACTCTGTGAGATGATTTCACAGAACACAAAGAAGTTTCTCAGAAAGCTTCTTTCTCTTTGTTAACGGAAGACATTTCCTTTGGCCCTATAGTCTTCAATGGGATCCGAAATATCTGTTCTCAGATTCCACAGAAATCAGGCTAGCAAAGAGATCCACGAAATACAGATGTAACTCTGTGAGATGAATTAACAGAACACTAAGCAGTTTCTCAGAAAGCTTCTTTACAGATTTCATCTGATGATATTTCCTTTTTCACCATAGCCCTCTATGGGCTTCCAAATATCACTTTTCCAATTCCACAAGAACTGTCTTAGCGAAAGGCTTCTTGAGGGGAAAGCTGTAACTCTGTGAGATGATTTCTCAGAACGCAAAGAAGTTTCTCAGAAAGCTTCTTTCTCTTTGTTAACGGAAGACATTTCCTTTGGCCCTATAGTCTTCAATGGGATCCGAAATATCTGTTCTCAGATTCCACAGAAATCAGGCTAGCAAAGAGATCCACGAAAAACAGATGTAACTCTGTGACATGAATTAACAGAACACTAAGCAGTTTCTCAGAAAGCTTCTTTACAGATTTCATCTGATGATATTTCCTTTTTCACCATTGCCCACTATGGGCTTCCAAATATCACTTTGCCAATTCCACAAGAACTGTCTTAGCGAAAGGCTTCTTGAGGGGAAAGCTGTAACTCTGTGAGATGATTTCACAGAACACAAAGAAGTTTCTCAGAAAGCTTCTTTCTCTTTGTTATCGGAGGTTATTTCCTTTAGCCCTATAGTCTTCAAAGGGATCCGAAATATCTGTTCTCAGATTCCACAGAAATAAGGCTAGCAAAGAGATCCACGAAATACAGATGTAACTCTGTTTGATGAAATAACAGAACACTAAGCAGTTTCTCAGAAAGCTTCTTTACAGATTTCATCTGAGGATATTTCCTTTTTCACCATAGCCCTCTAGGGGCTTCCAAATATCACTTTGCCAATTCCACAAGAACTGTCTTAGCGAAAGGCTTCTTGAGGGGAATGCTGTAACTCTGTGAGATGATTTCACAGAACACAAAGAAGTTACTAAGAAAGCTTCTTTCTCTTTGTAATCGGAGGATATTTCCTTTGGCCCTATAGTCTTCAAAGGAATCTGAAATACCTGTTCTCAGATTCCATAGAAACAAGGCTAGCAAAGAGATCCACGAAATACAGATGTAACTCTGTGAGATGAATTAACAGAACACTAAGCAGTTTCTCAGAAAGCTTCTTTCCAGATTTCATCTGAGGATATTTCCTTTTTCACCATAGCCCTCTAAGGGCTTCCAAATATCACTTTGCCAATTCCACAAGAACTGTCTTAGCGAAAGGCTTCTTGAGGGGAAAGCTGTAACTCTGTGAGATGATTTCACAGAACACAAAGAAGTTTCTCAGAAAGCTTCTTTCTCTTTGTTATCGGAGGATATTTCCTTTGGCCCTGTAGTCTTCAAAGGGATCCGAAATATCTGTTCTCAGATTCCACAGAAATAAGGCTAGCAAAGATATCCATGAAATAAAGATGTAACTCTGTGAGATCAATTAACAGAACACTAAGCAGTTTCTCAGAAAGCTTCCTTCCAGATTTCATCTGGGGATATTTCCTTTTTCACCATAGCCCTCTAGGGGCTTTCAAATATCACTTTGCCAATTCCACAAGAAGTGTCTTAGCGAAAGGCTTCTTGAGGGGAAAGCTGTAACTCTGTGAGATGATTTCACAGAACACAAAGAAGTTTCTCAGAAAGCTTCTTTCTCTTTGTTATTGGAAGACATTTCCTTTGGCCCTATAGTCTTCAATGGGATCCGAAATATCTGTTCTCAGATTCCACAGAAATAAGGCTAGCAAAGAGTTCCACGAAATACAGATGTAACTCTGTGAGATGAATTAACAGAACACTAATTAGTTTCTCAGAAAGCTTCTTTCCAGATTTCATCTGAGGATATTTCCTTTTTCACCATAGCCCTCTATGGGCTTACAAATATCACTTTGCCAATTCCTCAAGAACTGTCTTAGCGAAAGGCTTCCTGAGGGAAAAGCTGTAACTCTGTGAGATGATTTCACAGAACACAAAGAAGTTTCTCAGAAAGCTTCTTTCTCTTTGTTATCGGAGGATATTTCCTTTGGCCCTATAGTCTTCAAAGGGATCCGAAATATCTGTTCTCAGATTCCACAGAAATAAGGCTAGCAAAGAGATCCACGAAATACAGTTGTAACTCTGTGAGATGAATTAACAGAACACTAAGCAGTTTCTCAGAAAGCTTCTTTCCAATTTTCATCTGGGGATATTTCCTTTTTCACCATAGTCCTCTATGGGCTTCCAAATATCACTTTGTCAATTCCACAAGAAGTGTCTTAGCGAAAGGCTTCTTGAGGGGAAAGCTGTAACTCTGTGAGATGATTTCACAGAACACAAAGAAGTTTCTCAGAAAGCTTCTTTCTCTTTGTTATCGGAAGATATTTCCTTTGGCCCTATAGTCTTCAAAGGTATCCGAAATATCTGTTCTCAGATTCCACAGAAATAAGGCTAGCAAAGAGATCCACGAAATACAGATGTAACTCGGTGAGATGAATTAACAGAACACTAAGCAGTTTCTCAGAAAGCTTCTTTACAGATTTCATCTGATGATATTTCCTTTTTCACCATTGCGTTTCTGGGCTTCCAAATATCACTTTGCAAATTCCACAAGAACTGTCTTAGCGAAAGGCTTCTTGAGGGGAAAGCTGTAACTCTGTGAGATGATTTCACAGAACACAAAGAAGTTTCTAAGAAAGCTTCTTTCTCTTTGTAATCGGAGGATATTTCCTTTGTCCCTATACTCTTCAAAGGGATCTGAAATACCTGTTCTCAGATTCCACAGAAATAAGGCTAGCAAAGAGATCCACGAAATACAGATGTAACTCTGTGAGATGAATGAACAGGACACAAAGCAGTTTCTCAGGAAGCTTCTTTCCAGATTTCATCTGAGGATATTTCCCTTTTCACCATAGCCCTCTAGGGGCTTCCAAATATCACTTTGCCAATTCCACAAGAACTGTCTTAGCGAAAGGCTTCTTGAGGGGAAAGCTGTAACTCTGTGAGATGATTTCACAGAACACAAAGAAGTTTCTCAGAAAGCCTCTTTCTCTTTGTTATCGGAGGATATTTCCTTTTCCCTATAGTCTTCAATGGGATCCGAAATACCTGTTCTCAGATTCCACAGAAATAAGGCTAGCAAAGAGATCCACGAAATACGGATGTAACTCTGTGATATGAATTTACAGAACACTAAGCAGTTTCTCAGAAAGCTTCTTTCCAGTTTTCATCTGAGGATATTTCCTTTTTCAACATAGCTCTCTATGGGCTTACAAATATCACTTTGCCAATTCCTCAAGAACTGTCTTAGCGAAAGTCTTCCTGAGGGGAAAGCTGTAACTCTGTGAGATGATTTCACAGAACACAAAGAAGTTTCTCAGAAAGCTTCTTTCTCTTTGTTATCGGAGGATGTTTCCTTTGGCCCTATAGTCTTCAATGGGATCCGAAATATCTGTTCTCAGATTCCACAGAAATAAGGCTAGCAAAGAGATCTACGAAATACAGATGTAACTCTGTGAGATGAATTAACAGAACACTAAGCAGTTTCTCAGAAAGCTTCTTTACAGATTTCATCTGATGATATTTCCATTTTCACCATTGCGTCTATGGGCTTCCAAATATCACTTTGCAAATTCCACAAGAACTGTCTTAGCGAAAGGCTTCTTGAGGGGAAAGCTCTAACTCTGTGAGATGATTTCACAGAACACAAAGAAGTTTCTAAGAAAGCTTCTTTCTCTTTGTAATCGGAGGATATTTCCTTTGTCCCTATAGTCTTCAAAGGGACCTGAAATACCTGTTCTCAGATTCCACAGAAATTAGGCTAGCAAAGAGATCCACGAAATACAGATGTAACTCTGTGAGATGAATGAACAGAACACTAAGCAGTTTCTCAGGAAGCTTCTTTCCAGATTTTATCTGAGGATATTTCCTTTTTCACCATAGCACTCTAGGGGCTTCCAAATATCACTTTGCCAATTCCACAAGAACTGTCTTAGCGAAAGGCTTCTTGAGGGGAATGCTGTAACTCTGTGAGATGATTTCACAGAACACAAAGAAGTTACTAAGAAAGCTTCTTTCTCTTTGTAATCGGAGGATATTTCCTTTGGCCCTATAGTCTTCAAAGGAATCTGAAATACCTGTTCTCAGATTCCATAGAAATAAGGCTAGCAAAGAGATCCACGAAATACAGATGTAACTCTGTGAGATGAATTAACAGAACACTAAGCAGTTTCTCAGACAGCTTCTTTCCAGATTTCATCTGAGGATATTTCCTTTTCCACCACAGCCCTCTAAGGGCTTCCAAATATCACTTTGCCAATTCCACAAGAACTGTCTTAGCGAAAGGCTTCTTGAGGGGAAAGCTGTAAGTCGGTGAGATGATTTCACAGAACACAAAGAAGTTTCTCAGAAAGCTTCTTTCTCTTTGTTATCGGAGGATATTTCCTTTGGCCCTGTAGTCTTCAAAGGGATCCGAAATATCTGTTCTCAGATTCCACAGAAATAAGGCTAGCAAAGATATCTACGAAATAAAGATGTAACTCTGTGAGATCAATTAACAGAACACTAAGCAGTTTCTCAGAAAGCTTCTTTCCAGATTTCATCTGAGGATATTTCCTTTTTCACCATAGCCCTCTAGGGGCTTTCAAATATCACTTTGCCAATTCCACAAGAAGTGTCTTAGCGAAAGGCTTCTTGAGGGGAAAGCTGTAACTCTGTGAGATGATTTCACAGAACACAAAGAAGTTTCTCAGAAAGCTTCTTTCTCTTTGTTATTGGAAGACATTTCCTTTGGCCCTATAGTCTTCAATGGGATCCGAAATATCTGTTCTCAGATTCCACAGAAATAAGGCTAGCAAAGAGTTCCACGAAATACAGATGTAACTCTGTGAGATGAATTAACAGAACACTAATTAGTTTCTCAGAAAGCTTCTTTACAGATTTCATCTGAGGATATTTCCCTTTTCACCATAGCCCTCTATGGGCTTACAAATATCACTTTGCCAATTCCTCAAGAACTGTCTTAGCGAAAGGCTTCCTGAGGGGAAAGCTGTAACTCTGTGAGATGATTTCACAGAACACAAAGAAGTTTCTCAGAAAGCTTCTTTCTCTTTGTTATCGGAGGATATTTCCTTTGGCCCTATAGTCTTCAAAGGGATCCGAAATATCTGTTCTCAGATTCCACAGAAATAAGGCTAGCAAAGAGATCCACGAAATACAGATGTAACTCTGTGAGATGAATTAACAGAACACTAAGCAGTTTCTCAGAAAGCTTCTTTCCAATTTTCATCTGGGGATATTTCCTTTTTCACCATAGCCCTCTATGGGCTTCCAAATATCACTTTGCCAATTCCCCAAGAACTGTCTTAGCGAAAGGCTTCCTGAGGGGAAAGCTGTAACTCTGTGAGATGATTTCACAGAACACAAAGAAGTTTCTGAGAAAGCTTCCTTCTCTTTGTAATCGGGGGATATTTCCTTTGTCCCTATAGTCTTCAAAGGGATCGGAAATACCTGTTCTCAGCTTCCACAGAAATAAGGCTAGCAAAGAGATCCACGAAATACAGATGTAACTCTGTGACATGAATGAACAGAACACTAAGCAGTTTCTCAGAAAGCTTCCTTCCAGATTTCATCTGAGGATATTTCCTTTTTCACCATAGCCCACTATGGGCTTCCAAATATCACTTTGCCCATTCCACAAGAACTGTCTTAGCGAAAGGCTTCTTGAGGGGAAAGCTGTAACTCTGTGAGATGATTTCACAGAACACAAAGAAGTTTCTAAGAAAGCTTCTTTCTCTTTGTTATCGGAAGATATTTCCTTTGGCCCTATAGTCTTCAAAGGGATCCGAAATATCTGTTCTCAGATTCCACAGAAATAAGGCTAGCAAAGAGATCCACGAAATACAGATGTAACTCTGTGAGATGAATTAACAGAACACTAAGCAGTTTCTCAGAAAGCTTCTTTCCAGATTTCATCTGAGGATATTTCCTTTTTCACCATAGTCCTCTATGGGCTTCCAAATATCACTTTGTCAATTCCACAAGAAGTGTCTTAGCGAAAGGCTTCTTGAGGGGAAAGCTGTAACTCTGTGAGATGATTTCACAGAACACAAAGAAGTTTCTCAGAAAGCTTCTTTCTCTTTGTTATCGGAAGATATTTCCTTTGGCCCTATAATCTTCAAAGGGATCCGAAATATCTGTTCTCAGATTCCACAGAAATAAGGCTAGCAAAGAGATCCACGAAATACAGATGTAACTCTGTGAGATGAATTAACAGAACACTAAGCAGTTTCTCAGAAAGCTTCTTTCCAGATTTCATCTGAGGATATTTCCTTTTTCACCATTGCGTCTATGGGCTTCCAAATATCACTTTGCCAATTCCACAAGAAGTGTCTTAGCGAAAGGCTTCTTGAGGGGAAAGCTGTAACTCTGTGAGATGATTTCACAGAACACAAAGAAGTTTCTAAGAAAGCTTCTTTCTCTTTGTAATCGGAGGATATTTCCTTTGTCCCTATACTCTTCAAAGGGATCTGAAATACCTGTTCTCAGATTCCACAGAAATAAGGCTAGCAAAGAGATCCACGAAATACAGATGTAACTCTGTGAGATGAATGAACAGGACACTAATTAGTTTCTCAGAAAGCTTCTTTCCAGATTTCATCTGAGGATATTTCCTTTTTCACCATAGCCCTCTATGGGCTTACAAATATCACTTTGCCAATTCCACAAGAACTGTCTTAGCGAAAGGCTTCTTGAGGGGAATGCTGTAACTCTGTGATATGATTTCTCAGAACGCAAAGAAGTTTCTCAGAAAGCTTCTTTCTCTTTGTTATCGGAGGATATATCCTTTTGCCCTACAGTCTTCAATGGGATCCGAAATATCTGTTCTCAGATTCCATAGAAATAAGGCTTGCAAAGAGATCCTCGAAATACAGATGTAACTCTGTGAGATGAATTAACAGAACACTAAGCAGTTTCTCAGAAAGCTTCTTTCCAGATTCATCTGAGGATATTTCCTTTTTCACCATAGCCCTCTATGGGCTTCCAAATATCACTTTGCCAATTCCACAAGAAGTGTCTTAGCGAAATGCTTCTTGAGGGGAAAGCTGTAACTCTGTGGGATGATTTCACAGAACACAAAGAAGTTTCTCAGAAAGCTTCTTTCTCTTTGTAATCAGAGGATATTTCCTTTGGCCCTATAGTCTTCAAAGGAATCTGAAATACCTGTTCTCAGATTCCACAGAAATAAGGCTAGCAAAGAGATCCACGAAATACAGATGTAACTCTGTGAGATGAATTAACAGAACACTAAGCAGTTTCTCAGAAAGCTTCTTTACAGATTTCATCTGATGATATTTCCTTTTTCACCATTGCCCTCTATGGGCTTCCAAGTATCACTTTGCCAATTCCACAAGAACTGTCTTAGCGAAAGGCTTCTTGAGGGGAAAGCTGTAACTCTGTGAGATGATTTCACAGAACACAAAGAAGTTTCTAAGAAAGCTTCTTTCTTTTTTTTAATCGGAGGATATTTCCTTTGTCCCTATAGTCTTCAAAGGGATCTGAAATATCTGTTCTCAGATTCCACAGAAATAAGGCTAGCAAAGAGATCCACGAAATACAGATGTAACTCTGTGAGATGAATTAACAGAACACTAAGCAGTTTCTCAGAAAGCTTCTTTACAGATTTCATCTGAGGATATTTCCTTTTTCACCATTGCCCTCTATGGGCTTCCAAATATCACTTTGCCAATTCCACAAGAAGTGTCTTAGCGAAAGGCTTCTTGAGGGGAAAGCTGTAACTCTGTGAGATGATTTCACAGAACACAAAGAAGTTTCTAAGAAAGCTTCTTTCTCTTTGTAATCGGAGGATATTTCCTTTGTCCCTATAGTCTTCAAAAGGATCTGATATACCTGTTCTCAGATTCCACAGAAATAAGGCTAGCAAAGAGATCCACGAAATACAGATGTAACTCTGTGAGGTGAATGAACAGAACACTAAGCAGTTTCTCAGAAAGCTTCTTTCCAGATTTCATCTGAGGAAATTTCCTTTTTCACCATAGCCCTCTATGGGCTTCCAAATATCACTTTGCCAATTACACAAGAACTGTCTTAGCGAAAGGCTTCTTGAGGGGAAAGCTGTAACTCTGTGAGATGATTTCTCAGAACGCAAAGAAGTTTCTCAGAAAGCTTCTTTCTCTTTGTTATCGGAGGATATTTCCTTTGGCCCTATAGTCTTCAATGGGATCCGAAATATCTGTTCTCAGATTCCACAGAAATAAGGCTTGCAAAGAGATCCATGAAATACAGATGTAACTCTGTGAGCTGAATGAACAGAACACTAAGCAGTTTCTCAGAAAGCTTCTTTCCAGATTCATCTGAGGATATTTCCTTTTTCACCATAGCCCTCTATGGGCTTCCAAATATCACTTTGCCAATTCCACAAGAACTGTCCTAGCGAAAGGCTTCTTGAGGGGAAAGCTGTAACTCTGTGAGATGATTTCTCAGAACGCAAAGAAGTTTCTCAGAAAGCTTCTTTCTCTTTGTTATCGGAGGATATTTCCTTTGTCCCTATACTCTTCAAAGGGATCTGAAATACCTGTTCTCAGATTCCACAGAAATAAGGCTAGCAAAGAGATCCACGAAATACAGATGTAACTCTGTGAGATGAATGAACAGGACACTAATTAGTTTCTCAGAAAGCTTCTTTCCAGATTTCATCTGAGGATATTTCCTTTTTCACCATAGCCCTCTATGGGCTTACAAATATCACTTTGCCAATTCCACAAGAACTGTCTTAGCGAAAGGCTTCTTGAGGGGAATGCTGTAACTCTGTGATATGATTTCTCAGAACGCAAAGAAGTTTCTCAGAAAGCTTCTTTCTCTTTGTTATCGGAGGATATATCCTTTTGCCCTACAGTCTTCAATGGGATCCGAAATATCTGTTCTCAGATTCCATAGAAATAAGGCTTGCAAAGAGATCCTCGAAATACAGATGTAACTCGGTGAGATGAATTAACAGAACACTAAGCAGTTTCTCAGAAAGCTTCTTTCCAGATTCATCTGAGGATATTTCCTTTTTCACCATAGCCCTCTATGGGCTTCCAAATATCACTTTGCCAATTCCACAAGAAGTGTCTTAGCGAAATGCTTCTTGAGGGGAAAGCTGTAACTCTGTGGGATGATTTCACAGAACACAAAGAAGTTTCTCAGAAAGCTTCTTTCTCTTTGTAATCAGAGGATATTTCCTTTGGCCCTATAGTCTTCAAAGGAATCTGAAATACCTGTTCTCAGATTCCACAGAAATAAGGCTAGCAAAGAGATCCACGAAATACAGATGTAACTCTGTGAGATGAATTAACAGAACACTAAGCAGTTTCTCAGAAAGCTTCTTTACAGATTTCATCTGATGATATTTCCTTTTTCACCATTGCCCTCTATGGGCTTCCAAGTATCACTTTGCCAATTCCACAAGAACTGTCTTAGCGAAAGGCTTCTTGAGGGGAAAGCTGTAACTCTGTGAGATGATTTCACAGAACACAAAGAAGTTTCTAAGAAAGCTTCTTTCTTTTTTTTAATCAGAGGATATTTCCTTTGTCCCTATAGTCTTCAAAGGGATCTGAAATATCTGTTCTCAGATTCCACAGAAATAAGGCTAGCAAAGAGATCCACGAAATACAGATGTAACTCTGTGAGATGAATTAACAGAACACTAAGCAGTTTCTCAGAAAGCTTCTTTACAGATTTCATCTGAGGATATTTGCTTTTTCACCATTGCCCTCTATGGGCTTCCAAATATCACTTTGCCAATTCCACAAGAAGTGTCTTAGCGAAAGGCTTCTTGAGGGGAAAGCTGTAACTCTGTGAGATGATTTCACAGAACACAAAGAAGTTTCTAAGAAAGCTTCTTTCTCTTTGTAATCGGAGGATATTTCCTTTGTCCCTATAGTCTTCAAAAGGATCTGATATACCTGTTCTCAGATTCCACAGAAATAAGGCTAGCAAAGAGATCCACGAAATACAGATGTAACTCTGTGAGGTGAATGAACAGAACACTAAGCAGTTTCTCAGAAAGCTTCTTTCCAGATTTCATCTGAGGAAATTTCCTTTTTCACCATTGCCCTCTATGGGCTTCCAAATATCACTTTGCCAATTACACAAGAACTGTCTTAGCGAAAGGCTTCTTGAGGGGAAAGCTGTAACTCTGTTAGATGATTTCTCAGAACGCAAAGAAGTTTCTCAGAAAGCTTCTTTCTCTTTGTTATCGGAGGATATTTCCTTTGGCCCTATAGTCTTCAATGGGATCCGAAATATCTGTTCTCAGATTCCACAGAAATAAGGCTTGCAAAGAGATCCATGAAATACAGATGTAACTCTGTGAGCTGAATGAACAGAACACTAAGCAGTTTCTCAGAAAGCTTCTTTCCAGATTCATCTGAGGATATTTCCTTTTTCACCATAGCCCTCTATGGGCTTCCAAATATCACTTTGCCAATTCCACAAGAACTGTCCTAGCGAAAGGCTTCTTGAGGGGAAAGCTGTAACTCTGTGAGATGATTTCTCAGAACGCAAAGAAGTTTCTCAGAAAGCTTCTTTCTCTTTGTTATCGGAGGATATTTCCTTTGGCCCTATAGACTTCAATGGGATCCGAAATATCTGTTCTCAGATTCCACAGAAATCAGGCTAGCAAAGAGATCCACGAAATACAGATGTAACTCTGTGACATGAATTAACAGAACACTAAGCAGTTTCTCAGAAAGCTTCTTTCCAGATTTCATCTGAGGATATTTCCTTTTTCACCGTAGCCCTCTAAGGGCTTCCAAATATCACTTCGCCAATTCCACAAGAACTGTCTTAGCGAAAGGCTTCTTGAGGGGAATGCTGTAACTCTGTGATATGATTTCTCAGAACGCAAAGAAGTTTCTCAGAAAGCTTCTTTCTCTTTGTTATCGGAGGATATATCCTTTTGCCCTACAGTCTTCAATGGGATCCGAAATATCTGTTCTCAGATTCCATAGAAATAAGGCTTGCAAAGAGATCCTCGAAATACAGATGTAACTCTGTGAGATGAATTAACAGAACACTAAGCAGTTTCTCAGAAAGCTTCTTTCCAGATTCATCTGAGGATATTTCCTTTTTCACCATAGCCCTCTATGGGCTTCCAAATATCACTTTGCCAATTCCACAAGAAGTGTCTTAGCGAAATGCTTCTTGAGGGGAAAGCTGTAACTCTGTGGGATGATTTCACAGAACACAAAGAAGTTTCTCAGAAAGCTTCTTTCTCTTTGTAATCAGAGGATATTTCCTTTGGCCCTATAGTCTTCAAAGGAATCTGAAATACCTGTTCTCAGATTCCACAGAAATAAGGCTAGCAAAGAGATCCACGAAATACAGATGTAACTCTGTGAGATGAATTAACAGAACACTAAGCAGTTTCTCAGAAAGCTTCTTTACAGATTTCATCTGATGATATTTCCTTTTTCACCATTGCCCTCTATGGGCTTCCAAGTATCACTTTGCCAATTCCACAAGAACTGTCTTAGCGAAAGGCTTCTTGAGGGGAAAGCTGTAACTCTGTGAGATGATTTCACAGAACACAAAGAAGTTTCTAAGAAAGCTTCTTTCTTTTTTTTAATCGGAGGATATTTCCTTTGTCCCTATAGTCTTCAAAGGGATCTGAAATATCTGTTCTCAGATTCCACAGAAATAAGGCTAGCAAAGAGATCCACGAAATACAGATGTAACTCTGTGAGATGAATTAACAGAACACTAAGCAGTTTCTCAGAAAGCTTCTTTACAGATTTCATCTGAGGATATTTCCTTTTTCACCATTGCCCTCTATGGGCTTCCAAATATCACTTTGCCAATTCCACAAGAAGTGTCTTAGCGAAAGGCTTCTTGAGGGGAAAGCTGTAACTCTGTGAGATGATTTCACAGAACACAAAGAAGTTTCTAAGAAAGCTTCTTTCTCTTTGTAATCGGAGGATATTTCCTTTGTCCCTATAGTCTTCAAAAGGATCTGATATACCTGTTCTCAGATTCCACAGAAATAAGGCTAGCAAAGAGATCCACGAAATACAGATGTAACTCTGTGAGGTGAATGAACAGAACACTAAGCAGTTTCTCAGAAAGCTTCTTTCCAGATTTCATCTGAGGAAATTTCCTTTTTCACCATAGCCCTCTATGGGCTTCCAAATATCACTTTGCCAATTACACAAGAACTGTCTTAGCGAAAGGCTTCTTGAGGGGAAAGCTGTAACTCTGTTAGATGATTTCTCAGAACGCAAAGAAGTTTCTCAGAAAGCTTCTTTCTCTTTGTTATCGGAGGATATTTCCTTTGGCCCTATAGTCTTCAATGGGATCCGAAATATCTGTTCTCAGATTCCACAGAAATAAGGCTTGCAAAGAGATCCATGAAATACAGATGTAACTCTGTGAGCTGAATGAACAGAACACTAAGCAGTTTCTCAGAAAGCTTCTTTCCAGATTCATCTGAGGATATTTCCTTTTTCACCATAGCCCTCTATGGGCTTCCAAATATCACTTTGCCAATTCCACAAGAACTGTCCTAGCGAAAGGCTTCTTGAGGGGAAAGCTGTAACTCTGTGAGATGATTTCTCAGAACGCAAAGAAGTTTCTCAGAAAGCTTCTTTCTCTTTGTTATCGGAGGATATTTCCTTTGGCCCTATAGACTTCAATGGGATCCGAAATATCTGTTCTCAGATTCCACAGAAATCAGGCTAGCAAAGAGATCCACGAAATACAGATGTAACTCTGTGACATGAATTAACAGAACACTAAGCAGTTTCTCAGAAAGCTTCTTTCCAGATTTCATCTGAGGATATTTCCTTTTTCACCGTAGCCCTCTAAGGGCTTCCAAATATCACTTCGCCAATTCCACAAGAACTGTCTTAGCGAAAGGCTTCTTGAGTGGAAAGCTGTAACTCTGTGAGATGATTTCACGGAAAACAAAGAAGTTTCTCTGAAACCTTCTTTCTCTTTTTTATCGGAGGATATTTCCTTTGGCCGTATAGTCTTCAATGGGAACCGAAATATCTGTTCTCAGATTCCACAAAATAAGGCTAGCAAAGAGATCCACGAAATACAGATGTAACTCTGTGAGATGAATTAACCGAACACTAAGCAGTTTCTCAGAAAGCTTCTTTCCAGATTTCATCTGAGGATATTTCCCTTTTCACCATAGCCCTCTATGGGCTTCCAAATATCACTTTGCCAGTTCCACAAGAACTGTCTTAGCCAAAGGCTTCTTGAGAGGAAAGCTGTAACTCTGGGAGATGATTTCACAGAACACAAAGAAGTTTCTCAGAAAGCTTCTTTCTCTTTGTAATCAGAGGATATTTCCTTTGGCCCTATAGTCTTCAAAGGGATCTGAAATACCTGTTCTCAGATTCCACAGAAAAAAGGCTAGCAAAGAGATCCACGAAATACAGATGTAACTCTGTGAGATGAATTTACAGAACACTAAGCAGTTTCTCAGAAAGCTTCTTTCCAGATTCATCTGAGGATATTTCCTTTTTCACCATAGCCCTCTATGGGCTTCCAAATATCACTTTGCAAATTACACAAGAAGTGTCTTAGCGAAACGCTTCTTGAGGGGAAAGCTGTAACTCTGTGAGATGATTTCACAGAACACAAAAAAGTTTCTCAGAAAGCTTCTTTCTCTTTGTTATTGGAAGACATTTCCTTTGGCCCTACAGTCTTCAATGGGATCCGAAATATCTGTTCTCAGATTCCACAGAAATAAGGCTAGCAAAGAGATCCACGAAATACAGATGCAACTCTGTGAGATGAATTAACAGAACACTAAGCAGTTTCTCAGAAAGCTTCTTTACTGATTTCATCTGATGATATTTCCTTTTTCACCATTGCCCTCTATGGGCTTCCAAATATCACTTTGCCAATTCCACAAGAACTGTCTTAGTGAAAGGCTTCTTGAGGGGAAAGTTGTAACTCTGTGAGATGATTTCACAGAACACAAAGTAGTTTCTAAGAAAGCTTCTTTCTCTTTGTAATCGGAGGATATTTCCTTTGTCCCTATAGTCTTCAAAGGGATCTGATATACCTGTTCTCAGATTCCACAGAAATAAGGCTAGCAAAGAGATCCACGAAATACAGATGTAACTCTGTGAGATGAATGAACAGAACACTAAGCAGTTTCTCAGAAAGCTTCTTTCCAGATTTCATCTGAGGATATTTCCTTTTTCACCATAGCCGTCTATGGGCTTCCAAATATCACTTTGCCAGTTCCACAAGAACTGTCTTAACGAAAGGATTCTTGAGAGGAAAGCTGTAACTCTGGGAGATGATTTCACAGAACACAAAGAAGTTTCTCAGAAAGCTTCTTTCTCTTTGTAATCCGAGGATATTTCCTTTGGCCCTATAGTCTTCAAAGGGATCTGAAATACCTGTTCTCAGATTCCACAGAAATAAGGCTAGCAAAGAGATCCACGAAATACAGATGTAACTCTGTGAGATGAATTAACAGAACACTAAGCAGTTTCACAGAAAGCTTCTTTCCAGGTTTCATCTGAGGATATTTCCTTTTCACCATAGCCCTCTAATGGCTTCCAAATATCACATTGCCAATTCCACAAGAACTGTCTTAGCGAAAGGCTTCTTAAGGGGAAAGCTGTAACTCTGTGAGATGATTTCTCAGAACGCAAAGAAGTTTCTCAGAAAGCTTCTTTCTCTTTGTTATCGGAGGATATTTCCTTTGTCCCTATACTCTTCAAAGGGATCTGAAATACCTGTTCTCAGATTCCACAGAAATAAGGCTAGCAAAGAGATCCACGAAATACAGATGTAACTCTGTGAGATGAATGAACAGGACACTAATTAGTTTCTCAGAAAGCTTCTTTCCAGATTTCATCTGAGGATATTTCCTTTTTCACCATAGCCCTCTATGGGCTTACAAATATCACTTTGCCAATTCCACAAGAACTGTCTTAGCGAAAGGCTTCTTGAGGGGAATGCTGTAACTCTGTGATATGATTTCTCAGAACGCAAAGAAGTTTCTCAGAAAGCTTCTTTCTCTTTGTTATCGGAGGATATATCCTTTTGCCCTACAGTCTTCAATGGGATCCGAAATATCTGTTCTCAGATTCCATAGAAATAAGGCTTGCAAAGAGATCCTCGAAATACAGATGTAACTCTGTGAGATGAATTAACAGAACACTAAGCAGTTTCTCAGAAAGCTTCTTTCCAGATTCATCTGAGGATATTTCCTTTTTCACCATAGCCCTCTATGGGCTTCCAAATATCACTTTGCCAATTCCACAAGAAGTGTCTTAGCGAAATGCTTCTTGAGGGGAAAGCTGTAACTCTGTGGGATGATTTCACAGAACACAAAGAAGTTTCTCAGAAAGCTTCTTTCTCTTTGTAATCAGAGGATATTTCCTTTGGCCCTATAGTCTTCAAAGGAATCTGAAATACCTGTTCTCAGATTCCACAGAAATAAGGCTAGCAAAGAGATCCACGAAATACAGATGTAACTCTGTGAGATGAATTAACAGAACACTAAGCAGTTTCTCAGAAAGCTTCTTTACAGATTTCATCTGATGATATTTCCTTTTTCACCATTGCCCTCTATGGGCTTCCAAGTATCACTTTGCCAATTCCACAAGAACTGTCTTAGCGAAAGGCTTCTTGAGGGGAAAGCTGTAACTCTGTGAGATGATTTCACAGAACACAAAGAAGTTTCTAAGAAAGCTTCTTTCTTTTTTTTAATCGGAGGATATTTCCTTTGTCCCTATAGTCTTCAAAGGGATCTGAAATATCTGTTCTCAGATTCCACAGAAATAAGGCTAGCAAAGAGATCCACGAAATACAGATGTAACTCTGTGAGATGAATTAACAGAACACTAAGCAGTTTCTCAGAAAGCTTCTTTACAGATTTCATCTGAGGATATTTCCTTTTTCACCATTGCCCTCTATGGGCTTCCAAATATCACTTTGCCAATTCCACAAGAAGTGTCTTAGCGAAAGGCTTCTTGAGGGGAAAGCTGTAACTCTGTGAGATGATTTCACAGAACACAAAGAAGTTTCTAAGAAAGCTTCTTTCTCTTTGTAATCGGAGGATATTTCCTTTGTCCCTATAGTCTTCAAAAGGATCTGATATACCTGTTCTCAGATTCCACAGAAATAAGGCTAGCAAAGAGATCCACGAAATACAGATGTAACTCTGTGAGGTGAATGAACAGAACACTAAGCAGTTTCTCAGAAAGCTTCTTTCCAGATTTCATCTGAGGAAATTTCCTTTTTCACCATAGCCCTCTATGGGCTTCCAAATATCACTTTGCCAATTACACAAGAACTGTCTTAGCGAAAGGCTTCTTGAGGGGAAAGCTGTAACTCTGTTAGATGATTTCTCAGAACGCAAAGAAGTTTCTCAGAAAGCTTCTTTCTCTTTGTTATCGGAGGATATTTCCTTTGGCCCTATAGTCTTCAATGGGATCCGAAATATCTGTTCTCAGATTCCACAGAAATAAGGCTTGCAAAGAGATCCATGAAATACAGATGTAACTCTGTGAGCTGAATGAACAGAACACTAAGCAGTTTCTCAGAAAGCTTCTTTCCAGATTCATCTGAGGATATTTCCTTTTTCACCATAGCCCTCTATGGGCTTCCAAATATCACTTTGCCAATTCCACAAGAACTGTCCTAGCGAAAGGCTTCTTGAGGGGAAAGCTGTAACTCTGTGAGATGATTTCTCAGAACGCAAAGAAGTTTCTCAGAAAGCTTCTTTCTCTTTGTTATCGGAGGATATTTCCTTTGGCCCTATAGACTTCAATGGGATCCGAAATATCTGTTCTCAGATTCCACAGAAATCAGGCTAGCAAAGAGATCCACGAAATACAGATGTAACTCTGTGACATGAATTAACAGAACACTAAGCAGTTTCTCAGAAAGCTTCTTTCCAGATTTCATCTGAGGATATTTCCTTTTTCACCGTAGCCCTCTAAGGGCTTCCAAATATCACTTCGCCAATTCCACAAGAACTGTCTTAGCGAAAGGCTTCTTGAGTGGAAAGCTGTAACTCTGTGAGATGATTTCACGGAAAACAAAGAAGTTTCTCTGAAACCTTCTTTCTCTTTTTTATCGGAGGATATTTCCTTTGGCCGTATAGTCTTCAATGGGAACCGAAATATCTGTTCTCAGATTCCACAAAATAAGGCTAGCAAAGAGATCCACGAAATACAGATGTAACTCTGTGAGATGAATTAACCGAACACTAAGCAGTTTCTCAGAAAGCTTCTTTCCAGATTTCATCTGAGGATATTTCCCTTTTCACCATAGCCCTCTATGGGCTTCCAAATATCACTTTGCCAGTTCCACAAGAACTGTCTTAGCCAAAGGCTTCTTGAGAGGAAAGCTGTAACTCTGGGAGATGATTTCACAGAACACAAAGAAGTTTCTCAGAAAGCTTCTTTCTCTTTGTAATCAGAGGATATTTCCTTTGGCCCTATAGTCTTCAAAGGGATCTGAAATACCTGTTCTCAGATTCCACAGAAAAAAGGCTAGCAAAGAGATCCACGAAATACAGATGTAACTCTGTGAGATGAATTAACAGAACACTAAGCAGTTTCTCAGAAAGCTTCTTTACAGATTTCATCTGATGATATTTCCTTTTTCACCATTGCCCTCTATGGGCTTCCAAGTATCACTTTGCCAATTCCACAAGAACTGTCTTAGCGAAAGGCTTCTTGAGGGGAAAGCTGTAACTCTGTGAGATGATTTCACAGAACACAAAGAAGTTTCTAAGAAAGCTTCTTTCTTTTTTTTAATCGGAGGATATTTCCTTTGTCCCTATAGTCTTCAAAGGGATCTGAAATATCTGTTCTCAGATTCCACAGAAATAAGGCTAGCAAAGAGATCCACGAAATACAGATGTAACTCTGTGAGATGAATTAACAGAACACTAAGCAGTTTCTCAGAAAGCTTCTTTACAGATTTCATCTGAGGATATTTCCTTTTTCACCATTGCCCTCTATGGGCTTCCAAATATCACTTTGCCAATTCCACAAGAAGTGTCTTAGCGAAAGGCTTCTTGAGGGGAAAGCTGTAACTCTGTGAGATGATTTCACAGAACACAAAGAAGTTTCTAAGAAAGCTTCTTTCTCTTTGTAATCGGAGGATATTTCCTTTGTCCCTATAGTCTTCAAAAGGATCTGATATACCTGTTCTCAGATTCCACAGAAATAAGGCTAGCAAAGAGATCCACGAAATACAGATGTAACTCTGTGAGGTGAATGAACAGAACACTAAGCAGTTTCTCAGAAAGCTTCTTTCCAGATTTCATCTGAGGAAATTTCCTTTTTCACCATAGCCCTCTATGGGCTTCCAAATATCACTTTGCCAATTACACAAGAACTGTCTTAGCGAAAGGCTTCTTGAGGGGAAAGCTGTAACTCTGTTAGATGATTTCTCAGAACGCAAAGAAGTTTCTCAGAAAGCTTCTTTCTCTTTGTTATCGGAGGATATTTCCTTTGGCCCTATAGTCTTCAATGGGATCCGAAATATCTGTTCTCAGATTCCACAGAAATAAGGCTTGCAAAGAGATCCATGAAATACAGATGTAACTCTGTGAGCTGAATGAACAGAACACTAAGCAGTTTCTCAGAAAGCTTCTTTCCAGATTCATCTGAGGATATTTCCTTTTTCACCATAGCCCTCTATGGGCTTCCAAATATCACTTTGCCAATTCCACAAGAACTGTCCTAGCGAAAGGCTTCTTGAGGGGAAAGCTGTAACTCTGTGAGATGATTTCTCAGAACGCAAAGAAGTTTCTCAGAAAGCTTCTTTCTCTTTGTTATCGGAGGATATTTCCTTTGGCCCTATAGACTTCAATGGGATCCGAAATATCTGTTCTCAGATTCCACAGAAATCAGGCTAGCAAAGAGATCCACGAAATACAGATGTAACTCTGTGACATGAATTAACAGAACACTAAGCAGTTTCTCAGAAAGCTTCTTTCCAGATTTCATCTGAGGATATTTCCTTTTTCACCGTAGCCCTCTAAGGGCTTCCAAATATCACTTCGCCAATTCCACAAGAACTGTCTTAGCGAAAGGCTTCTTGAGTGGAAAGCTGTAACTCTGTGAGATGATTTCACGGAAAACAAAGAAGTTTCTCTGAAACCTTCTTTCTCTTTTTTATCGGAGGATATTTCCTTTGGCCGTATAGTCTTCAATGGGAACCGAAATATCTGTTCTCAGATTCCACAAAATAAGGCTAGCAAAGAGATCCACGAAATACAGATGTAACTCTGTGAGATGAATTAACCGAACACTAAGCAGTTTCTCAGAAAGCTTCTTTCCAGATTTCATCTGAGGATATTTCCCTTTTCACCATAGCCCTCTATGGGCTTCCAAATATCACTTTGCCAGTTCCACAAGAACTGTCTTAGCCAAAGGCTTCTTGAGAGGAAAGCTGTAACTCTGGGAGATGATTTCACAGAACACAAAGAAGTTTCTCAGAAAGCTTCTTTCTCTTTGTAATCAGAGGATATTTCCTTTGGCCCTATAGTCTTCAAAGGGATCTGAAATACCTGTTCTCAGATTCCACAGAAAAAAGGCTAGCAAAGAGATCCACGAAATACAGATGTAACTCTGTGAGATGAATTAACAGAACACTAAGCAGTTTCTCAGAAAGCTTCTTTCCAGATTCATCTGAGGATATTTCCTTTTTCACCATAGCCCTCTATGGGCTTCCAAATATCACTTTGCAAATTACACAAGAAGTGTCTTAGCGAAACGCTTCTTGAGGGGAAAGCTGTAACTCTGTGAGATGATTTCACAGAACACAAAAAAGTTTCTCAGAAAGCTTCTTTCTCTTTGTTATTGGAAGACATTTCCTTTGGCCCTACAGTCTTCAATGGGATCCGAAATATCTGTTCTCAGATTCCACAGAAATAAGGCTAGCAAAGAGATCCACGAAATACAGATGCAACTCTGTGAGATGAATTAACAGAACACTAAGCAGTTTCTCAGAAAGCTTCTTTACTGATTTCATCTGATGATATTTCCTTTTTCACCATTGCCCTCTATGGGCTTCCAAATATCACTTTGCCAATTCCACAAGAACTGTCTTAGTGAAAGGCTTCTTGAGGGGAAAGTTGTAACTCTGTGAGATGATTTCACAGAACACAAAGTAGTTTCTAAGAAAGCTTCTTTCTCTTTGTAATCGGAGGATATTTCCTTTGTCCCTATAGTCTTCAAAGGGATCTGATATACCTGTTCTCAGATTCCACAGAAATAAGGCTAGCAAAGAGATCCACGAAATACAGATGTAACTCTGTGAGATGAATGAACAGAACACTAAGCAGTTTCTCAGAAAGCTTCTTTCCAGATTTCATCTGAGGATATTTCCTTTTTCACCATAGCCGTCTATGGGCTTCCAAATATCACTTTGCCAGTTCCACAAGAACTGTCTTAACGAAAGGATTCTTGAGAGGAAAGCTGTAACTCTGGGAGATGATTTCACAGAACACAAAGAAGTTTCTCAGAAAGCTTCTTTCTCTTTGTAATCCGAGGATATTTCCTTTGGCCCTATAGTCTTCAAAGGGATCTGAAATACCTGTTCTCAGATTCCACAGAAATAAGGCTAGCAAAGAGATCCACGAAATACAGATGTAACTCTGTGAGATGAATTAACAGAACACTAAGCAGTTTCTCAGAAAGCTTCTTTCCAGGTTTCATCTGAGGATATTTCCTTTTCACCATAGCCCTCTAATGGCTTCCAAATATCACATTGCCAATTCCACAAGAACTGTCTTAGCGAAAGGCTTCTTAAGGGGAAAGCTGTAACTCTGTGAGATGATTTCACAGAACACAAAGAAGTTTCTCAGAAAGCTTCTTTCTCTTTGTTATCGGAGGATATTTCCTTTGGCCCTGTAGTCTTCAAAGGGATCCGAAATATCTGTTCTCAGATTCCACAGAAATAAGGCTGGCAAAGAGATCCACGAAATACAGATGTAACCCTGTGAGATGAATTAACAGAACACTAAGCAGTTTCTCAGAAAGCTTCTTTCCAGATTTCATCTGAGGATATTTCCTTTTTCAACATAGCCCTCTATGGGCTTCCAAATATCACTTTGCCACTTCCACAAGAACTGTCTTAGCGAAAGGCTTCTTGAGGGGAAAGCTGTAACTCTGTGAGATGATTTCTCAGAACGCAAAGAAGTTTCTCAGAAAGCTTCTTTCTCTTTGTTATTGGAAGACATTTCCTTTGGCCCTATAGTCTTCAATGGGATCCGAAATATCTGTTCTCAGATTCCACAGAAATAAGGCTAGCAAAGAGATACACGAAATACAGATGCAACTCTGTGAGATGAATTAACAGAACACTAAGCAGTTACTCAGAAAGCTTCTTTACTGATTTCATCTGATGATATTTCCTTTTTCACCATTGCCCTCTATGGGCTTCCAAATATCACTTTGCCAATTCCACAAGAACTGTCTTAGTGAAAGGCTTCTTGAGGGGAAAGCTGTAACTCTGTGAGATGATTTCACAGAACACAAAGTAGTTTCTAAGAAAGCTTCTTTCTCTTTGTAATCGGAGGATATTTCCTTTGTCCCTATAGTCTTCAAAGGGATCTGTTATACCTGTTCTCAGATTCCACAGAAATAAGGCTAGCAAAGAGATCCACGAAATACAGATGTAACTCTGTGAGATGAATTAACAGAACACTAAGCAGTTTCTCAGAAAGCTTCTTTACAGATTTCATCTGATGATATTTCCTTTTTCACCATAGCCCTCTATGGGCTTCCAAATATCACTTTGCCAATTCCACAAGAACTGTCTTAGCGAAAGGCTTCTTGAGGGGAAAGCTGTAACTCTGTGAGATGATTTCTCAGAACGCAAAGAAGTTTCTCAGAAAGCTTCTTTCTCTTTGTTATCGGAGGATATTTCCTTTGGCCCTATAGTCTTCAATAGGATCTGAAATATCTGTTATCAGATTCCAAAGAAATAAGGCATGCAAAGAGATCCACGAAATACAGATGTAACTCTGTGAGATGAATTAACAGAACACTAAGCAGTTTCTCAGAAAGCTTCTTTCCAGATTCATCTGAGGATATTTCCTTTTTCATCATAGCCCTCTATGGGCTTCCAAATATCACTTTGCCAATTCCACAAGAAGTGTCTTAGCGAAAGGCTTCTTGAGGGGAAAGCTGTAACTCTGTGAGATGATTTCACAGAACACAAAGAAGTTTCTCAGAAAGCTTCTTTCTCTTTGTTAACGGAAGACATTTCCTTTGGCCCTATACTCTTCAATGGGATCCGAAATATCTGTTCTCAGATTCCACAGAAATCAGGCTAGCAAAGAGATCCACGAAATACAGATGTAACTCTGTGACATGAATTAACAGAACACTAAGCAGTTTCTCAGAAAGCTTCTTTACAGATTTCATCTGATGATATTTCCTTTTTCACCATTGCCCTCTATGGGCTTCCAAATATCACTTTGCCGATTCCACAAGAAGTGTCTTAGCGAAAGGCTTCTTGAGGGGAAAGCTGTAACTCTGTGAGATGATTTCACAGAACACAAAGAAGTTTCTCAGAAACCTTCTTTATCTTTGTTATTGGAAGACATTTCCTTTGGCCCTATAGTCTTCAATGGGATCCGAAATATCTGTTCTCAGATTCCACAGAAATAAGGCTAGCAAAGAGATCCACGAAATACAGATGTAACTCTGTGAGATGAATTAACAGAACACTAAGCAGAGTCTCAGAAAGCTTCTTTACAGATTTCATCTGATGATATTTCCTTTTTCACCATAGCCCTCTATGGGCTTCCAAATATCACTTTTCCAATTCCACAAGAACTGTCTTAGCGAAAGGCTTCTTGAGGGGAAAGCTGTAACTCTGTGAGATGATTTCTCAGAACGCAAAGAAGTTTCTCAGAAAGCTTCTTTCTCTTTGTTAACGGAAGACATTTCCTTTGGCCCTATAGTCTTCAATGGGATCCGAAATATCTGTTCTCAGATTCCACAGAAATCAGGCTAGCAAAGAGATCCACGAAAAACAGATGTAACTCTGTGACATGAATTAACAGAACACTAAGCAGTTTCTCAGAAAGCTTCTTTACAGATTTCATCTGATGATATTTCCTTTTTCACCATTGCCCACTATGGGCTTCCAAATATCACTTTGCCAATTCCACAAGAACTGTCTTAGCGAAAGGCTTCTTGAGGGGAAAGCTGTAACTCTGTGAGATGATTTCACAGAACACAAAGAAGTTTCTCAGAAAGATTCTTTCTCTTTGTTATCGGAGGTTATTTCCTTTAGCCCTATAGTCTTCAAAGGGATCCGAAATATCTGTTCTCAGATTCCACAGAAATAAGGCTAGCAAAGAGATCCACGAAATACAGATGTAACTCTGTTTGATGAATTAACAGAACACTAAGCAGTTTCTCAGAAAGCTTCTTTACAGATTTCATCTGAGGATATTTCCTTTTTCACCATAGCCCTCTATGGGCTTCCAAATATCACTTTGCCAATTCCACAAGAAGTGTCTTAGCGAAAGGCTTCTTGAGGGGAAAACTGTAACTCTGTGAGATGATTTCACAGAACACAAAGAAGTTTCCCAGAAACCTTCTTTCTCTTTGTTATTGGAAGACATTTCCTTTGGCCCTATAGTCTTCAATGGGATCCGAAATATCTGTTCTCAGATTCCACAGAAATAAGGCTAGCAAAGAGATCCACGAAATACAGATGCAACTCTGTGAGATGAATTAACAGAAGGCTAAGCAGTTACTCAGAAAGCTTCTTTACTGATTTCATCTGATGATATTTCCTTTTTCACCATTGCCCTCTATGGGCTTCCAAATATCACTTTGCCAATTCCACAAGAACTGTCTTAGTGAAAGGCTTCTTGAGGGGAAAGCTGTAACTCTGTGAGATGATTTCACAGAACACAAAGTAGTTTCTAAGAAAGCTTCTTTCTCTTTGTAATCGGAGGATATTTCCTTTGTCCCTATAGTCTTCAAAGGGATCTGATATACCTGTTCTCAGGTTCCACAGAAATAAGGCTAGCAAAGAGATCCACGAAATACAGATGTAACTCTGTGAGATGAATTAACAGAACACTAAGCAGTTTCTCAGAAAGCTTCTTTACAGATTTCATCTGATGATATTTCCTTTTTCACCATAGCCCTCTATGGGCTTCCAAATATCACTTTGCCAATTCCACAAGAACTGTCTTAGCGAAAGGCTTCTTGAGGGGAAAGCTGTAACTCTGTGAGATGATTTCTCAGAACGCAAAGAAGTTTCTCAGAAAGCTTCTGTCTCTTTGTTATCGGAGGATATTTCCTTTGGCCCTATAGTCTTCAATAGGATCTGAAATATCTGTTATCAGATTCCAAAGAAATAAGGCATGCAAAGAGATCCACGAAATACAGATGTAACTCTGTGAGATGAATTAACAGAACACTAAGCAGTTTCTCAGAAAGCTTCTTTCCAGATTCATCTGAGGATATTTCCTTTTTCATCATAGCCCTCTATGGGCTTCCAAATATCACTTTGCCAATTCCACAAGAAGTGTCTTAGCGAAAGGCTTCTTGAGGGGAAAGCTGTAACTCTGTGAGATGATTTCACAGAACACAAAGAAGTTTCTCAGAAAGCTTCTTTCTCTTTGTTAACGGAAGACATTTCCTTTGGCCCTATAGTCTTCAATGGGATCCGAAATATCTGTTCTCAGATTCCACAGAAATCAGGCTAGCAAAGAGATCCACGAAATACAGATGTAACTCTGTGAGATGAATTAACAGAACACTAAGCAGTTTCTCAGAAAGCTTCTTTACAGATTTCATCTGATGATATTTCCTTTTTCACCATAGCCCTCTATGGGCTTCCAAATATCACTTTTCCAATTCCACAAGAACTGTCTTAGCGAAAGGCTTCTTGAGGGGAAAGCTGTAACTCTGTGAGATGATTTCTCAGAACGCAAAGAAGTTTCTCAGAAAGCTTCTTTCTCTTTGTTAACGGAAGACATTTCCTTTGGCCCTATAGTCTTCAATGGGATCCGAAATATCTGTTCTCAGATTCCACAGAAATCAGGCTAGCAAAGAGATCCACGAAAAACAGATGTAACTCTGTGACATGAATTAACAGAACACTAAGCAGTTTCTCAGAAAGCTTCTTTACAGATTTCATCTGATGATATTTCCTTTTTCACCATTGCCCACTATGGGCTTCCAAATATCACTTTGCCAATTCCACAAGAACTGTCTTAGCGAAAGGCTTCTTGAGGTGAAAGCTGTAACTCTGTGAGATGATTTCACAGAACACAAAGAAGTTTCTCAGAAAGCTTCTTTCTCTTTGTTATCGGAGGTTATTTCCTTTAGCCCTATAGTCTTCAAAGGGATCCGAAATATCTGTTCTCAGATTCCACAGAAATAAGGCTAGCAAAGAGATCCACGAAATACAGATGTAACTCTGTTTGATGAATTAACAGAACACTAAGCAGTTTCTCAGAAAGCTTCTTTACAGATTTCATCTGAGGATATTTCCTTTTTCACCATAGCCCTCTAGGGGCTTCCAAATATCACTTTGCCAATTCCACAAGAACTGTCTTAGCGAAAGGCTTCTTGAGGGGAATGCTGTAACTCTGTGAGATGATTTCACAGAACACAAAGAAGTTACTAAGAAAGCTTCTTTCTCTTTGTAATCGGAGGATATTTCCATTGGCCCTATAGTCTTCAAAGGAATCTGAAATACCTGTTCTCAGATTCCATAGAAACAAGGCTAGCAAAGAGATCCACGAAATACAGATGTAACTCTGTGAGATGAATTAACAGAACACTAAGCAGTTTCTCAGAAAGCTTCTTTCCAGATTTCATCTGAGGATATTTCCTTTTTCACCATAGCCCTCTAAGGGCTTCCAAATATCACTTTGCCAATTCCACAAGAACTGTCTTAGCGAAAGGCTTCTTGAGGGGAAAGCTGTAACTCTGTGAGATGATTTCACAGAACACAAAGAAGTTTCTCAGAAAGCTTCTTTCTCTTTGTTATCGGAGGATATTTCCTTTGGCCCTGTAGTCTTCAAAGGGATCCGAAATATCTGTTCTCAGATTCCACAGAAATAAGGCTAGCAAAGATATCCATGAAATAAAGATGTAACTCTGTGAGATCAATTAACAGAACACTAAGCAGTTTCTCAGAAAGCTTCCTTCCAGATTTCATCTGAGGATATTTCCTTTTTCACCATAGCCCTCTAGGGGCTTTCAAATATCACTTTGCCAATTCCACAAGAAGTGTCTTAGCGAAAGGCTTCTTGAGGGGAAAGCTGTAACTCTGTGAGATGATTTCACAGAACACAAAGAAGTTTCTCGGAAAGCTTCATTCTCTTTGTTATTGGAAGACATTTCCTTTGGCCCTATAGTCTTCAATGGGATCCGAAATATCTGTTCTCAGATTCCACAGAAATAAGGCTAGCAAAGAGTTCCACGAAATACAGATGTAACTCTGTGAGATGAATTAACAGAACACTAATTAGTTTCTCAGAAAGCTTCTTTCCAGATTTCATCTGAGGATATTTCCTTTTTCACCATAGCCCTCTATGGGCTTACAAATATCACTTTGCCAATTCCTCAAGAACTGTCTTAGCGAAAGGCTTCCTGAGGGGAAAGCTGTAACTCTGTGAGATGATTTCACAGAACACAAAGAAGTTTCTCAGAAAGCTTCTTTCTCTTTGTTATCGGAGGATATTTCCTTTGGCCCTATAGTCTTCAAAGGGATCCGAAATATCTGTTCTCAGATTCCACAGAAATAAGGCTAGCAAAGAGATCCACGAAATACAGTTGTAACTCTGTGAGATGAATTAACAGAACACTAAGCAGTTTCTCAGAAAGCTTCTTTCCAATTTTCATCTGGGGATATTTCCTTTTTCACCATAGTCCTCTATGGGCTTCCAAATATCACTTTGTCAATTCCACAAGAAGTGTCTTAGCGAAAGGCTTCTTGAGGGGAAAGCTGTAACTCTGTGAGATGATTTCACAGAACACAAAGAAGTTTCTCAGAAAGCTTCTTTCTCTTTGTTATCGGAAGATATTTCCTTTGGCCCTATAGTCTTCAAAGGGATCCGAAATATCTGTTCTCAGATTCCACAGAAATAAGGCTAGCAAAGAGATCCACGAAATACAGATGTAACTCGGTGAGATGAATTAACAGAACACTAAGCAGTTTCTCAGAAAGCTTCTTTACAGATTTCATCTGATGATATTTCCTTTTTCACCATTGCGTCTATGGGCTTCCAAATATCACTTTGCCAATTCCACAAGAAGTGTCTTAGCGAAAGGCTTCTTGAGGGGAAAGCTGTAACTCTGTGAGATGATTTCACAGAACACAAAGAAGTTTCTCAGAAAGCTTCTTTCTCTTTGTTAACGGAAGACATTTCCTTTGGCCCTATAGTCTTCAATGGGATCCGAAATATCTGTTCTCAGATTCCACAGAAATCAGGCTAGCAAAGAGATCCACGAAATACAGATGTAACTCTGTGACATGAATTAACAGAACACTAAGCAGTTTCTCAGAAAGCTTCTTTACAGATTTCATCTGATGATATTTCCTTTTTCACCATTGCCCTCTATGGGCTTCCAAATATCACTTTGCCGATTCCACAAGAAGTGTCTTAGCGAAAGGCTTCTTGAGGGGAAAGCTGTAACTCTGTGAGATGATTTCACAGAACACAAAGAAGTTTCTCAGAAACCTTCTTTATCTTTGTTATTGGAAGACATTTCCTTTGTCCCTATAGTCTTCAAAGGGATCTGTTATACCTGTTCTCAGATTCCACAGAAATAAGGCTAGCAAAGAGATCCACGAAATACAGATGTAACTCTGTGAGATGAATTAACAGAACACTAAGCAGTTTCTCAGAAAGCTTCTTTACAGATTTCAACTGATGATATTTCCTTTTTCACCATAGCCCTCTATGGGCTTCCAAATATCACTTTGCCAATTCCACAAGAACTGTCTTAGCGAAAGGCTTCTTGAGGGGAAAGCTGTAACTCTGTGAGATGATTTCTCAGAACGCAAAGAAGTTTCTCAGAAAGCTTCTTTCTCTTTGTTATCGGAGGATATTTCCTTTGGCCCTATAGACTTCAATAGGATCTGAAATATCTGTTATCAGATTCCAAAGAAATAAGGCATGCAAAGAGATCCACGAAATACAGATGTAACTCTGTGAGATGAATTAACAGAACACTAAGCAGTTTCTCAGAAAGCTTCTTTCCAGATTCATCTGAGGATATTTCCTTTTTCATCATAGCCCTCTATGGGCTTCCAAATATCACTTTGCCAATTCCACAAGAAGTGTCTTAGCGAAAGGCTTCTTGAGGGGAAAGCTGTAACTCTGTGAGATGATTTCACAGAACACAAAGAAGTTTCTCAGAAAGCTTCTTTCTCTTTGTTAACGGAAGACATTTCCTTTGGCCCTATAGTCTTCAATGGGATCCGAAATATCTGTTCTCAGATTCCACAGAAATCAGGCTAGCAAAGAGATCCACGAAATACAGATGTAACTCTGTGACATGAATTAACAGAACACTAAGCAGTTTCTCAGAAAGCTTCTTTACAGATTTCATCTGATGATATTTCCTTTTTCACCATTGCCCTCTATGGGCTTCCAAATATCACTTTGCCGATTCCACAAGAAGTGTCTTAGCGAAAGGCTTCTTGAGGGGAAAGCTGTAACTCTGTGAGATGATTTCACAGAACACAAAGAAGTTTCTCAGAAACCTTCTTTATCTTTGTTATTGGAAGACATTTCCTTTGGCCCTATAGTCTTCAATGGGATCCGAAATATCTGTTATCAGATTCCAAAGAAATAAGGCATGCAAAGAGATCCACGAAATACAGATGTAACTCTGTGAGATGAATTAACAGAACACTAAGCAGTTTCTCAGAAAGCTTCTTTCCAGATTCATCTGAGGATATTTCCTTTTTCATCATAGCCCTCTATGGGCTTCCAAATATCACTTTGCCAATTCCACAAGAAGTGTCTTAGCGAAAGGCTTCTTGAGGGGAAAGCTGTAACTCTGTGAGATGATTTCACAGAACACAAAGAAGTTTCTCAGAAAGCTTCTTTCTCTTTGTTAACGGAAGACATTTCCTTTGGCCCTATAGTCTTCAATGGGATCCGAAATATCTGTTCTCAGATTCCACAGAAATCAGGCTAGCAAAGAGATCCACGAAATACAGATGTAACTCTGTGAGATGAATTAACAGAACACTAAGCAGTTTCTCAGAAAGCTTCTTTACAGATTTCATCTGATGATATTTCCTTTTTCACCATAGCCCTCTATGGGCTTCCAAATATCACTTTTCCAATTCCACAAGAACTGTCTTAGCGAAAGGCTTCTTGAGGGGAAAGCTGTAACTCTGTGAGATGATTTCTCAGAACGCAAAGAAGTTTCTCAGAAAGCTTCTTTCTCTTTGTTAACGGAAGACATTTCCTTTGGCCCTATAGTCTTCAATGGGATCCGAAATATCTGTTCTCAGATTCCACAGAAATCAGGCTAGCAAAGAGATCCACGAAAAACAGATGTAACTCTGTGACATGAATTAACAGAACACTAAGCAGTTTCTCAGAAAGCTTCTTTACAGATTTCATCTGATGATATTTCCTTTTTCACCATTGCCCACTATGGGCTTCCAAATATCACTTTGCCAATTCCACAAGAACTGTCTTAGCGAAAGGCTTCTTGAGGGGAAAGCTGTAACTCTGTGAGATGATTTCACAGAACACAAAGAAGTTTCTCAGAAAGCTTCTTTCTCTTTGTTATCGGAGGTTATTTCCTTTAGCCCTATAGTCTTCAAAGGGATCCGAAATATCTGTTCTCAGATTCCACAGAAATAAGGCTAGCAAAGAGATCCACGAAATTCAGATGTAACTCTGTTTGATGAATTAACAGAACACTAAGCAGTTTCTCAGAAAGCTTCTTTACAGATTTCATCTGAGGATATTTCCTTTTTCACCATAGCCCTCTAGGGGCTTCCAAATATCACTTTGCCAATTCCACAAGAACTGTCTTAGCGAAAGGCTTCTTGAGGGGAATGCTGTAACTCTGTGAGATGATTTCACAGAACACAAAGAAGTTACTAAGAAAGCTTCTTTCTCTTTGTAATCGGAGGATATTTCCTTTGGCCCTATAGTCTTCAAAGGAATCTGAAATACCTGTTCTCAGATTCCATAGAAACAAGGCTAGCAAAGAGATCCACGAAATACAGATGTAACTCTGTGAGATGAATTAACAGAACACTAAGCAGTTTCTCAGAAAGCTTCTTTCCAGATTTCATCTGAGGATATTTCCTTTTTCACCATAGCCCTCTAAGGGCTTCCAAATATCACTTTGCCAATTCCACAAGAACTGTCTTAGCGAAAGGCTTCTTGAGGGGAAAGCTGTAACTCTGTGAGATGATTTCACAGAACACAAAGAAGTTTCTCAGAAAGCTTCTTTCTCTTTGTTATCGGAGGATATTTCCTTTGGCCCTGTAGTCTTCAAAGGGATCCGAAATATCTGTTCTCAGATTCCACAGAAATAAGGCTAGCAAAGATATCCATGAAATAAAGATGTAACTCTGTGAGATCAATTAACAGAACACTAAGCAGTTTCTCAGAAAGCTTCCTTCCAGATTTCATCTGGGGATATTTCCTTTTTCACCATAGCCCTCTAGGGGCTTTCAAATATCACTTTGCCAATTCCACAAGAAGTGTCTTAGCGAAAGGCTTCTTGAGGGGAAAGCTGTAACTCTGTGAGATGATTTCACAGAACACAAAGAAGTTTCTCAGAAAGCTTCATTCTCTTTGTTATTGGAAGACATTTCCTTTGGCCCTATAGTCTTCAATGGGATCCGAAATATCTGTTCTCAGATTCCACAGAAATAAGGCTAGCAAAGAGTTCCACGAAATACAGATGTAACTCTGTGAGATGAATTAACAGAACACTAATTAGTTTCTCAGAAAGCTTCTTTCCAGATTTCATCTGAGGATATTTCCTTTTTCACCATAGCCCTCTATGGGCTTACAAATATCACTTTGCCAATTCCTCAAGAACTGTCTTAGCGAAAGGCTTCCTGAGGGGAAAGCTGTAACTCTGTGAGATGATTTCACAGAACACAAAGAAGTTTCTCAGAAAGCTTCTTTCTCTTTGTTATCGGAGGATATTTCCTTTGGCCCTATAGTCTTCAAAGGGATCCGAAATATCTGTTCTCAGATTCCACAGAAATAAGGCTAGCAAAGAGATCCACGAAATACAGTTGTAACTCTGTGAGATGAATTAACAGAACACTAAGCAGTTTCTCAGAAAGCTTCTTTCCAATTTTCATCTGGGGATATTTCCTTTTTCACCATAGTCCTCTATGGGCTTCCAAATATCACTTTGTCAATTCCACAAGAAGTGTCTTAGAGAAAGGCTTCTTGAGGGGAAAGCTGTAACTCTGTGAGATGATTTCACAGAACACAAAGAAGTTTCTCAGAAAGCTTCTTTCTCTTTGTTATCGGAAGATATTTCCTTTGGCCCTATAGTCTTCAAAGGTATCCGAAATATCTGTTCTCAGATTCCACAGAAATAAGGCTAGCAAAGAGATCCACGAAATACAGATGTAACTCGGTGAGATGAATTAACAGAACACTAAGCAGTTTCTCAGAAAGCTTCTTTACAGATTTCATCTGATGATATTTCCTTTTTCACCATTGCGTCTATGGGCTTCCAAATATCACTTTGCAAATTCCACAAGAACTGTCTTAGCGAAAGGCTTCTTGAGGGGAAAGCTGTAACTCTGTGAGATGATTTCACAGAACACAAAGAAGTTTCTAAGAAAGCTTCTTTCTCTTTGTAATCGGAGGATATTTCCTTTGTCCCTATACTCTTCAAAGGGATCTGAAATACCTGTTCTCAGATTCCACAGAAATAAGGCTAGCAAAGAGATCCACGAAATACAGATGTAACTCTGTGAGATGAATGAACAGGACACAAAGCAGTTTCTCAGGAAGCTTCTTTCCAGATTTCATCTGAGGATATTTCCCTTTTCACCATAGCCCTCTAGGGGCTTCCAAATATCACTTTGCCAATTCCACAAGAACTGTCTTAGCGAAAGGCTTCTTGAGGGGAAAGCTGTAACTCTGTGAGATGATTTCACAGAACACAAAGAAGTTTCTCAGAAAGCCTCTTTCTCTTTGTTATCGGAGGATATTTCCTTTTCCCTATAGTCTTCAATGGGATCCGAAATACCTGTTCTCAGATTCCACAGAAATAAGGCTAGCAAAGAGATCCACGAAATACGGATGTAACTCTGTGATATGAATTTACAGAACACTAAGCAGTTTCTCAGAAAGCTTCTTTCCAGTTTTCATCTGAGGATATTTCCTTTTTCAACATAGCTCTCTATGGGCTTACAAATATCACTTTGCCAATTCCTCAAGAACTGTCTTAGCGAAAGTCTTCCTGAGGGGAAAGCTGTAACTCTGTGAGATGATTTCACAGAACACAAAGAAGTTTCTCAGAAAGCTTCTTTCTCTTTGTTATCGGAGGATGTTTCCTTTGGCCCTATAGTCTTCAATGGGATCCGAAATATCTGTTCTCAGATTCCACAGAAATAAGGCTAGCAAAGAGATCTACGAAATACAGATGTAACTCTGTGAGATGAATTAACAGAACACTAAGCAGTTTCTCAGAAAGCTTCTTTACAGATTTCATCTGATGATATTTCCATTTTCACCATTGCGTCTATGGGCTTCCAAATATCACTTTGCAAATTCCACAAGAACTGTCTTAGCGAAAGGCTTCTTGAGGGGAAAGCTCTAACTCTGTGAGATGATTTCACAGAACACAAAGAAGTTTCTAAGAAAGCTTCTTTCTCTTTGTAATCGGAGGATATTTCCTTTGTCCCTATAGTCTTCAAAGGGACCTGAAATACCTGTTCTCAGATTCCACAGAAATTAGGCTAGCAAAGAGATCCACGAAATACAGATGTAACTCTGTGAGATGAATGAACAGAACACTAAGCAGTTTCTCAGGAAGCTTCTTTCCAGATTTTATCTGAGGATATTTCCTTTTTCACCATAGCACTCTAGGGGCTTCCAAATATCACTTTGCCAATTCCACAAGAACTGTCTTAGCGAAAGGCTTCTTGAGGGGAATGCTGTAACTCTGTGAGATGATTTCACAGAACACAAAGAAGTTACTAAGAAAGCTTCTTTCTCTTTGTAATCGGAGGATATTTCCTTTGGCCCTATAGTCTTCAAAGGAATCTGAAATACCTGTTCTCAGATTCCATAGAAATAAGGCTAGCAAAGAGATCCACGAAATACAGATGTAACTCTGTGAGATGAATTAACAGAACACTAAGCAGTTTCTCAGACAGCTTCTTTCCAGATTTCATCTGAGGATATTTCCTTTTTCACCACAGCCCTCTAAGGGCTTCCAAATATCACTTTGCCAATTCCACAAGAACTGTCTTAGCGAAAGGCTTCTTGAGGGGAAAGCTGTAACTCGGTGAGATGATTTCACAGAACACAAAGAAGTTTCTCAGAAAGCTTCTTTCTCTTTGTTATCGGAGGATATTTCCTTTGGCCCTGTAGTCTTCAAAGGGATCCGAAATATCTGTTCTCAGATTCCACAGAAATAAGGCTAGCAAAGATATCTACGAAATAAAGATGTAACTCTGTGAGATCAATTAACAGAACACTAAGCAGTTTCTCAGAAAGCTTCTTTCCAGATTTCATCTGAGGATATTTCCTTTTTCACCATAGCCCTCTAGGGGCTTTCAAATATCACTTTGCCAATTCCACAAGAAGTGTCTTAGCGAAAGGCTTCTTGAGGGGAAAGCTGTAACTCTGTGAGATGATTTCACAGAACACAAAGAAGTTTCTCAGAAAGCTTCTTTCTCTTTGTTATTGGAAGACATTTCCTTTGGCCCTATAGTCTTCAATGGGATCCGAAATATCTGTTCTCAGATTCCACAGAAATAAGGCTAGCAAAGAGTTCCACGAAATACAGATGTAACTCTGTGAGATGAATTAACAGAACACTAATTAGTTTCTCAGAAAGCTTCTTTACAGATTTCATCTGAGGATATTTCCCTTTTCACCATAGCCCTCTATGGGCTTACAAATATCACTTTGCAATTCCTCAAGAACTGTCTTAGCGAAAGGCTTCCTGAGGGGAAAGCTGTAACTCTGTGAGATGATTTCACAGAACACAAAGAAGTTTCTCAGAAAGCTTCTTTCTCTTTGTTATCGGAGGATATTTCCTTTGGCCCTATAGTCTTCAAAGGGATCCGAAATATCTGTTCTCAGATTCCACAGAAATAAGGCTAGCAAAGAGATCCACGAAATACAGATGTAACTCTGTGAGATGAATTAACAGAACACTAAGCAGTTTCTCAGAAAGCTTCTTTCCAATTTTCATCTGGGGATATTTCCTTTTTCACCATAGCCCTCTATGGGCTTCCAAATATCACTTTGCCAATTCCCCAAGAACTGTCTTAGCGAAAGGCTTCCTGAGGGGAAAGCTGTAACTCTGTGAGATGATTTCACAGAACACAAAGAAGTTTCTGAGAAAGCTTCCTTCTCTTTGTAATCGGGGGATATTTCCTTTGTCCCTATAGTCTTCAAAGGGATCGGAAATACCTGTTCTCAGCTTCCACAGAAATAAGGCTAGCAAAGAGATCCACGAAATACAGATGTAACTCTGTGACATGAATGAACAGAACACTAAGCAGTTTCTCAGAAAGCTTCCTTCCAGATTTCATCTGAGGATATTTCCTTTTTCACCATAGCCCACTATGGGCTTCCAAATATCACTTTGCCCATTCCACAAGAACTGTCTTAGCGAAAGGCTTCTTGAGGGGAAGGCTGTAACTCTGTGAGATGATTTCACAGAACAAAAAGAAGTTTCTAAGAAAGCTTCTTTCTCTTTGTTATCGGAAGATATTTCCTTTGGCCCTATAGTCTTCAAAGGGATCCGAAATATCTGTTCTCAGATTCCACAGAAATAAGGCTAGCAAAGAGATCCACGAAATACAGATGTAACTCTGTGAGATGAATTAACAGAACACTAAGCAGTTTCTCAGAAAGCTTCTTTCCAGATTTCATCTGAGGATATTTCCTTTTTCACCATAGTCCTCTATGGGCTTCCAAATATCACTTTGTCAATTCCACAAGAAGTGTCTTAGCGAAAGGCTTCTTGAGGGGAAAGCTGTAACTCTGTGAGATGATTTCACAGAACACAAAGAAGTTTCTCAGAAAGCTTCTTTCTCTTTGTTATCGGAAGATATTTCCTTTGGCCCTATAATCTTCAAAGGGATCCGAAATATCTGTTCTCAGATTCCACAGAAATAAGGCTAGCAAAGAGATCCACGAAATACAGATGTAACTCTGTGAGATGAATTAACAGAACACTAAGCAGTTTCTCAGAAAGCTTCTTTCCAGATTTCATCTGAGGATATTTCCTTTTTCACCATTGCGTCTATGGGCTTCCAAATATCACTTTGCCAATTCCACAAGAAGTGTCTTAGCGAAAGGCTTCTTGAGGGGAAAGCTGTAACTCTGTGAGATGATTTCACAGAACACAAAGAAGTTTCTAAGAAAGCTTCTTTCTCTTTGTAATCGGAGGATATTTCCTTTGTCCCTATACTCTTCAAAGGGATCTGAAATACCTGTTCTCAGATTCCACAGAAATAAGGCTAGCAAAGAGATCCACGAAATACAGATGTAACTCTGTGAGATGAATGAACAGGACACTAATTAGTTTCTCAGAAAGCTTCTTTCCAGATTTCATCTGAGGATATTTCCTTTTTCACCATAGCCCTTTATGGGCTTACAAATATCACTTTGCCAATTCCACAAGAACTGTCTTAGCGAAAGGCTTCTTGAGGGGAATGCTGTAACTCTGTGATATGATTTCTCAGAACGCAAAGAAGTTTCTCAGAAAGCTTCTTTCTCTTTGTTATCGGAGGATATATCCTTTTGCCCTACAGTCTTCAATGGGATCCGAAATATCTGTTCTCAGATTCCATAGAAATAAGGCTTGCAAAGAGATCCTCGAAATACAGATGTAACTCTGTGAGATGAATTAACAGAACACTAAGCAGTTTCTCAGAAAGCTTCTTTCCAGATTCATCTGAGGATATTTCCTTTTTCACCATAGCCCTCTATGGGCTTCCAAATATCACTTTGCCAATTCCACAAGAAGTGTCTTAGCGAAATGCTTCTTGAGGGGAAAGCTGTAACTCTGTGGGATGATTTCACAGAACACAAAGAAGTTTCTCAGAAAGCTTCTTTCTCTTTGTAATCAGAGGATATTTCCTTTGGCCCTATAGTCTTCAAAGGAATCTGAAATACCTGTTCTCAGATTCCACAGAAATAAGGCTAGCAAAGAGATCCACGAAATACAGATGTAACTCTGTGAGATGAATTAACAGAACACTAAGCAGTTTCTCAGAAAGCTTCTTTACAGATTTCATCTGATGATATTTCCTTTTTCACCATTGCCCTCTATGGGCTTCCAAGTATCACTTTGCCAATTCCACAAGAACTGTCTTAGCGAAAGGCTTCTTGAGGGGAAAGCTGTAACTCTGTGAGATGATTTCACAGAACACAAAGAAGTTTCTAAGAAAGCTTCTTTCTTTTTTTTAATCGGAGGATATTTCCTTTGTCCCTATAGTCTTCAAAGGGATCTGAAATACCTGTTCTCAGATTCCACAGAAATAAGGCTAGCAAAGAGATCCACGAAATACAGATGTAACTCTGTGAGATGAATGAACCGAACACTAAGCAGTTTCTCAGGAAGCTTCTTTCCAGATTTCATCTGAGGATATTTCCTTTTTCACAATAGCCCTCGAGGGGCTTCCAAATATCACTTTGCCAATTCCACAAGAACTGTCTTAGCGAAAGGCTTCTTGAGGGGAATGCTCTAATTCTGTGAGATGATTTCACAGAACACAAAGAAGTTACTAAGAAAGTTTCTTTCTCTTTGTAATCGGAGGATATTTCCTTTGGCCCTATAGTCTTCAAAGGGATCTGAAATACCTGTTCTCAGATTCCATAGAAATAAGGCTAGCAAAGAGATCCACGAAATACAGATGTAACTCTGTGAGATGAATTAACAGAACACTAAGCAGTTTCTCAGAAAGCTTCTTTCCAGATTTCATCTGATGATATTTCCTTTTTCACCATAGCCCTCTATGGGCTTACAAATATCACTTTGCCAATTCCTCAAAAACTGTCTTAGCGAAAGGCTTCCTGAGGGGAAAGCTGTAACTCTGTGAGATGATTTCACAGAACACAAAGAAGTTTCTCAGAAAGCTTCTTTCTCTTTGTTATCGGAGGATATTTCCTTTGTCCCTATAGTCTTCAAAGGGATCCGAAATATCTGTTCTCAGATTCCACAGAAATAAGGCTAGCAAAGAGATCCACGAAATACAGATGTAACTCTGTGAGATGAATTAACAGAACACTAAGCAGTTTCTCAGAAAGCTTCTTTCCAATTTTCATCTGGGGATATTTCCTTTTTCACCATAGCCCTCTATGGGCTTCCAAATATCACTTTGCCAATTCCCCAAGAACTGTCTTAGCGAAAGGCTTCCTGAGGGAAAAGCTGTAACTCTGTGAGATGATTTCACAGAACACAAAGAAGTTTCTGAGAAAGCTTCTTTCTCTTTGTAATCGGGGGATATTTCCTTTGTCCCTATAGTCTTCAAAGGGATCTGAAATACCTGTTCTCAGCTTCCACAGAAATAAGGCTAGCAAAGAGATCCACGAAATACAGATGTAACTCTGTGAGATGAATGAACAGGACACTAATTAGTTTCTCAGAAAGCTTCTTTCCAGATTTCATCTGAGGATATTTCCTTTTTCACCATAGCCCTCTATGGGCTTACAAATATCACTTTGCCAATTCCACAAGAACTGTCTTAGCGAAAGGCTTCTTGAGGGGAATGCTGTAACTCTGTGATATGATTTCTCAGAACGCAAAGAAGTTTCTCAGAAAGCTTCCTTTTCTTTGTTATCGGAGGATATATCCTTTTGCCCTACAGTCTTCAATGGGATCCGAAATATCTGTTCTCAGATTCCATAGAAATAAGGCTTGCAAAGAGATCCTCGAAATACAGATGTAACTCTGTGAGATGAATTAACAGAACACTAAGCAGTTTCTCAGAAAGCTTCTTTCCAGATTCATCTGAGGATATTTCCTTTTTCACCATAGCCCTCTATGGGCTTCCAAATATCACTTTGCCAATTCCACAAGAAGTGTCTTAGCGAAATGCTTCTTGAGGGGAAAGCTGTAACTCTGTGGGATGATTTCACAGAACACAAAGAAGTTTCTCAGAAAGCTTCTTTCTCTTTGTAATCAGAGGATATTTCCTTTGGCCCTATAGTCTTCAAAGGGATCTGAAATACCTGTTCTCAGATTCCACAGAAATAAGGCTAGCAAAGAGATCCACGAAATACAGATGTAACTCTGTGAGATGAATTAACAGAACACTAAGCAGTTTCTCAGAAAGCTTCTTTACAGATTTCATCTGATGATATTTCCTTTTTCACCATTGCCCTCTATGGGCTTCCAAATATCACTTTGCCAATTCCACAAGAACTGTCTTAGCGAAAGGCTTCTTGAGGGGAAAGCTGTAACTCTGTGAGATGATTTCACAGAACACAAAGAAGTTTCTAAGAAAGCTTCTTTCTCTTTGTTATCGGAAGCTATTTCCTTTGGCCCTATAGTCTTCAAAGGGATCCGAAATATCTGTTCTCAGATTCCACAGAAATAAGGCTAGCAAAGAGATCCACGAAATACAGATGTAACTCTGTGAGATGAATTAACAGAACACTAAGCAGTTTCTCAGAAAGCTTCTTTCCAGATTTCATCTGAGAATATTTCCTTTTTCACCATAGTCCTCTACGGGCTTCCAAATATCACTTTGTCAATTCCACAAGAA
Source organism: Macaca nemestrina (assembly GCF_043159975.1). Lineage (NCBI taxonomy): Eukaryota > Metazoa > Chordata > Mammalia > Primates > Cercopithecidae > Macaca > Macaca nemestrina. Next base: position 78,292,247 of record NC_092139.1, on the reverse strand, counting down.
GTGTCTTAGCGAAAGGCTTTTTGAGGGGAAAGCTGTAACTCTGTGAGATGATTTCACAGAACACAAAGAAGTTTCTCAGAAAGCTTCTTTCTCTTTGTTATCGGAAAATATTTCCTTTAGCCCTATAGTCTTCAAAGGGATCCGAAATATCTGTTCTCAGATTCCACAGAAATAAGGCTAGCAAAGAGATCCACGAAATACAGATGTAACTCTGTGAGATGAATTAACAGAACACTAAGCAGTTTCTCAGAAAGCTTCTTTACAGATTTCATCTGAGGATATTTCCTTTTTCACCACTGGGTCTATGGGCTTCCAAATATCACTTTGCCAATTCCACAAGAAGTGTCTTAGCGAAAGGCTTCTTGAGGGGAAAGCTGTAACTCTGTGAGATGATTTCACAGAACACAAAGAAGTTTCTAAGAAAGCTTCTTTCTCTTTGTAATCGGAGGATATTTCCTTTGTCCCTATACTCTTCAAAGGGATCTGAAATACCTGTTCTCAGATTCCACAGAAATAAGGCTAGCAAAGAGATCCACGAAATACAGATGTAACTCTGTGAGATGAATGAACAGGACACAAAGCAGTTTCTCAGGAAGCTTCTTTCCAGATTTCATCTGAGGATATTTCCCTTTTCACCATAGCCCTCTAGGGGCTTCCAAATATCACTTTGCCAATTCCACAAGAACTGTCTTAGCGAAAGGCTTCTTGAGGGGAAAGCTGTAACTCTGTGAGATGATTTCACAGAACACAAAGAAGTTTCTCAGAAAGCCTCTTTCTCTTTGTTATCGGAGGATATTTCCTTTTCCCTATAGTCTTCAATGGGATCCGAAATACCTGTTCTCAGATTCCACAGAAATAAGGCTAGCAAAGAGATCCACGAAATACGGATGTAACTCTGTGATATGAATTTACAGAACACTAAGCAGTTTCTCAGAAAGCTTCTTTCCAGTTTTCATCTGAGGATATTTCCTTTTTCAACATAGCTCTCTATGGGCTTACAAATATCACTTTGCCAATTCCTCAAGAACTGTCTTAGCGAAAGTCTTCCTGAGGGGAAAGCTGTAACTCTGTGAGATGATTTCACAGAACACAAAGAAGTTTCTCAGAAAGCTTCTTTCTCTTTGTTATCGGAGGATGTTTCCTTTGGCCCTATAGTCTTCAATGGGATCCGAAATATCTGTTCTCAGATTCCACAGAAATAAGGCTAGCAAAGAGATCTACGAAATACAGATGTAACTCTGTGAGATGAATTAACAGAACACTAAGCAGTTTCTCAGAAAGCTTCTTTACAGATTTCATCTGATGATATTTCCATTTTCACCATTGCGTATATGGGCTTCCAAATATCACTTTGCAAATTCCACAAGAACTGTCTTAGCGAAAGGCTTCTTGAGGGGAAAGCTCTAACTCTGTGAGATGATTTCACAGAACACAAAGAAGTTTCTAAGAAAGCTTCTTTCTCTTTGTAATCGGAGGATATTTCCTTTGTCCCTATAGTCTTCAAAGGGACCTGAAATACCTGTTCTCAGATTCCACAGAAATTAGGCTAGCAAAGAGATCCACGAAATACAGATGTAACTCTGTGAGATGAATGAACAGAACACTAAGCAGTTTCTCAGGAAGCTTCTTTCCAGATTTTATCCGAGGATATTTCCTTTTTCACCATAGCACTCTAGGGGCTTCCAAATATCACTTTGCCAATTCCACAAGAACTGTCTTAGCGAAAGGCTTCTTGAGAGGAATGCTGTAACTCTGTGAGATGATTTCACAGAACACAAAGAAGTTACTAAGAAAGCTTCTTTCTCTTTGTAATCGGAGGATATTTCCTTTGGCCCTATAGTCTTCAAAGGAATCTGAAATACCTGTTCTCAGATTCCATAGAAATAAGGCTAGCAAAGAGATCCACGAAATACAGATGTAACTCTGTGAGATGAATTAACAGAACACTAAGCAGTTTCTCAGACAGCTTCTTTCCAGATTTCATCTGAGGATATTTCCTTTTTCACCACAGCCCTCTAAGGGCTTCCAAATATCACTTTGCCAATTCCACAAGAACTGTCTTAGCGAAAGGCTTCTTGAGGGGAAAGCTGTAACTCGGTGAGATGATTTCACAGAACACAAAGAAGTTTCTCAGAAAGCTTCTTTCTCTTTGTTATCGGAGGATATTTCCTTTGGCCCTGTAGTCTTCAAAGGGATCCGAAATATCTGTTCTCAGATTCCACAGAAATAAGGCTAGCAAAGATATCTACGAAATAAAGATGTAACTCTGTGAGATCAATTAACAGAACACTAAGCAGTTTCTCAGAAAGCTTCTTTCCAGATTTCATCTGAGGATATTTCCTTTTTCACCATAGCCCTCTAGCGGCTTTCAAATATCACTTTGCCAATTCCACAAGAAGTGTCTTAGCGAAAGGCTTCTTGAGGGGAAAGCTGTAACTCTGTGAGATGATTTCACAGAACACAAAGAAGTTTCTCAGAAAGCTTCTTTCTCTTTGTTATTGGAAGACATTTCCTTTGGCCCTATAGTCTTCAATGGGATCCGAAATATCTGTTCTCAGATTCCACAGAAATAAGGCTAGCAAAGAGTTCCACGAAATACAGATGTAACTCTGTGAGATGAATTAACAGAACACTAATTAGTTTCTCAGAAAGCTTCTTTCCAGATTTCATCTGAGGATATTTCCCTTTTCACCATAGCCCTCTATGGGCTTACAAATATCACTTTGCCAATTCCTCAAGAACTGTCTTAGCGAAAGGCTTCCTGAGGGGAAAGCTGTAACTCTGTGAGATGATTTCACAGAACACAAAGAAGTTTCTCAGAAAGCTTCTTTCTCTTTGTTATCGGAGGATATTTCCTTTGGCCCTATAGTCTTCAAAGGGATCCGAAATATCTGTTCTCAGATTACACAGAAATAAGGCTAGCAAAGAGATCCACGAAATACAGATGTAACTCTGTGAGATGAATTAACAGAACACTAAGCAGTTTCTCAGAAAGCTTCTTTCCAATTTTCATCTGGGGATATTTCCTTTTTCACCATAGCCCTCTATGGGCTTCCAAATATCACTTTGCCAATTCCCCAAGAACTGTCTTAGCGAAAGGCTTCCTGAGGGGAAAGCTGTAACTCTGTGAGATGATTTCACAGAACACAAAGAAGTTTCTGAGAAAGCTTCCTTCTCTTTGTAATCGGGGGATATTTCCTTTGTCCCTATAGTCTTCAAAGGGATCGGAAATACCTGTTCTCAGCTTCCACAGAAATAAGGCTAGCAAAGAGATCCACGAAATACAGATGTAACTCTGTGACATGAATGAACAGAACACTAAGCAGTTTCTCAGAAAGCTTCCTTCCAGATTTCATCTGAGGATATTTCCTTTTTCACCATAGCCCACTATGGGCTTCCAAATATCACTTTGCCCATTCCACAAGAAGTGTCTTAGCGAAAGGCTTCTTGAGGGGAAAGCTGTAACTCTGTGAGATGATTTCACAGAACACAAAGAAGTTTCTAAGAAAGCTTCTTTCTCTTTGTTATCGGAAGATATTTCCTTTGGCCCTATAGTCTTCAAAGGGATCCGAAATATCTGTTCTCAGATTCCACAGAAATAAGGCTAGCAAAGAGATCCACGAAATACAGATGTAACTCTGTGAGATGAATTAACAGAACACTAAGCAGTTTCTCAGAAAGCTTCTTTCCAGATTTCATCTGAGGATATTTCCTTTTTCACCATAGTCCTCTATGGGCTTCCAAATATCACTTTGTCAATTCCACAAGAAGTGTCTTAGCGAAAGGCTTCTTGAGGGGAAAGCTGTAACTCTGTGAGATGATTTCACAGAACACAAAGAAGTTTCTCAGAAAGCTTCTTTCTCTTTGTTATCGGAAGATATTTCCTTTGGCCCTATAATCTTCAAAGGGATCCGAAATATCTGTTCTCAGATTCCACAGAAATAAGGCTAGCAAAGAGATCCACGAAATACAGATGTACCTCTGTGAGATGAATTAACAGAACACTAAGCAGTTTCTCAGAAAGCTTCTTTCCAGATTTCATCTGAGGATATTTCCTTTTTCACCATTGCGTCTATGGGCTTCCAAATATCACTTTGCCAATTCCATAAGAAGTGTCTTAGCGAAAGGCTTCTTGAGGGGAAAGGTGTAACTCTGTGAGATGATTTCACAGAACACAAAGAAGTTTCTAAGAAAGCTTCTTTCTCTTTGTAATCGGAGGATATTTCCTTTGTCCCTATACTCTTCAAAGGGATCTGAAATACCTGTTCTCAGATTCCACAGAAATAAGGCTAGCAAAGAGATCCACGAAATACAGATGTAACTCTGTGAGATGAATGAACAGGACACTAATTAGTTTCTCAGAAAGCTTCTTTCCAGATTTCATCTGAGGATATTTCCTTTTTCACCATAGCCCTCTATGGGCTTACAAATATCACTTTGCCAATTCCACAAGAACTGTCTTAGCGAAAGGCTTCTTGAGGGGAATGCTGTAACTCTGTGATATGATTTCTCAGAACGCAAAGAAGTTTCTCAGAAAGCTTCTTTCTCTTTGTTATCGGAGGATATATCCTTTTGCCCTACAGTCTTCAATGGGATCCGAAATATCTGTTCTCAGATTCCATAGAAATAAGGCTTGCAAAGAGATCCTCGAAATACAGATGTAACTCTGTGAGATGAATTAACAGAACACTAAGCAGTTTCTCAGAAAGCTTCTTTCCAGATTCATCTGAGGATATTTCCTTTTTCACCATAGCCCTCTATGGGCTTCCAAATATCACTTTTCCAATTCCACAAGAAGTGTCTTAGCGAAATGCTTCTTGAGGGGAAAGCTGTAACTCTGTGGGATGATTTCACAGAACACAAAGAAGTTTCTCAGAAAGCTTCTTTCTCTTTGTAATCAGAGGATATTTCCTTTGGCCCTATAGTCTTCAAAGGAATCTGAAATACCTGTTCTCAGATTCCACAGAAATAAGGCTAGCAAAGAGATCCACGAAATACAGATGTAACTCTGTGAGATGAATTAACAGAACACTAAGCAGTTTCTCAGAAAGCTTCTTTACAGATTTCATCTGATGATATTTCCTTTTTCACCATTGCCCTCTATGGGCTTCCAAGTATCACTTTGCCAATTCCACAAGAACTGTCTTAGCGAAAGGCTTCTTGAGGGGAAAGCTGTAACTCTGTGAGATGATTTCACAGAACACAAAGAAGTTTCTAAGAAAGCTTCTTTCTTTTTTTTAATCGGAGGATATTTCCTTTGTCCCTATAGTCTTCAAAGGGATCTGAAATACCTGTTCTCAGATTCCACAGAAATAAGGCTAGCAAAGAGATCCACGAAATACAGATGTAACTCTGTGAGATGAATGAACCGAACACTAAGCAGTTTCTCAGGAAGCTTCTTTCCAGATTTCATCTGAGGATATTTCCTTTTTCACAATAGCCCTCGAGGGGCTTCCAAATATCACTTTGCCAATTCCACAAGAACTGTCTTAGCGAAAGGCTTCTTGAGGGGAATGCTCTAATTCTGTGAGATGATTTCACAGAACACAAAGAAGTTACTAAGAAAGCTTCTTTCTCTTTGTAATCGGAGGATATTTCCTTTGGCCCTATAGTCTTCAAAGGGATCTGAAATACCTGTTCTCAGATTCCATAGAAATAAGGCTAGCAAAGAGATCCACGAAATACAGATGTAACTCTGTGAGATGAATTAACAGAACACTAAGCAGTTTCTCAGAAAGCTTCTTTCCAGATTTCATCTGATGATATTTCCTTTTTCACCATAGCCCTCTATGGGCTTACAAATATCACTTTGCCAATTCCTCAAGAACTGTCTTAGCGAAAGGCTTCCTGAGGGGAAAGCTGTAACTCTGTGAGATGATTTCACAGAACACAAAGAAGTTTCTCAGAAAGCTTCTTTCTCTTTGTTATCGGAGGATATTTCCTTTGTCCCTATAGTCTTCAAAGGGATCCGAAATATCTGTTCTCAGATTCCACAGAAATAAGGCTAGCAAAGAGATCCACGAAATACAGATGTAACTCTGTGAGATGAATTAACAGAACACTAAGCAGTTTCTCAGAAAGCTTCTTTCCAATTTTCATCTGGGGATATTTCCTTTTTCACCATAGCCCTCTATGGGCTTCCAAATATCACTTTGCCAATTCCCCAAGAACTGTTTTAGCGAAAGGCTTCCTGAGGGGAAAGCTGTAACTCTGTGAGATGATTTCACAGAACACAAAGAAGTTTCTGAGAAAGCTTCTTTCTCTTTGTAATCGGGGGATATTTCCTTTGTCCCTATAGTCTTCAAAGGGATCTGAAATACCTGTTCTCAGCTTCCACAGAAATAAGGCTAGCAAAGAGATCCACGAAATACAGATGTAACTCTGTGAGATGAATGAACAGGACACTAATTAGTTTCTCAGAAAGCTTCTTTCCAGATTTCATCTGAGGATATTTCCTTTTTCACCATAGCCCTCTATGGGCTTACAAATATCACTTTGCCAATTCCACAAGAACTGTCTTAGCGAAAGGCTTCTTGAGGGGAATGCTGTAACTCTGTGATATGATTTCTCAGAACGCAAAGAAGTTTCTCAGAAAGCTTCCTTCTCTTTGTTATCGGAGGATATATCCTTTTGCCCTACAGTCTTCAATGGGATCCGAAATATCTGTTCTCAGATTCCATAGAAATAAGGCTTGCAAAGAGATCCTCGAAATACAGATGTAACTCTGTGAGATGAATTAACAGAACACTAAGCAGTTTCTCAGAAAGCTTCTTTCCAGATTCATCTGAGGATATTTCCTTTTTCACCATAGCCCTCTATGGGCTTCCAAATATCACTTTGCCAATTCCACAAGAAGTGTCTTAGCGAAATGCTTCTTGAGGGGAAAGCTGTAACTCTGTGGGATGATTTCACAGAACACAAAGAAGTTTCTCAGAAAGCTTCTTTCTCTTTGTAATCAGAGGATATTTCCTTTGGCCCTATAGTCTTCAAAGGGATCTGAAATACCTGTTCTCAGATTCCACAGAAATAAGGCTAGCAAAGAGATCCACGAAATACAGATGTAACTCTGTGAGATGAATTAACAGAACACTAAGCAGTTTCTCAGAAAGCTTCTTTACAGATTTCATCTGATGATATTTCCTTTTTCACCATTGCCCTCTATGGGCTTCCAAATATCACTTTGCCAATTCCACAAGAACTGTCTTAGCGAAAGGCTTCTTGAGGGGAAAGCTGTAACTCTGTGAGATGATTTCACAGAACACAAAGAAGTTTCTAAGAAAGCTTCTTTCTCTTTGTTATCGGAAGCTATTTCCTTTGGCCCTATAGTCTTCAAAGGGATCCGAAATATCTGTTCTCAGATTCCACAGAAATAAGGCTAGCAAAGAGATCCACGAAATACAGATGTAACTCTGTGAGATGAATTAACAGAACACTAAGCAGTTTCTCAGAAAGCTTCTTTCCAGATTTCATCTGAGGATATTTCCTTTTTCACCATAGTCCTCTATGGGCTTCCAAATATCACTTTGTCAATTCCACAAGAAGTGTCTTAGCGAAAGGCTTTTTGAGGGGAAAGCTGTAACTCTGTGAGATGATTTCACAGAACACAAAGAAGTTTCTCAGAAAGCTTCTTTCTCTTTGTTATCGGAAAATATTTCCTTTAGCCCTATAGTCTTCAAAGGGATCCGAAATATCTGTTCTCAGATTCCACAGAAATAAGGCTAGCAAAGAGATCCACGAAATACAGATGTAACTCTGTGAGATGAATTAACAGAACACTAAGCAGTTTCTCAGAAAGCTTCTTTACAGATTTCATCTGAGGATATTTCCTTTTTCACCATTGGGTCTATGGGCTTCCAAATATCACTTTGCCAATTCCACAAGAAGTGTCTTAGCGAAAGGCTTCTTGAGGGGAAAGCTGTAACTCTGTGAGATGATTTCACAGAACACAAAGAAGTTTCTAAGAAAGCTTCTTTCACTTTGTAATCGGAGGATATTTCCTTTGTCCCTATACTCTTCAAAGGGATCTGAAATACCTGTTCTCAGATTCCACAGAAATAAGGCTAGCAAAGAGATCCACGAAATACAGATGTAACTCTGTGAGATGAATGAACAGGACACTAATTAGTTTCTCAGAAAGCTTCTTTCCAGATTTCATCTGAGGATATTTCCTTTTTCACCATAGCCCTCTATGGGCTTACAAATATCACTTTGCCAATTCCACAAGAACTGTCTTAGCGAAAGGCTTCTTGAGGGGAATGCTGTAACTCTGTGATATGATTTCTCAGAACGCAAAGAAGTTTCTCAGAAAGCTTCTTTCTCTTTGTTATCGGAGGATATATCCTTTTGCCCTACAGTCTTCAATGGGATCCGAAATATCTGTTCTCAGATTCCACAGAAATAAGGCTTGCAAAGAGATCCTCGAAATACAGATGTAACTCTGTGAGATGAATTAACAGAACACTAAGGAGTTTCTCAGAAAGCTTCTTTCCAGATTCATCTGAGGATATTTCCTTTTTCACCATAGCCCTCTATGGGCTTCCAAATATCACTTTGCCAATTCCACAAGAAGTGTCTTAGCGAAAGGCTTCTTGAGGGGAAAGCTGTAACTCTGTGAGATGATTTCACAGAACACAAAGAAGTTTCTCAGAAAGCTTCTTTCTCTTTGTAATCAGAGGATATTTCCTTTGGCCCTATAGTCTTCAAAGGGATCTGAAATACCTGTTCTCAGATTCCACAGAAATAAGGCTAGCAAAGAGATCCACGAAATACAGATGTATCTCTGTGAGATCAATTAACAGAACACTAAGCAGTTTCTCAGAAAGCTTCTTTCCAGATTTCATCTGAGGATATTTCCTTTTTCACCAAAGCCCTCTAGGGGCTTTCAAATATCACTTTGCCAATTCCAGAAGAAGTGTCTTAGCGAAAGGCTTCTTTAGGGGAAAGCTGTAACTCTGTGAGATGATTTCACAGAACACAAAGAAGTTTCTCAGAAAGCTTCTATCTCTTTGTTATTGGAAGTCATTTCCTTTGGCCCTATAGTCTTCAATGGGATCCGAAATATCTGTTCTCAGATTCCACAGAAATAAGGCTAGCAAAGAGTTCCACGAAATAAAGATGTAACTCTGTGAGATGAATTAACAGAACACTAAGCAGTTTCTCAGAAAGCTTCTTTCCAGATTCATCTGAGGATATTTCCTTTTTCACCATAGCCCTCTATGGGCTTCCAAATATCACTTTGCCAATTCCACAAGAAGTGTCTTAGCGAAATGCTTCTTGAGGGGAAAGCTGTAACTCTGTGGGATGATTTCACAGAACACAAAGAAGTTTCTCAGAAAGCTTCTTTCTCTTTGTAATCAGAGGATATTTCCTTTGGCCCTATAGTCTTCAAAGGGATCTGAAATACCTGTTCTCAGATTCCACAGAAATAAGGCTAGCAAAGAGATCCACGAAATACAGATGTAACTCTGTGAGATGAATTAACAGAACACTAAGCAGTTTCTCAGAAAGCTTCTTTACAGATTTCATCTGATGATATTTCCTTTTTCACCATTGCCCTCTATGGGCTTCCAAATATCACTTTGCCAATTCCACAAGAACTGTCTTAGCGAAAGGCTTCTTGAGGGGAAAGCTGTAACTCTGTGAGATGATTTCACAGAACACAAAGAAGTTTCTAAGAAAGCTTCTTTCTCTTTGTTATCGGAAGCTATTTCCTTTGGCCCTATAGTCTTCAAAGGGATCCGAAATATCTGTTCTCAGATTCCACAGAAATAAGGCTAGCAAAGAGATCCACGAAATACAGATGTAACTCTGTGAGATGAATTAACAGAACACTAAGCAGTTTCTCAGAAAGCTTCTTTCCAGATTTCATCTGAGGATATTTCCTTTTTCACCATAGTCCTCTATGGGCTTCCAAATATCACTTTGTCAATTCCACAAGAAGTGTCTTAGCGAAAGGCTTTTTGAGGGGAAAGCTGTAACTCTGTGAGATGATTTCACAGAACACAAAGAAGTTTCTCAGAAAGCTTCTTTCTCTTTGTTATCGGAAAATATTTCCTTTAGCCCTATAGTCTTCAAAGGGATCCGAAATATCTGTTCTCAGATTCCACAAATAAGGCTAGCAAAGAGATCCACGAAATACAGATGTAACTCTGTGAGATGAATTAACAGAACACTAAGCAGTTTCTCAGAAAGCTTCTTTACAGATTTCATCTGAGGATATTTCCTTTTTCACCATTGGGTCTATGGGCTTCCAAATATCACTTTGCCAATTCCACAAGAAGTGTCTTAGCGAAAGGCTTCTTGAGGGGAAAGCTGTAACTCTGTGAGATGATTTCACAGAACACAAAGAAGTTTCTAAGAAAGCTTCTTTCACTTTGTAATCGGAGGATATTTCCTTTGTCCCTATACTCTTCAAAGGGATCTGAAATACCTGTTCTCAGATTCCACAGAAATAAGGCTAGCAAAGAGATCCACGAAATACAGATGTAACTCTGTGAGATGAATGAACAGGACACTAATTAGTTTCTCAGAAAGCTTCTTTCCAGATTTCATCTGAGGATATTTCCTTTTTCACCATAGCCCTCTATGGGCTTACAAATATCACTTTGCCAATTCCACAAGAACTGTCTTAGCGAAAGGCTTCTTGAGGGGAATGCTGTAACTCTGTGATATGATTTCTCAGAACGCAAAGAAGTTTCTCAGAAAGCTTCTTTCTCTTTGTTATCGGAGGATATATCCTTTTGCCCTACAGTCTTCAATGGGATCCGAAATATCTGTTCTCAGATTCCACAGAAATAAGGCTTGCAAAGAGATCCTCGAAATACAGATGTAACTCTGTGAGATGAATTAACAGAACACTAAGGAGTTTCTCAGAAAGCTTCTTTCCAGATTCATCTGAGGATATTTCCTTTTTCACCATAGCCCTCTATGGGCTTCCAAATATCACTTTGCCAATTCCACAAGAAGTGTCTTAGCGAAAGGCTTCTTGAGGGGAAAGCTGTAACTCTGTGAGATGATTTCACAGAACACAAAGAAGTTTCTCAGAAAGCTTCTTTCTCTTTGTAATCAGAGGATATTTCCTTTGGCCCTATAGTCTTCAAAGGGATCTGAAATACCTGTTCTCAGATTCCACAGAAATAAGGCTAGCAAAGAGATCCACGAAATACAGATGTATCTCTGTGAGATCAATTAACAGAACACTAAGCAGTTTCTCAGAAAGCTTCTTTCCAGATTTCATCTGAGGATATTTCCTTTTTCACCAAAGCCCTCTAGGGGCTTTCAAATATCACTTTGCCAATTCCAGAAGAAGTGTCTTAGCGAAAGGCTTCTTTAGGGGAAAGCTGTAACTCTGTGAGATGATTTCACAGAACACAAAGAAGTTTCTCAGAAAGCTTCTATCTCTTTGTTATTGGAAGTCATTTCCTTTGGCCCTATAGTCTTCAATGGGATCCGAAATATCTGTTCTCAGATTCCACAGAAATAAGGCTAGCAAAGAGTTCCACGAAATAAAGATGTAACTCTGTGAGATGAATTAACAGAACACTAAGCAGTTTCTCAGAAAGCTTCTTTCCAGATTCATCTGAGGATATTTCCTTTTTCACCATAGCCCTCTATGGGCTTCCAAATATCACTTTGCCAATTCCACAAGAAGTGTCTTAGCGAAATGCTTCTTGAGGGGAAAGCTGTAACTCTGTGGGATGATTTCACAGAACACAAAGAAGTTTCTCAGAAAGCTTCTTTCTCTTTGTAATCAGAGGATATTTCCTTTGGCCCTATAGTCTTCAAAGGGATCTGAAATACCTGTTCTCAGATTCCACAGAAATAAGGCTAGCAAAGAGATCCACGAAATACAGATGTAACTCTGTGAGATGAATTAACAGAACACTAAGCAGTTTCTCAGAAAGCTTCTTTACAGATTTCATCTGATGATATTTCCTTTTTCACCATTGCCCTCTATGGGCTTCCAAATATCACTTTGCCAATTCCACAAGAACTGTCTTAGCGAAAGGCTTCTTGAGGGGAAAGCTGTAACTCTGTGAGATGATTTCACAGAACACAAAGAAGTTTCTAAGAAAGCTTCTTTCTCTTTGTTATCGGAAGCTATTTCCTTTGGCCCTATAGTCTTCAAAGGGATCCGAAATATCTGTTCTCAGATTCCACAGAAATAAGGCTAGCAAAGAGATCCACGAAATACAGATGTAACTCTGTGAGATGAATTAACAGAACACTAAGCAGTTTCTCAGAAAGCTTCTTTCCAGATTTCATCTGAGGATATTTCCTTTTTCACCATAGTCCTCTATGGGCTTCCAAATATCACTTTGTCAATTCCACAAGAAGTGTCTTAGCGAAAGGCTTTTTGAGGGGAAAGCTGTAACTCTGTGAGATGATTTCACAGAACACAAAGAAGTTTCTCAGAAAGCTTCTTTCTCTTTGTTATCGGAAAATATTTCCTTTAGCCCTATAGTCTTCAAAGGGATCCGAAATATCTGTTCTCAGATTCCACAAATAAGGCTAGCAAAGAGATCCACGAAATACAGATGTAACTCTGTGAGATGAATTAACAGAACACTAAGCAGTTTCTCAGAAAGCTTCTTTACAGATTTCATCTGAGGATATTTCCTTTTTCACCATTGGGTCTATGGGCTTCCAAATATCACTTTGCCAATTCCACAAGAAGTGTCTTAGCGAAAGGCTTCTTGAGGGGAAAGCTGTAACTCTGTGAGATGATTTCACAGAACACAAAGAAGTTTCTAAGAAAGCTTCTTTCACTTTGTAATCGGAGGATATTTCCTTTGTCCCTATACTCTTCAAAGGGATCTGAAATACCTGTTCTCAGATTCCACA